>NC_088408.1:6022264-6138216 GCF_034236695.1 Oncorhynchus nerka | reverse complement strand
TCATCACTACTACAATCACTACTACCATCATCACTACTACTACTACCATCATCACTACTACTATCACTACTACTACTACTACCATCATCACTACTACTACTACTACTACCATCATCATTACTACTATCACTACTACCATCATCATTACTTACTATCACTACTACCATCATCATTACTACCATCACTACTACTACTACTACCATCATCACTACTACTATCACTACTACCATCATCATTACTACTACTACTACTACCATCACTACTACTACTACTACCATCATCACTACTACTATCACTACTACCATCATCATTACTACTACTACATCATCACTACTACTACTACTACCATCATCACTACTACTATCACTACTACCATCATCATTACTACTATCACTACTACCATCATCACTACTACCATCATCATTACTACTACTACCTTCATCACTACTACTACTACTACCATCATCACTACTACTATCACTACTAACATCATCACTACTACTACTACCATCATCACTACTACCATCATCACTACTACTACTACCATCATCACTACTACCATCATCACTACTACTACTACCATCATCACTACTACTACTACTACCATCATCACTACTACTATCAACTACCATCATCATTACTACTACTACTACTACCATCATCACTACTACTACTACTACCATCATCCACTACTACTATCACTACTACCATCATCATTACTACTACTACTACTACCATCATCACTACTACTACTACTACCATCATCACTACTACTATCACTACTACCATCATCATTACTACTATCACTACTACCATCATCACTACTACTACTACCATCATCACTACTACCATCACTACTACTACTACTACCATCATCACTACTACTACTACTACTACCATCATCACTACTACTATCACTACTACCATCATCTACTACTACTACCATCATCACTACTACCATCATCACTACTACTACTACCATCATCACTACTACCATCATCACTACTACTACTACCATCATCACTACTACTACCATCATCACTACTACTATCACTACTACCATCATCATTACTACTACTTACTACTACCATCATCACTACTACTACTACTACCAACATCACTACTACTATCACTACTACCATCATCATTACTACTACTACTACTACCATCATCACTACTACTACTACTACCATCATCACTACTAATATCACTACTACCATCATCATTACTACTATCACTACTACCATCATCACTACTACTACTACCATCATCACTACTACCATCATCATTACTACTACTACTACCATCACTACTACTACTACTACCATCATCACTACTACTATCACTACTACCATCATCACTACTACTACTACCATCATCACTACTACCATCATCACTACTACTACCATCATCACTACTACTACCATCATCACTACTACTACTACCATCATCACTACATACCATCATCACTACTACTATCACTACTACCATCATCTATTACTACTACTACCATCATCACTACTACTACTACTACCATCATCACTACTACTATCACTACTACCATCATCATTACTACTCTACTACTACCATCATCACTACTACTACTATACACTACCATCATCACTACTACATCACTACTACCATCATCATTACTAATATCACTACTACCATCATCACTACTACTACTACCATCATCACTACTACCATCATCATTTACTACTACTACCATCATCACTACTACTACTACTACCATCATCACTACTACCATCACTACTACCATCATCACTACTACTACTACCATCATCACTACTACCATCATCACTACTACTACTACCATCATCACTACTACCATCATCACTACTACTACTACCATCATCACTACTACTATCACTACTACCATCATCACTACTACTACCACCATCATCACTACTACTACTATCACTACTACCATCATCACTACTACTACTACTACTACTACCATCATCATTACTACTATCACTACTACCATCATCATTACTACTATCACTACTACCATCATCACTACTACTATCACTACTGCCATCATCACTACTACTATTACTACTGCCATCATCACTACTACTACTACTACTACTACCATCATCACTACTACTAATACTACTACTACTACTACTACTACTACCATCACTACTAATACTACTACTACTACTACTACTACCATCATCACTACTACTAATACTACTACTACTACTACTGCTACTACCTTCATCATTACTACTATCACTACTACCATCATCACTACTACTATTACTACTACTGCCATCATCACTACTACTACTACTACTACCATCATCATTACTACTATCTCTACTACCATCATCATTACTACTATCACTACTACCATCATCACTACTACTATCACTACTACCATCATTACTACTACTACTACCATCATCACTACTACTACTACTACTACTACTCATACCATCATCATTACTACTATCACTACTACCATCATCATTACTACTACTACTACTACCATCATCACTACTACTATCACTACTACCATCATCATTACTACTACTCACTACTACCATCATCACTACTACTACTACTACTACATCATCATTACTACTATCACTACTACCATCATCATTACTACTATCACTACTACCATCATCATTACTACTATCACTACTACCATCATCACTACTACTACTACCATCATCACTACTACTATCACTACTACTACTACTACTACCATCATCACTACTACTACTACTACTACTACTACCATCATCATTACTACTATCACTACTACCATCATCATTACTACTATCACTACTACCATCATCATTACTACCATCACTACTACTACTACTACCATCATCACTACTACTATCACTACTACCATCATCATTACTACTACTACCATCATCACTACTACTACTACTACCATCATCACTACTACTATCACTACTACCATCATCATTACTACTACTACTACTACCATCATCACTACTACTACTACTACCATCATCACTACTACTATCACTACTACCATCATCATTACTACTATCACTACTACCATCATCACTACTACTACTACCATCATCACTACTACTATCACTACTACTACTACTTACCATCATCACTACTACTACTACTACTACCATCATCACTACTACTATCACTACTACCATCATCACTACTACTACTACCATCATCACTACTACCATCATCACTACTACTACTACCATCATCACTACTACCATCATCACTACTACTACTACCATCATCACTACTACTACCATCATCACTACTACTATCACTACTACCATCATCATTACTACTACTACTACTACCATCATCACTACTACTACTACTACCAACATCACTACTACTATCACTACTACCATCATCATTACTACTACTACTACTACCATCATCACTACTACTACTACTACCATCATCACTACTACTATCACTACTACCATCATCATTACTACTATCACTACTACCATCATCACTACTACTACTACCATCATCACTACTACCATCATCATTACTACTACTACTACCATCATCACTACTACTACTACTACCATCATCACTACTACTATCACTACTACCATCATCACTACACTACTACCATCATCACTACTACCATCATCACTACTACTACTACCATCATCACTACTACTACCATCATCACTACTACTACTACCATCATCACTACTACTACCATCATCACTACTACTATCACTACTACCATCATCATTACTACTACTACTACTACCATCACTACTACTACTACTACCATCATCACTACTACTATCACTACTACCATCATCATTACTACTACTACTACTACATCATCACTACTACTACTACTACTACTACCATCATCACTACTACTATCACTACTACCATCATCATTACTACTATCACTACTACCATCATCACTACTACTACTACCATCATCACTACTACCATCATCATTACTACTACTACTACCATCATCACTACTACTACTACTACCATCATCACTACTACCATCACTACTACCATCATCACTACTACTACTACATCATCACTACTACCATCATCACTACTACTACTACCATCATCACTACCACCATCATCACTACTACTACTACTACCATCATCACTACTACTATCACTACTACCATCATCACTACTACTACCACCATCATCACTACTACTACTATCACTACTACCATCATCACTACTACTACTACTACTACTACCATCATCATTACTACTATCACTACTACCATCATCATTACTACTATCACTACTACCATCATCACTACTACTATCACTACTGCCATCATCACTACTCTATTACTACTGCCATCATCACTACTACTACTACTACTACTACCATCATCACTACTACTACTACTACTACTACTACTACTACTACCATCATCACTACTACTAATACTACTACTACTACTACTACTACCATCATCACTACTACTAATACTACTACTACTACTACTGCTACTACCTTCATCATTACTACTATCACTACTACCATCATCACTACTACTATTACTACTACTGCCATCATCACTACTACTACTACTACTACCATCATCATTACTACTATCTCTACTACCATCATCATTACTACTATCACTACTACCATCATCACTACTACTATCACTACTACCATCATCATTACTACTACTACTACCATCATCACTACTACTACTACTACTACTACTACTACTACCATCATCATTACTACTATCACTACTACCATCATCATTACTACTACTACTACTACCATCATCACTACTACTATCACTACTACCATCATCATTACTACTACTACTACTACCATCATCACTACTACTACTACTACTACTACCATCATCATTACTACTATCACTACTACCATCATCATTACTACTATCACTACTACCATCATCATTACTACTATCACTACTACCATCATCATTACTACTACTACTACCATCATCACTACTACTATCACTACTACTACTACTACTACCATCATCACTACTACTACTACTACTACTACTACCATCATCATTACTACTATCACTACTACCATCATCATTACTACTATCACTACTACCATCATCATTACTACCATCACTACTACTACTACTACCATCATCACTACTACTATCACTACTACCATCATCATTACTACTACTACCATCATCACTACTACTACTACTACCATCATCACTACTACTATCACTACTACCATCATCATTACTACTACTACTACTACCATCATCACTACTACTACTACTACCATCATCACTACTACTATCACTACTACCATCATCATTACTACTATCACTACTACCATCATCACTACTACTACTACCATCATCACTACTACCATCATCATTACTACTACTACTATCTTCATCACTACTACTACTACTACCATCATCACTACTACTATCACTACTACCATCATTACTACTACTACTACCATCATCACTACTACTATCACTACTACTACTATACCATCATCACTACTACTACTACTACTACCATCATCATTACTACTATCACTACTACCATCATCATTACTACTACTACTACTACCATCATCATTACTACTATCACTACTACCATCATCATTACTACTACTACTACCATCATCACTACTACTATCACTACTACCATCATCATTACTACTACTACTACTACCATCATCACTACTACTACTACTACTACTACTACTACTACCATCATCATTACTACTATCACTACTACCATCATCATTACTACTATCACTACTACCATCATCACTACTATCACTACTACCATCATCATTACTACTACTACTACCATCATCACTACTACTATCACTACTACTACTACTACTACCATCATCACTACTACTACTACTACTACTACTACTACCATCATCATTACTACTATCACTACTACCATCATATTACTACTATCACTACTACCATCATCATTACTACCATCACTACTACTACTACTACCATCATCACTACTACTATCACTACTACCATCATCATTACTACTACTACCATCATCACTACTACTACTACTACCATCATTACTACTATCACTACTACCATCATCATTACTACTACTACTACTACCATCATCACTACTACTACTACTACCATCCATCACTACTACTATCACTACTACCATCATCATTACTACTATCACTACTACCATCATCACTACTACTACTACCATCATCACTACTACCATCATCATTACTACTACTACTATCTTCATCACTACTTACTACTACTACCATCATCACTACTACTATCACTACTACCATCATCACTACTACTACTACCATCATCACTACTACTCACTACTACTACTACTTACCATCATCACTACTACTACTACTACTACCATCATCATTACTACTATCACTACTACCATCATCATTACTACTATCACTTACCACCATCACTACTACTACTACTACCATCATCACTACTACTATCACTACTACCATCATCATTACTACTACTACTACTACCATCATCACTACTACTACTACTACCATCATCACTACTACTATCACTACTACCATCATCACTACTACTACTACCATCATCACTACTACTACTACCATCATCACTACTACTACTACTACCATCATCACTACTACTATCACTACTACCATCATCATTACTACTACTACTACTACCATCATCACTACTACTACTACTACCATCATCACTACTACTATCACTACTACCATCATCATTACTACTACTACTACTACCATCATCACTACTACTACTACTACCATCATCACTACTACTATCACTAATACCATCATCATTACTACTATCACTACTACCATCATCACTACTACTACTACCATCATCACTACTACCATCATCATTACTACTACTACTACCATCATCACTACTACTACTACTACCATCATCACTACTACTATCACTACTACCATCATCACTACTACTACTATCATCACTACTACCATCATCACTGCTACTACTACCATCATCACTACTACCTCACTACACTACTACCATCATCACTACTACTACCATCATCACTACTACTATCACTACTACCATCATCATTACTACTACTACTACTACCATCATCACTACTACTACTACTACCATCATCACTACTACTATCACTACTACCATCATCATTACTACTACTACTACCATCATCACTACTACTACTACGACATCATCACTACCAGTACTACTACTACTACTACTACTACTACTACCATCATCATTACTACTATCACTACTACCATCATCATTACTACTACTACTACTACCATCATCACTACTACTATTCCTACTACCATCATCATTACTACTACTACTACTACCATCATCACTACTACTACTACTACCATCATCACTACTACTATCACTACTACCATCATCACTACTACTACTACCATCATCACTACTACTACTACCATCATCACTACTACTACTACTACCATCATCACTACTACTATCACTACTACCATCATCATTACTACTACTACTACTACCATCATCACTACTACTACTACTACCATCATCACTACTACTATCACTACTACCATCATCATTACTACTACTACTACTACCATCATCACTACTACTACTACTACCATCATCACTACTACTATCACTACTACCATCATCATTACTACTATCACTACTACCATCATCACTACTACTACTACCATCATCACTACTACCATCATCATTACTACTACTACTACCATCATCACTACTACTACTACTACCATCATCACTACTACTATCACTACTACCATCATCACTACTACTACTACCATCATCACTACTACCATCATCACTACTACTACTACCATCATCACTACTACCATCATCACTACTACTACTACCATCATCACTACTACTACCATCATCACTACTACTATCACTACTACCATCATCATTACTACTACTACTACTACCATCATCACTACTACTACTACTACCATCATCACTACTACTATCACTACTACCATCATCATTACTACTACTACTACCATCATCACTACTACTACTACGACCATCATCACTACCAGTACTACTACTACTACTACTACTACTACTACCATCATCATTACTACTATCACTACTACCATCATCATTACTACTACTACTACTACCATCATCACTACTACTATTCCTACTACCATCATCATTACTACTACTACTACTACCATCATCACTACTACTACTACTACCATCATCACTACTACTATCACTACTACCATCATCATTACTACTACTACTACTACCATCATCACTACTACTACTACTACCATCATCACTACTACTATCACTACTACCATCATCATTACTACTATCACTACTACCATCATCACTACTACTACTACCATCATCACTACTACCATCATCATTACTACTACTACTACCATCATCACTACTACTACTACTACTACCATCATCACTACTACTATCACTACTACCATCATCACTACTACTACTACCATCATCACTACTACCATCATCACTACTACTACTACCATCATCACTACTACCATCATCACTACTACTACTACCATCATCACTACTACTACCATCATCACTACTACTATCACTACTACCATCATCATTACTTTACTACTACTACTACCATCATCACTACTACTACTACTACCAACATCACTACTACTATCACTACTACCATCATCATTACTACTACTACTACTACCATCATCACTACTACTACTACTACCATCATCACTACTACTATCACTACTACCATCATCATTACTACTATCACTACTACCATCATCACTACTACTACTACCATCATCACTACTACCATCATCATTACTACTACTACTACCATCATCACTACTACTACTACTACCATCATCACTACTACTATCACTACTACCATCATCACTACTACTACTACCATCATCACTACTACCATCATCACTACTACTACCATCATCACTACTACTACCATCATCATCACTACTACTACCATCATCACTACTACTATCACTACTACCATCATCATTACTACTACTACTACCATCATCACCACTACTACTACTACCATCATCACTACTACTATCACTACTACCATCATCATTACTACTACTACTACTACCATCATCACTACTACTACTACTACTACCATCATCACTACTACTATCACTACTACCATCATCATTACTACTATCACTACTACCATCATCACTACTACTACTACCATCATCACTACTACCATCATCATTACTACTACTACTACCATCATCACTACTACTACTACTACCATCATCACTACTACCATCACTACTACCATCATCACTACTACTACTACCATCATCACTACTACCATCATCACTACTACTACTACCATCATCACTACTACCATCATCACTACTACTACTACCATCATCACTACTACTATCACTACTACCATCATCACTACTACTACCACCATCATCACTACTACTACTATCACTACTACCATCATCACTACTACTACTATTACTACTACTACCATCATCATTACTACTATCACTACTACCATCATCATTACTACTATCACTACTACCATCATCACTACTACTATCACTACTGCCATCATCACTACTACTATTACTACTGCCATCATCACTACTACTACTACTACTACTACTACCATCATCACTACTACTAATACTACTACTACTACTACTACTACTACCATCATCACTACTACTAATACTACTACTACTACTACTACTACCATCATCACTACTACTAATACTACTACTACTACTACTGCTACTACCTTCATCATTACTACTATCACTACTACCATCATCACTACTACTATTACTACTACTGCCATCATCACTACTACTACTACTACTACCATCATCATTACTACTATCTCTACTACCATCATCATTACTACTATCACTACTACCATCATCACTACTACTATCACTACTACCATCATCATTACTACTACTACTACCATCATCACTACTACTACTACTACTACTACTACTACTACCATCATCATTACTACTATCACTACTACCATCATCATTACTACTACTACTACTACCATCATCACTACTACTATCACTACTACCATCATCATTACTACTACTACTACTACCATCATCACTACTACTACTACTACTACTACTACTACTACCATCATCATTACTACTATCACTACTACCATCATCATTACTACTATCACTACTACCATCATCATTACTACTACTACTACCATCATCACTACTACTATCACTACTACTACTACTACTACCATCATCACTACTACTACTACTACTACTACTACTACTACCATCATCATTACTACTATCACTACTACCATCATCATTACTACTATCACTACTACCATCATCATTACTACCATCACTACTACTACTACTACCATCATCACTACTACTATCACTACTACCATCATCATTACTACTACTACCATCATCACTACTACTACTACTACCATCATCACTACTACTATCACTACTACCATCATCATTACTACTACTACTACTACCATCATCACTACTACTACTACTACCATCATCACTACTACTATCACTACTACCATCATCATTACTACTATCACTACTACCATCATCACTACTACTACTACCATCATCACTACTACCATCATCATTACTACTACTACTATCTTCATCACTACTACTACTACTACCATCATCACTACTACTATCACTACTACCATCATTACTACTACTACTACCATCATCACTACTACTATCACTACTACTACTACTTACCATCATCACTACTACTACTACTACTACCATCATCATTACTACTATCACTACTACCATCATCATTACTACTACTACTACTACCATCATCATTACTACTATCACTACTACCATCATCATTACTACTACTACTACCATCATCACTACTACTATCACTACTACCATCATCATTACTACTACTACTACTACCATCATCACTACTACTACTACTACTACTACTACTACTACCATCATCATTACTACTATCACTACTACCATCATCATTACTACTATCACTACTACCATCATCATTACTACTATCACTACTACCATCATCATTACTACTACTACTACCATCATCACTACTACTATCACTACTACTACTACTACTACCATCATCACTACTACTACTACTACTACTACTACTACCATCATCATTACTACTATCACTACTACCATCTACCATCATTACTACCATCACTACTACTACTACTACCATCATCACTACTACTATCACTACTACCATCATCATTACTACTACTACCATCATCACTACTACTACTACTACCATCATCACTACTACTATCACTACTACCATCATCATTACTACTACTACTACTACCATCATCACTACTACTACTACTACCATCATCACTACTACTATCACTACTACCATCATCATTACTACTATCACTACTACCATCATCACTACTACTACTACCATCATCACTACTACCATCATCATTACTACTACTACTATCTTCATCACTACTACTACTACTACCATCATCACTACTACTATCACTACTACCATCATCACTACTACTACTACCATCATCACTACTACTATCACTACTACTACTACTTACCATCATCACTACTACTACTACCATCATCATTACTACTATCACTACTACCATCATCATTACTACTATCACTACTACCATCATCATTACTACCATCACTACTACTACTACTACCATCATCACTACTACTATCACTACTACCATCATCATTACTACTACTACTACTACCATCATCACTACTACTACTACTACCATCATCACTACTACTACTACCATCATCACTACTACCATCATCATTACTACTACTACTACCATCATCACTACTACTAATACTACCATCATCACTACTACTATCACTACTACCATCACTACTACTACTACCATCATCACTACTACCATCATCACTACTACTACTACCATCATCATACTACCATCATCACTACTACTACTACCATCATCACTACTACTACCATCATCACTACTACTATCACTACTACCATCATCATTACTACTACTACTACTACCATCATCACTACTACTACTACCATCATCTACTACTATCACTACTACCATCATCATTACTACTACTACTACCATCATCACTACTACTACTACGATCATCACTACCAGTACTACTACTACTACTACTACTACTACTACCATCATCATTACTACTATCACTACTACCATCATCATTACTACTACTACTACTACCATCATCACTACTACTATTCCTACTACCATCATCATTACTACTACTACTACTACCATCATCACTACTACTACTACTACCATCATCACTACTACTATCACTACTACCATCATCATTACTGCTACTACTACTACCATCATCATCACGCATTTACTACCATCATCACTGCTACTATCACTACTACCATCATCATTACTACTATCACTACTACCATCATCACTACTACTACTACCATCATCACTACTACCATCATCATTACTACTACTACTACCATCATCACTACTACTACTACTACTACCATCATCACTACTACTATCACTACTACCATCATCACTACTACTACTACCATCATCACTACTACCATCATCACTACTACTACTACCATCATCACTACTACCATCATCACTGCTACTACTACCATCACTACTACTACCATCATCACTACTACTATCACTACTACCATCATCATTACTACTACTATTACTACCATCATCACTACTACTACTACTACCAACATCACTACTACTATCACTACTACCATCATCATTACTACTACTACTACTACTACCATCATCACTACTACTACTACTACCATCATCACTACTACTATCACTACTACCATCATCATTACTACTATCACTACTACCATCATCACTACTACTACTACCATCATCACTACTACCATCATCATTACTACTACTACCATCATCACTACTACTACTACTACCATCATCACTACTACTATCACTACTACCATCATCACTACTACTACTACCATCATCACTACTACCATCATCACTACTACTACCATCATCACTACTACTACCATCATCATCACTACTACTACCATCATCACTACTACTATCACTACTACCATCATCATTACTACTACTACTACCATCATCACCACTACTACTACTACCATCATCACTACTACTATCACTACTACCATCATCATTACTACTACTACTACTACCATCATCACTACTACTACTACTACTACCATCATCACTACTACTATCACTACTACCATCATCATTACTACTATCACTACTACCATCATCACTACTACCACTACCATCATCACTACTACCATCATCATTACTACTACTACTACCATCATCACTACTACTACTACTACCATCATCACTACTACCATCACTACTACCATCATCACTACTACTACTACCATCATCACTACTACCATCATCACTACTACTACTACCATCATCACTACTACCATCATCACTACTACTACTACCATCATCACTACTACTATCACTACTACCATCATCACTACTACTACCACCATCATCACTACTACTACTATCACTACTACCATCATCACTACTACTACTATTACTACTACTACCATCATCATTACTACTATCACTACTACCATCATCATTACTACTATCACTACTACCATCATCACTACTACTATCACTACTGCCATCATCACTACTACTATTACTACTGCCATCATCACTACTACTACTACTACTACTACCATCATCACTACTACTAATACTACTACTACTACTACTACTACTACCATCATCACTACTACTAATACTACTACTACTACTACTACTACCATCATCACTACTACTAATACTACTACTACTACTACTGCTACTACCTTCATCATTACTACTATCACTACTACCATCATCACTACTACTATTACTACTACTGCCATCATCACTACTACTACTACTACTACCATCATCATTACTACTATCTCTACTACCATCATCATTACTACTATCACTACTACCATCATCACTACTACTATCACTACTACCATCATCATTACTACTACTACTACCATCATCACTACTACTACTACTACTACTACTACTACTACCATCATCATTACTACTATCACTACTACCATCATCATTTACTACTACTACTACCATCATCACTACTACTATCACTACTACCATCATCATTACTACTACTACTACTACCATCATCACTACTACTACTACTACTACTACTACTACTACCATCATCATTACTACTATCACTACTACCATCATCATTACTACTATCACTACTACCATCATCATTACTACTACTACTACCATCATCACTACTACTATCACTACTACTACTACTACTACCATCATCACTACTACTACTACTACTACTACTACTACTACCATCATCATTACTACTATCACTACTACCATCATCATTACTACTATCACTACTACCATCATCATTACTACCATCACTACTACTACTACTACCATCATCACTACTACTATCACTACTACCATCATCATTACTACTACTACCATCATCACTACTACTACTACTACCATCATCACTACTACTATCACTACTACCATCATCATTACTACTACTACTACCATCATCACTACTACTACTACTACCATCATCACTACTACTATCACTACTACCATCATCATTACTACTATCACTACTACCATCATCACTACTACTACTACCATCATCACTACTACCATCATCATTACTACTACTACTATCTTCATCACTACTACTACTACTACCATCATCACTACTACTATCACTACTACCATCATTACTACTACTACTACCATCATCACTACTACTATCACTACTACTACTACTTACCATCATCACTACTACTACTACTACTACCATCATCATTACTACTATCACTACTACCATCATCATTACTACTACTACTACTACCATCATCATTACTACTATCACTACTACCATCATCATTACTACTACTACTACCATCATCACTACTACTATCACTACTACCATCATCATTACTACTACTACTACTACCATCATCACTACTACTACTACTACTACTACTACTACTACCATCATCATTACTACTATCACTACTACCATCATCATTACTACTATCACTACTACCATCATCATTACTACTATCACTACTACCATCATCATTACTACTACTACTACCATCATCACTACTACTATCACTACTACTACTACTACTACCATCATCACTACTACTACTACTACTACTACTACTACCATCATCATTACTACTATCACTACTACCATCATCATTACTACCATCACTACTACTACTACTACCATCATCACTACTACTATCACTACTACCATCATCATTACTACTACTACCATCATCACTACTACTACTACTACCATCATCACTACTACTATCACTACTACCATCATCATTACTACTACTACTACTACCATCATCACTACTACTACTACTACCATCATCACTACTACTATCACTACTACCATCATCATTACTACTATCACTACTACCATCATCACTACTACTACTACCATCATCACTACTACCATCATCATTACTACTACTACTATCTTCATCACTACTACTACTACTACCATCATCACTACTACTATCACTACTACCATCATCACTACTACTACTACCATCATCACTACTACTATCACTACTACTACTACTTACCATCATCACTACTACTACTACTACTACCATCATCATTACTACTATCACTACTACCATCATCATTACTACTATCACTACTACCATCATCATTACTACCATCACTACTACTACTACTACCATCATCACTACTACTATCACTACTACCATCATCATTACTACTACTACTACTACCATCATCACTACTACTACTACTACCATCATCACTACTACTATCACTACTACCATCATCACTACTACTACTACCATCATCACTACTACCATCATCACTACTACTACTACCATCATCACTACTACTACTACTACCATCATCACTACTACTATCACTACTACCATCATCATTACTACTACTACTACTACCATCATCACTACTACTACTACTACCATCATCACTACTACTATCACTACTACCATCATCATTACTACTACTACTACTACCATCATCACTACTACTACTACTACCATCATCACTACTACTATCACTACTACCATCATCATTACTACTATCACTACTACCATCATCACTACTACTACTACCATCATCACTACTACCATCATCATTACTACTACTACTTACCATCATCACTACTACTACTACTACCATCACTACTACTATCACTACTACCATCATCACTACTACTACTACCATCATCACTACTACCATCATCACTACTACTACTACCATCATCACTACTACCATCATCACTACTACTACTACCATCATCACTACTACTACCATCATCACTACTACTATCACTACTACCATCATCACTACTACTACTACTACCATCATCACTACTACTATCACTACTACCATCATCATTACTACTACTACTACCATCATCACTACTACTACTACGACCATCATCACTACTACTACTACTACTACTACTACTACCATCATCATTACTACTATCACTACTACCATCATCACTACTACTACTACGACCATCATCACTACTACTACTACTACTACTACTACTACTACTACTACTACCATCATCATTACTACTATCACTACTACCATCATCACTACTACTATCACTACTACCATCATCATTACTACTACTACCATCATCACTACTACTACTACTACTACTACTACTACTACTACTACCATCATCATTACTACTATCACTACTACCATCATCATTACTACTATCACTACTACCATCATCATTACTACTATCACTACTACCATCATCATTACTACTACTACTACCATCATCACTACTACTATCACTACTACTACTACTACTACCATCATCACTACTACTACTACTACTACTACTACCATCATCATTACTACTATCACTACTACCATCATCATTACTACTATCACTACTACCATCATCACTACTACTACTACCATCATCACTACTACCATCATCATTACTACTACTACTACCATCATCACTACTACTACTACCATCATCACTACTACTATCACTACTACCATCATCACTACTACTACTACCATCATCACTACTACCATCATCACTACTACTACTACCATCATCACTACTACCATCATCACTACTACTACTACCATCATCACTACTACTACCATCATCACTACTACTATCACTACTACCATCATCACTACTACTACTACTACCATCATCACTACTACTATCACTACTACCATCATCATTACTACTACTACTACCATCATCACTACTACTACTACGACCATCATCACTACTACTACTACTACTACTACTACTACCATCATCATTACTACTATCACTACTACCATCATCACTACTACTACTACGACCATCATCACTACTACTACTACTACTACTACTACTACTACTACTACCATCATCATTACTACTATCACTACTACCATCATCACTACTACTATCACTACTACCATCATCATTACTACTACTACCATCATCACTACTACTACTACTACTACTACTACTACTACTACCATCATCATTACTACTATCACTACTACCATCATCATTACTACTATCACTACTACCATCATCATTACTACTATCACTACTACCATCATCATTACTACTACTACTACCATCATCACTACTACTATCACTACTACTACTACTACTACCATCATCACTACTACTACTACTACTACTACTACCATCATCATTACTACTATCACTACTACCATCATCATTACTACTATCACTACTACCATCATCATTACTACCATCACTACTACTGCTGCTACCATCATCACTACTACTATCACTACTACCATCATCATTACTACTACTACTACTACCATCATCACTACTACTACTACTACCAACATCACTACTACTATCACTGCTGCCGTCATCGTTGCTGCTGCTACTACTACCATCATCACTACTACTACTACTACCATCATCACTACTACCATCACTACTACCATCATCATTACTACTATCACTACTACCATCATCACTACTACTACTACCATCATCACTACTACCATCATCATTACTACTACTACTACCATCATCACTACTACTACTACTACCATCATCACTACTACTATCACTACTACCATCATCACTACTACTACTACCATCATCACTACTACCATCATCACTACTACTACCATCATCACTACTACTACCATCATCACTACTACTACTACCATCATCACTACTACTACCATCATCACTACTACTATCACTACTACCATCATCATTACTACTACTACTACCATCATCACTACTACTACTACTACCATCATCACTACTACTATCACTACTACCATCATCATTCCTACTACTACTACTACTACCATCATCACTACTACTACTACTACTACCATCATCACTACTACTATCACTACTACCATCATCATTACTACTATCACTACTACCATCATCACTACTACTACTACCATCATCACTACTACCATCATCATTACTACTACTACTACCATCATCACTACTACTACTACTACCATCATCACTACTACCATCACTACTACCATCATCACTACTACTACTACCATCATCACTACTACCATCATCACTACTACTACTACCATCATCACTACTACCATCATCACTACTACTACTACCATCATCACTACTACCATCATCACTACTACTACCACCATCATCACTACTACTACTATCACTACTACCATCATCACTACTACTACTACTACTACTACCATCATCATTACTACTATCACTACTACCATCATCATTACTACTATCACTACTACCATCATCACTACTACTATCACTACTGCCATCATCACTACTACTATTACTACTGCCATCATCACTACTACTACTACTACTACTACCATCATCACTACTACTAATACTACTACTACTACTACTACTACTACCATCATCACTACTACTAATACTACTGCTGCTACTACTGCTACCATCATCACTACTACTAATACTACTACCCATCATCACTACTACTATTACTACTACTTGCCATCACCACTACTACTGCTACTACTACCATCATCATTACTACTATCACTACTACCATCATCATTACTACTATCACTACTACCATCATCACTACTACTATCACTACTACCATCATCATTACTACTACTACTACCATCATCACTACTACTACTACTACTACTACTACTACTACTACTAACATCATCATTACTACTATCACTACTACCATCATCATTGCTACTGCTGCTGCTACCATCGTCACTGCTGCTATCACTGCTACCATCATCATTACTACTACTACTACTACCATCATCACTACTACTACTACTACTACTACTACTACCATCATCATTACTACTATCACTACTACCATCATCATTACTACTATCACTACTACCATCATCATTACTACTATCCGCTGCCATCATCATTGCTGCTGCTGCTGCCGTCATCACTACTACTATCACTACTACTACTACTACTACCGTCATCACTGCTACTACTACTACTACTACTACTACCATCATCATTACTACTATCACTACTACCATCATCATTACTACTATCACTACTACCATCATCATTACTACCATCACTACTACTACTACTACCATCATCACTACTACTATCACTACTACCATCATCATTACTACTACTACTACTACCATCATCACTACTACTACTACTACCAACATCACTACTACTATCACTACTACCATCATCATTACTACTACTACTACTACCATCATCACTACTACTTCTACTACCATCATCACTACTACTATCACTACTACCCATCATTACTACTATCACTACTACCATCATCACTACTACTACTACCATCATCACTACTACCATCATCATTACTAATTCTACTACCATCATCACTACTACTACTACTACCATCATCAATACTACTATCACTACTACCATCATCACTACTACTACTACCATCATCACTACTACCATCATCACTACCACTACCATCATCACTACTACTACCATCATCACTACTACTACCATCATCACTACTACTACCATCATCACTACTACTATCACTACTACCATCATCATTACTACTACTACTACCATCATCACTACTACTACTACTACCATCATCACTACTACTACTACTACTACCATCATCACTACTACTATCACTACTACCATCATCATTACTACTATCACTACTACCATCATCACTACTACTACTACCATCATCACTACTACCATCATCATTACTACTACTACTACCATCATCACTACTACTACACTACCATCATCACTACTACCATCACTACTACCATCATCAATACTACTACTACCATCATCACTACTACCATCATCACTACTACTACCATCATCACTACTACCATCATCACTACTACTACTACCATCATCACTACTACTATCACTACTACCATCATCACTACTACTACCACCATCATCACTACTACTACTATCACTACTACCATCATCACTACTACTACTACTACTACTACCATCATCATTACTACTATCACTACTACCATCATCATTACTACTATCACTACTACCATCATCACTACTACTATCACTACTGCCATCATCACTACTACTATTACTACTGCCATCATCACTACTACTACTACTACTACTACCATCATCACTACTACTAATACTACTACTACTACTACTACTACTACCATCATCACTACTACTAATACTACTACTACTACTACTACTACCATCATCACTACTACTAATACTACTACCATCATCACTACTACTATTACTACTACTGCCATCACCACTACTACTACTACTACTACCATCATCATTACTACTATCACTACTACCATCATCATTACTACTATCACTACTACCATCATCACTACTACTATCACTACTACCATCATCATTACTACTACTACTACCATCATCACTACTACTACTACTACTACTACTACTACTACTACTAACATCATCATTACTACTATCACTACTACCATCATCATTACTACTACTACTACTACCATCATCACTACTACTATCACTACTACCATCATCATTACTACTACTACTACTACCATCATCACTACTACTACTACTACTACTACTACTACTACCATCATCATTACTACTATCACTACTACCATCATCATTACTACTATCACTACTACCATCATCATTACTACTATCACTACTACCATCATCATTACGCTACTACTACCATCATCACTACTACTATCACTACTACTACGCTACTACCATCATCACTACTACTACTACTACTACTACTACTACCATCATCATTACTACTATCACTACTACCATCATCATTACTACTATCACTACTACCATCATCATTACTACCATCACTACTACTACTACTACCATCATCACTACTACTATCACTACTACCATCATCATTACTACTACTACTACTACCATCATCACTACTACTACTACTACCAACATCACTACTACTATCACTACTACCATCATCATTACTACTACTACTACTACCATCATCACTACTACTTCTACTACCATCATCACTACTACTATCACTACTACCATCATCATTACTACTATCACTACTACCATCATCACTACTACTACTACCATCATCACTACTACCATCATCATTACTAATTCTACTACCATCATCACTACTACTACTACTACCATCATCACTACTACTATCACTACTACCATCATCACTACTACTACTACCATCATCACTACTACCATCATCACTACTACTACCATCATCACTACTACTACCATCATCACTACTACTACTACCATCATCACTACTACTACCATCATCACTACTACTATCACTACTACCATCATCATTACTACTACTACTACCATCATCACTACTACTACTACTACCATCATCACTACTACTATCACTACTACCATCATCATTACTACTACTACTACTACCATCATCACTACTACTACTACTACTACCATCATCACTACTACTATCACTACTACCATCATCATTACTACTATCACTACTACCATCATCACTACTACTACTACCATCATCACTACTACCATCATCATTACTACTACTACTACTACCATCATCACTACTACTACTACTACCATCATCACTACTACCATCACTACTACCATCATCACTACTACTACTACCATCATCACTACTACCATCATCACTACTACTACTACCATCATCACTACTACCATCATCACTACTACTACTACTATCACCACTACTACTATCACTACTACCATCATCACTACTACTACCATCATCATCACTACTACTACTATCACTACTACATCATCACTACTACTACTACTACTACTACCATCATCAATACTACTATCACTACTACCATCATCATTACTACTACTATCACTACTACCATCATCACTACTACTATCACTACTACCATCATCATTACTACTACTACTACTACCATCATCACTACTACTACTACTACTACCATCATCACTACTACTAATACTACTACTACTACTACTACTACTACCATCATCACTACTACTAATACTACTACTACTACTACTACCATCATCACTACTACTAATACTACTACTACTACTACTGCTACTACCTTCATCATTACTACTATCACTACTACCATCATCACTACTACTATTACTACTACTGCCATCATCACTACTACTACTACTACTACCATCATCATTACTACTATCACTACTACCATCATCATTACTACTATCACTACTACCATCATCACTACTACTATCACTACTACCATCATCATTACTACTACTACTACCATCATCACTACTACTACTACTACTACTACCATCATCATTACTACTATCACTACTACCATTCCATGATCTCGCCATCACGGTTGACAACTCCATTGTGTCCTCGTCCCAGAGCGCTAAGAACCTTGGCGTGATCCTGGACAACACCCTGTCGTTCTCAAATAACATACTAGCGGTGGCCCGTTCCTGTAGGTTCATGCTCTACAACATCCGCAGAGTACGACCCTACCTCACACAGGAAGCGGCGCAGGTCCTAATCCAGGCACTTGTCATCTCCCGTCTGGATTACTGCAACTCGCTGTTGGCTGGGCTCCTGCCTGTGCCATTAAACCCTACAACTCATCCAGAACGCCGCAGCTACGTCTGGTGTTCAACCTTCCCAAGTTCTCTCTCACGTCACCCCGCTCCTCCGTCTCTCCACTGGCTTCCAGTTGAAGCTCGATCCGCTACAAGACCATGGTGCTTACGGAGCTGTGAGGGGAACGGCACCTCACTACCTCCAGGCTCTGATCAGGCCCTACACCCAAACAAGGGCACTGCGTTCATCCACCTCTGGCCTGCTCGCCTCCCTACCACTGAGGAAGTACAGTTCCGCGCTCAGCCCAGTCAAACTGTTCGCTGCTCTGGCCCCCAATGGTGGAACAAACTCCTCACGACGCCAGGACAGCGGAGTCAATCACCACCTTCCGGAGACACCTGAAACCCCACCTCTTTAAGGAATACCTAGGATAGGATAAAGTAATCCTTCTCCCCTCCCCTTAAAAGACCTAGATGCACTATTGTAAAGTGGCTGTTCCACTGATGTCATAAGGTGAAAGCACCAATTTGTAAGTCGCTCTGGATAAGAGCGTCTGCTAAATGACTTAAATGTAAATATGTAAATGTACCATCATCATTACTACTACTACTACTACCATCATCACTACTACTATCACTACTACCATCATCATTACTACTACTACTACTACCATCATCACTACTACTACTACTACTACTACTACTACTACCATCATCATTACTACTATCACTACTACCATCATCATTACTACTATCACTACTACCATCATCATTACTACTATCACTACTACCATCATCATTACTACTACTACTACCATCATCACTACTACTATCACTACTACTACTACTACTACCATCATCACTACTACTACTACTACTACTACTACTACTACTACCATCATCATTACTACTATCACTACTACCATCATCATTACTACTATCACTACTACCATCATCATTACTACCATCACTACTACTACTACTACCATCATCACTACTACTATCACTACTACCATCATCATTACTACTACTACCATCATCACTACTACTACTACTACTACCATCATCACTACTACTATCACTACTACCATCATCATTACTACTACTACTACTACCATCATCACTACTACTACTACTACCATCATCACTACTACTATCACTACTACCATCATCATTACTACTATCACTACTACCATCATCACTACTACTACTACCATCATCACTACTACCATCATCATTACTACTACTACTATCTTCATCACTACTACTACTACTACCATCATCACTACTACTATCACTACTACCATCATCACTACTACTACTACCATCATCACTACTACTACTACTACCATCATCACTACTACTATCACTACTACCATCATCATTACTACTACTACTACCATCATCACTACTACTACTACGACCATCATCACTACTACTACTACTACTACTACTACTACTACTACTACCATCATCATTACTACTATCACTACTACCATCATCATTACTACTACTACTACTACCATCATCACTACTACTATCACTACTACCATCATCATTACTACTACTACCATCATCACTACTACTACTACTACTACTACTACTACTACCATCATCATTACTACTATCACTACTACCATCATCATTACTACTATCACTACTACCATCATCATTACTACTATCACTACTACCATCATCATTACTACTACTACTACCATCATCACTACTATCACTACTATACTACTACTACCATCATCACTACTACTACTACTACTACTACTACCATCATCATTACTACTATCACTACTACCATCATCATTACTACTATCACTACTACCATCATCATTACTACCATCACTACTACTACTACTACCATCATCACTACTACTATCACTACTACCATCATCATTACTACTACTACTACTACCATCATCACTACTACTACTACTACCAACATCACTACTACTATCACTACTACCATCATCATTACTACTACTACTACTACCATCATCACTACTACTACTACTACCATCATCACTACTACTATCACTACTACCATCATCATTACTACTATCACTACTACCATCATCACTACTACTACTACCATCATCACTACTACCATCATCATTACTACTACTACTACCATCATCACTACTACTACTACTACCATCATCACTACTACTATCACTACTACCATCATCACTACTACTACTACCATCATCACTACTACCATCATCACTACTACTACCATCATCACTACTACTACCATCATCACTACTACTACTACCATCATCACTACTACTACCATCATCACTACTACTATCACTACTACCATCATCATTACTACTACTACTACCATCATCACTACTACTACTACTACCATCATCACTACTACTATCACTACTACCATCATCATTACTACTACTACTACTACCATCATCACTACTACTACTACTACTACCATCATCACTACTACTATCACTACTACCATCATCATTACTACTATCACTACTACCATCATCACTACTACTACTACCATCATCACTACTACCATCATCATTACTACTACTACTACTACCATCATCACTACTACTACTACTACCATCATCACTACTACCATCACTACTACCATCATCACTACTACTACTACCATCATCACTACTACCATCATCACTACTACTACTACCATCATCACTACTACCATCATCACTACTACTACTACTATCACCACTACTACTATCACTACTACCATCATCACTACCACTACCACCATCATCACTACTACTACTATCACTACTACCATCATCACTACTACTACTACTACTACTACCATCATCATTACTACTATCACTACTACCATCATCATTACTACTATCACTACTACCATCATCACTACTACTATCACTACTACCATCATCATCGTTACTACTACTACTACCATCATCACTACTACTACTACTACTACCATCATCACTACTACTAATACTACTACTACTACTACTACTACTACCATCATCACTACTACTAATACTACTACTACTACTACTACCATCATCACTACTACTAATACTACTACTACTACTACTGCTACTACCTTCATCATTACTACTATCACTACTACCATCATCACTACTACTATTACTACACTGCCATCATCACTACTACTACTACTACTACCATCATCATTACTACTATCACTACTACCATCATCATTACTACTATCACTACTACCATCATCACTACTACTATCACTACTACCATCATCATTACTACTACTACTACCATCATCACTACTACTACTACTACTACTACCATCATCATTACTACTATCACTACTACCATCATCATTACTACTACTACTACCATCATCACTACTACTATCACTACTACCATCATCATTACTACTACTACTACTACCATCATCACTACTACTACTACTACTACTACTACTACTACCATCATCATTACTACTATCACTACTACCATCATCATTACTACTATCACTACTACCATCATCATTACTACTACTACTACCATCATCACTACTACTATCACTACTACTACTACTACTACCATCATCACTACTACTACTACTACTACTACTACTACTACTACCATCATCATTACTACTATCACTACTACCATCATCATTACTACTATCACTACTACCATCATCATTACTACCATCACTACTACTACTACTACCATCATCACTACTACTATCACTACTACCATCATCATTACTACTACTACCATCATCACTACTACTACTACTACTACCATCATCACTACTACTATCACTACTACCATCATCATTACTACTACTACTACTACCATCATCACTACTACTACTACTACCATCATCACTACTACTATCACTACTACCATCATCATTACTACTATCACTACTACCATCATCACTACTACTACTACCATCATCACTACTACATCATCATTACTACTACTACTATCTTCATCACTACTACTACTACTACCATCATCACTACTACTATCACTACTACCATCATCACTACTACTACTACCATCATCACTACTATCACTACTACTACTACTTACCATCATCACTACTACTACTACTACTACCATCATCATTACTACTATCACTACTACCATCATCATTACTACTATCACTACTACCATCATCATTACTACCATCACTACTACTACTACTACCATCATCACTACTACTATCACTACTACCATCATCATTACTACTACTACTACTACCATCATCACTACTACTACTACTACCAACATCACTACTACTATCACTACTACCATCATCATTACTACTACTACTACTACCATCATCACTACTACTACTACTACCATCATCACTACTACTATCACTACTACCATCATCATTACTACTATCACTACTACCATCATCATTACTACTACCATCATCACTACTACCATCATCATTACTACTACTACTACCATCATCACTACTACTACTACTACCATCATCACTACTACTATCACTACTACCATCATCACTACTACTACTACTACCATCATCACTACTACCATCATCACTACTACTACCATCATCACTACTACTACCATCATCACTACTACTACTACCATCATCACTACTACTACCATCATCACTACTACTATCACTACTACCATCATCATTACTACTACTACTACCATCATCACTACTACTACTACTACCATCATCACTACTACTATCACTACTACCATCATCATTACTACTACTACTACTACTACCATCATCACTACTACTACTACTACTACCATCATCACTACTACTATCACTACTACCATCATCATTACTACTATCACTACTACCATCATCACTACTACTACTACCATCATCACTACTACCATCATCATTACTACTACTACTACCATCATCACTACTACTACTACTACCATCATCACTACTACCATCACTACTACCATCATCACTACTACTACTACCATCATCACTCTACCATCATCACTACTACTACTACCATCATCACTACTACCATCATCACTACTACTACTACCATCATCACTACTACTATCACTACTACCATCATCACTACTACTACCACCATCATCACTACTACTACTATCACTACTACCATCATCACTACTACTACTACTACTACTACCATCATCATTACTACTATCACTACTACCATCATCACTACTACTATCACTACTGCCATCATCACTACTACTATTACTACTGCCATCATCACTACTACTACTACTACTACTACCATCATCACTACTACTAATACTACTACTACTACTACTACTACCATCATCACTACTACTAATACTACTACTACTACTACTACTACTACCATCATCACTACTACTAATACTACTACTACTACTACTGCTACTACCTTCATCATTACTACTATCACTACTACCATCATCACTACTACTATTACTACTACTGCCATCACCACTACTACTACTACTACTACCATCATCATTACTACTATCACTACTACCATCATCATTACTACTATCACTACTACCATCATCACTACTACTATCACTACTACCATCATCATTACTACTACTACTACCATCATCACTACTACTACTACTACTACTACTACTACTACCATCATCATTACTACTATCACTACTACCATCATCATTACTACTACTACTACTACCATCATCACTACTACTATCACTACTACCATCATCATTACTACTACTACTACTACCATCATCACTACTACTACTACTACTACTACTACTACTACCATCATCATTACTACTATCACTACTACCATCATCATTACTACTATCACTACTACCATCATCATTACTACTATCACTACTACCATCATCATTACTACTACTACTACCATCATCACTACTACTATCACTACTACTACTACTACTACCATCATCACTACTACTACTACTACTACTACTACTACCATCATCATTACTACTATCACTACTACCATCATCATTACTACTATCACTACTACCATCATCATTACTACCATCACTACTACTACTACTACCATCATCACTACTACTATCACTACTACCATCATCATTACTACTACTACTACTACCATCATCACTACTACTACTACTACCAACATCACTACTACTATCACTACTACCATCATCACTACTACTACTACTACCATCATCACTACTACTATCACTACTACCATCATCATTACTACTATCACTACTACCATCATCACTACTACTACTACCATCATCACTACTACCATCATCATTACTACTACTACTACCATCATCACTACTACTACTACTACCATCATCACTACTACTATCACTACTACCATCATCACTACTACTACTACCATCATCACTACTACCATCATCACTACTACTACCATCATCACTACTACTACCATCATCACTACTACTACTACCATCATCACTACTACTACCATCATCACTACTACTATCACTACTACCATCATCATTACTACTACTACTACCATCATCACTACTACTACTACTACCATCATCACTACTACTATCACTACTACCATCATCATTACTACTACTACTACTACCATCATCACTACTACTACTACTACTACCATCATCACTACTACTATCACTACTACCATCATCATTACTACTATCACTACTACCATCATCACTACTACTACTACCATCATCACTACTACCATCATCATTACTACTACTACTACTACCATCATCACTACTACTACTACTACCATCATCACTACTACCATCACTACTACCATCATCACTACTACTACTACCATCATCACTACTACCATCATCACTACTACTACTACCATCATCACTACTACCATCATCACTACTACTACTACTATCACCACTACTACTATCACTACTACCATCATCACTACTACTACCACCATCATCACTACTACTACTATCACTACTACCATCATCACTACTACTACTACTACTACTACCATCATCATTACTACTATCACTACTACCATCATCATTACTACTATCACTACTACCATCATCACTACTACTATCACTACTACCATCATCATTACTACTACTACTACTACCATCATCACTACTACTACTACTACTACCATCATCACTACTACTAATACTACTACTACTACTACTACTACTACCATCATCACTACTACTAATACTACTACTACTACTACTACCATCATCACTACTACTAATACTACTACTACTACTACTGCTACTACCTTCATCATTACTACTATCACTACTACCATCATCACTACTACTATTACTACTACTGCCATCATCACTACTACTACTACTACTACCATCATCATTACTACTATCACTACTACCATCATCATTACTACTATCACTACTACCATCATCACTACTACTATCACTACTACCATCATCATTACTACTACTACTACCATCATCACTACTACTACTACTACTACTACCATCATCATTACTACTATCACTACTACCATCATCATTACTACTACTACTACCATCATCACTACTACTATCACTACTACCATCATCATTACTACTACTACTACTACCATCATCACTACTACTACTACTACTACTACTACTACTACCATCATCATTACTACTATCACTACTACCATCATCATTACTACTATCACTACTACCATCATCATTACTACTACTACTACCATCATCACTACTACATCATCACTACTACTACTACTACTACCATCATCACTACTACTACTACTACTACTACTACTACTACCATCATCATTACTACTATCACTACTACCATCATCATTACTACTATCACTACTACCATCATCATTACTACCATCACTACTACTACTACTACCATCATCACTACTACTATCACTACTACCATCATCATTACTACTACTACCATCATCACTACTACTACTACTACTACCATCATCACTACTACTATCACTACTACCATCATCATTACTACTACTACTACTACCATCATCACTACTACTACTACTACCATCATCACTACTACTATCACTACTACCATCATCATTACTACTATCACTACTACCATCATCACTACTACTACTACCATCATCACTACTACCATCATCATTACTACTACTACTATCTTCATCACTACTACTACTACTACCATCATCACTACTACTATCACTACTACCATCATCACTACTACTACTACCATCATCACTACTACTATCACTACTACTACTACTTACCATCATCACTACTACTACTACTACTACCATCATCATTACTACTATCACTACTACCATCATCATTACTACTATCACTACTACCATCATCATTACTACCATCACTACTACTACTACTACCATCATCACTACTACTATCACTACTACCATCATCATTACTACTACTACTACTACCATCATCACTACTACTACTACTACCATCATCACTACTACTATCACTACTACCATCATCATTACTACTACTACTACTACCATCATCACTACTACTACTACTACCATCATCACTACTACTATCACTACTACCATCATCATTACTACTATCACTACTACCATCATCACTACTACTACTACCATCATCACTACTACCATCATCATTACTACTACTACTACCTTCATCACTACTACTACTACTACCATCATCACTACTACTATCACTCCTACCATCATCACTACTACTACTACCATCATCACTACTACCATCATCACTACTACCATCATCACTACTACTACTACCATCATCACTACTACTACTACTACCATCATCACTACTACTATCACTACTACCATCATCATTACTACTACTACTACTACCATCATCACTACTACTACTACTACCATCATCACTACTACTATCACTACTACCATCATCATTACTACTACTACTACTACCATCATCACTACTACTACTACTACCATCATCACTACTACTATCACTACTACCATCATCATTACTACTATCACTACTACCATCATCACTACTACTACTACCATCATCACTACTACCATCATCATTACTACTACTACTACCATCATCACTACTACTACTACTACCATCATCACTACTACTATCACTACTACCATCATCACTACTACTACTACCATCATCACTACTACCATCATCACTACTACTACTACCATCATCACTACTACCATCATCACTACTACTACTACCATCATCACTACTACTACCATCATCACTACTACTATCACTACTACCATCATCATTACTACTACTACCATCATCACTACTACTACTACTACCATCATCACTACTACTATCACTACTACCATCATCATTACTACTACTACTACCATCATCACTACTACTACTACGACCATCATCACTACTACTACTACTACTACTACTACTACTACTACCATCATCATTACTACTATCACTACTACCATCATCATTACTACTATCACTACTACCATCATCATTACTACTATCACTACTACCATCATCATTACTACTACTACTACCATCATCACTACTACTATCACTACTACTACTACTACTACCATCATCACTACTACTACTACTACTACCATCATCATTACTACTATCACTACTACCATCAACATTACTACTATCACTACTATCATCATCATTACTACCATCACTACTACTACTACTACCATCATCACTACTACTATCACTACTACCATCATCATTACTACTACTACTACTACCATCATCACTACTACTACTACTACCAACATCACTACTACTATCACTACTACCATCATCATTACTACTACTACTACTACCATCATCACTACTACTACTACTACCATCATCACTACTACTATCACTACTACCATCATCATTACTATCATCACTACTACCATCATCACTACTACTACTACCATCATCACTACTACATCATCATTACTACTACTACTACCATCATCACTACTACTACTACTACCATCATCACTACTACTATCACTACTACCATCATCACTACTACTACTACCATCATCACTACTACCATCATCACTACTACTACTACCATCATCACTACTACTACCATCATCACTACTACTACTACCATCATCACTACTACTACCATCATCACTACTACTATCACTACTACCATCATCATTACTACTACTACTACCATCATCACTACTACTACTACTACCATCATCACTACTACTATCACTACTACCATCATCATTACTACTACTACTACTACCATCATCACTACTACTACTACTACTACCATCATCACTACTACTATCACTACTACCATCATCATTACTACTATCACTACTACCATCATCACTACTACTACTACCATCATCACTACTACCATCATTACTACTACTACTACCATCATCACTACTACTACTACTACCATCATCACTACTACCATCACTACTACCATCATCACTACTACTACTACCATCATCACTACTACCATCATCACTACTACTACCATCATCACTACCACCATCATCTACTACTACTACCATCATCACTACTACTATCACTACTACCATCATCACTACTACTACCACCATCATCACTACTACTACTATCACTACTACCATCATCACTACTACTACTATCACTACTACCATCATCACTACTACTACTATCACTACTACCATCATCACTACTACTACTACCATCATCACTACTACCATCATAACTACTACTATCACTACTACCATCATCATTACTACTACTACTACTACTACCATCATCATTACTACTATCACTACTACCATCATCATTACTACTACTACTACTACCATCATCACTACTACTATCACTACCATCATCACTACTACTACTACCATCATCACTACTACCATCATCATTACTACTACTACTACCATCATCACTACTACTACTACTACCATCATCACTACTACTATCACTACTACCATCATCACTACTACTACTACCATCATCACTACTACCATCATCACTACTACTACTACCATCATCACTACTACTACTACTACTACTACTACTACCATCATCATTACTACTATCACTACTACCATCATCATTACTACTACTACTACTACCATCATCATTACTACTATCACTACTACCATCATCATTACTACTACTACTACCATCATCACTACTACTACTACTACTACTACCATCATCACTACTACTACTACTATCACTACTAACATCATCACTACTACTACTACCATCATCACTACTACTACCATCATCACTACTACTACTACCATCATCACTACTACTACCATCATCACTACTACTATCACTACTACCATCATCATTACTACTACTACTACCATCATCACTACTACTACTACTACCATCATCACTACTACTATCACTACTACCATCATCATTACTACTACTACTACTACCATCATCACTACTACTACTACTACTACCATCATCACTACTACTATCACTACTACCATCATCATTACTACTATCTCTACTACCATCATCACTACTACTACTACCATCATCACTACTACCATCATCATTACTACTACTACTACCATCATCACTACTACTACTACTACCATCATCACTACTACCATCACTACTACCATCATCACTACTACTACTACCATCATCACTACTACCATCATCACTACTACTACTACCATCATCACTACCACCATCATCACTACTACTACTACCATCATCACTACTACTATCACTACTACCATCATCACTACTACTACCACCATCATCACTACTACTACTATCACTACTACCATCATCACTACTACTACTATCACTACTACCATCATCACTACTACTACTATCACTACTACCATCATCACTACTACTACTACCATCATCACTACTACCATCATAACTACTACTATCACTACTACCATCATCATTACTACTACTACTACTACTACCATCATCATTACTACTATCACTACTACCATCATCATTACTACTACTACTATTACCATCATCACTACTACTATCACTACTACCATCATCACTACTACTACTACCATCATCACTACTACCATCATCATTACTACTACTACTACCATCATCACTACTACTACTACTACCATCATCACTACTACTATCACTACTACCATCATCACTACTACTACTACCATCATCACTACTACCATCATCACTACTACTACTACCATCATCACTACTACTACTACTACTACTACTACTACCATCATCATTACTACTATCACTACTACCATCATCATTACTACTACTACTACTACTACCATCATCATTACTACTATCACTACTACCATCATCATTACTACTACTACTACCATCATCACTACTACTACTACTACTACTACTACCATCATCACTACTACTACTACTATCACTACTAACATCATCACTACTACTACTACCATCATCACTACTACTATCACTACTACTACTACTACTACCATCATCACTACTACTACTACTACTACCATCATCATTACTACTATCACTACTACCATCAACATTACTACTATCACTACTATCATCATCATTACTACCATCACTACTACTACTACTACCATCATCACTACTACTATCACTACTACCATCATCATTACTACTACTACTACTACCATCATCACTACTACTACTACTACCAACATCACTACTACTATCACTACTACCATCATCATTACTACTACTACTACTACCATCATCACTACTACTACTACTACCATCATCACTACTACTATCACTACTACCATCATCATTACTACTATCACTACTACCATCATCACTACTACTACTACCATCATCACTACTACCATCATCATTACTACTACTACTACCATCATCACTACTACTACTACTACCATCATCACTACTACTATCACTACTACCATCATCACTACTACTACTACCATCATCACTACTACCATCATCACTACTACTACTACCATCATCACTACTACTACCATCATCACTACTACTACTACCATCATCACTACTACTACCATCATCACTACTACTATCACTACTACCATCATCATTACTACTACTACTACCATCATCACTACTACTACTACTACCATCATCACTACTACTATCACTACTACCATCATCATTACTACTACTACTACTACCATCATCACTACTACTACTACTACTACCATCATCACTACTACTATCACTACTACCATCATCATTACTACTATCACTACTACCATCATCACTACTACTACTACCATCATCACTACTACCATCATTACTACTACTACTACCATCATCACTACTACTACTACTACCATCATCACTACTACCATCACTACTACCATCATCACTACTACTACTACCATCATCACTACTACCATCATCACTACTACTACTACCATCATCACTACCACCATCATCACTACTACTACTACCATCATCACTACTACTATCACTACTACCATCATCACTACTACTACCACCATCATCACTACTACTACTATCACTACTACCATCATCACTACTACTACTATCACTACTACCATCATCACTACTACTACTATCACTACTACCATCATCACTACTACTACTACCATCATCACTACTACCATCATAACTACTACTATCACTACTACCATCATCATTACTACTACTACTACTACTACCATCATCATTACTACTATCACTACTACCATCATCATTACTACTACTACTACTACCATCATCACTACTACTATCACTACTACCATCATCACTACTACTACTACCATCATCACTACTACCATCATCATTACTACTACTACTACCATCATCACTACTACTACTACTACCATCATCACTACTACTATCACTACTACCATCATCACTACTACTACTACCATCATCACTACTACCATCATCACTACTACTACTACCATCATCACTACTACTACTACTACTACTACTACTACCATCATCATTACTACTATCACTACTACCATCATCATTACTACTACTACTACTACCATCATCATTACTACTATCACTACTACCATCATCATTACTACTACTACTACCATCATCACTACTACTACTACTACTACTACCATCATCACTACTACTACTACTATCACTACTAACATCATCACTACTACTACTACCATCATCACTACTACTACCATCATCACTACTACTACTACCATCATCACTACTACTACCATCATCACTACTACTATCACTACTACCATCATCATTACTACTACTACTACCATCATCACTACTACTACTACTACCATCATCACTACTACTATCACTACTACCATCATCATTACTACTACTACTACTACCATCATCACTACTACTACTACTACTACCATCATCACTACTACTATCACTACTACCATCATCATTACTACTATCTCTACTACCATCATCACTACTACTACTACCATCATCACTACTACCATCATCATTACTACTACTACTACCATCATCACTACTACTACTACTACCATCATCACTACTACCATCACTACTACCATCATCACTACTACTACTACCATCATCACTACTACCATCATCACTACTACTACTACCATCATCACTACCACCATCATCACTACTACTACTACCATCATCACTACTACTATCACTACTACCATCATCACTACTACTACTACCACCATCATCACTACTACTACTATCACTACTACCATCATCACTACTACTACTATCACTACTACCATCATCACTACTACTACTATCACTACTACCATCATCACTACTACTACTACCATCATCACTACTACCATCATAACTACTACTATCACTACTACCATCATCATTACTACTACTACTACTACTACCATCATCATTACTACTATCACTACTACCATCATCATTACTACTACTACTACTACCATCATCACTACTACTATCACTACTACCATCATCACTACTACTACTACCATCATCACTACTACCATCATCATTACTACTACTACTACCATCATCACTACTACTACTACTACCATCATCACTACTACTATCACTACTACCATCATCACTACTACTACTACCATCATCACTACTACCATCATCACTACTACTACTACCATCATCACTACTACTACTACTACTACTACTACTACCATCATCATTACTACTATCACTACTACCATCATCATTACTACTACTACTACTACTACCATCATCATTACTACTATCACTACTACCATCATCATTACTACTACTACTACCATCATCACTACTACTACTACTACTACTACTACCATCATCACTACTACTACTACTATCACTACTAACATCATCACTACTACTACTACCATCATCACTACTACCATCATCACTACTACTATCACTACTACCATCATCATTACTACTACTACTACTACTACTACCATCATCACTACTACTACTACTACTACTACTACTACCATCATCACTACTACTATCACTACTACCATCATCACTACTACTACTACCATCATCACTACTACTACTACTACCATCATCATTACTACTACTACCATTATCACTACTACTACTACTACTACTACCATCATCACTACTACTACCATTATCACTACTACTACTACTACCATCATCACTATTACTACTACTACCATCATCATTACTACTACTACCATCATCACTACTACTACTACTACTACTACTACTACCATCATCATTACTACTATCACTACTACCATCATCATTACTACTACTACTACTACTACCATCATCATTACTACTATCACTACTACCATCATCATTACTACTACTACTACCATCATCACTACTACTACTACTACTACTACTACCATCATCACTACTACTACTACTACTACTACTACTACTACCATCATCATTACTACTATCACTACTACCATCATCATTACTACTATCACTACTACCATCATCATTACTACCATCACTACTACTACTACTACCATCATCTACTACTATCACTACTACCATCATCATTACTACTACTACTACTACTTTCATCATCACTACTACTACTACTACCATCATCACTACTACTATCACTACTACCATCATCATTACTACTACTACTACTACCATCATCACTACTACTACTACTACCATCATCACTACTACTATCACTACTACCATCATCATCACTACTACTACTACTACCATCATCACTACTACTATCACTACTACCATCATCACTACTACTACTACCATCATCACTACTACCATCATCACTACTACTACTACCATCATCACTACTACTACTACCATCATCACTACTACTACCATCATCACTACTATCACTACTACCATCATCATTACTACTACTACCATCATCACTACTACTACTACTACCATCATCACTACTACTATCACTACTACCATCATCATTACTACTACTACCATCATCACTACTACTACTACGACCATCATCACTACTACTACTACTACTACTACTACTACTACTACCATCATCATTACTACTATCACTACTACCATCATCATTACTACTATCACTACTACCATCATCATTACTACTATCACTACTACCATCATCATTACTACTACTACTACCATCATCACTACTACTATCACTACTACTACTACTACTACCATCATCACTACTACTACTACTACCATCATCATTACTACTATCACTACTACCATCATCATTACTACTATCACTACTATCATCATCATTACTACCATCACTACTACTACTACTACCATCATCACTACTACTATCACTACTACCATCATCATTACTACTACTACTACTACTACCATCATCACTACTACTACTACTACCAACATCACTACTACTATCACTACTACCATCATCATTACTACTACTACTACTACCATCATCACTACTACTACTACTACCATCATCACTACTACTATCACTACTACCATCATCATTACTACTATCACTACTACCATCATCACTACTACTACTACCATCATCACTACTACCATCATCATTACTACTACTACTACCATCATCACTACTACTACTACTACCATCATCACTACTACTATCACTACTACCATCATCACTACTACTACTACCATCATCACTACTACCATCATCACTACTACTACTACCATCATCACTACTACTACCATCATCACTACTACTACTACCATCATCACTACTACTACCATCATCACTACTACTATCACTACTACCATCATCATTACTACTACTACTACCATCATCACTACTACTACTACTACCATCATCACTACTACTATCACTACTACCATCATCATTACTACTACTACTACTACCATCATCACTACTACTACTACTACTACCATCATCACTACTACTATCACTACTACCATCATCATTACTACTATCACTACTACCATCATCACTACTACTACTACCATCATCACTACTACCATCATCATTACTACTACTACTACCATCATCACTACTACTACTACTACCATCATCACTACTACCATCACTACTACCATCATCACTACTACTACTACCATCATCACTACTACCATCATCACTACTACTACTACCATCATCACTACTACCATCATCACTACTACTACTACCATCATCACTACTACTATCACTACTACCATCATCACTACTACTACCACCATCATCACTACTACTACTCACTACTACCATCATCACTACTACTACTATCACTACTACCATCATCACTACTACTACTATCACTACTACCATCATCACTACTACTACTACCATCATCACTACTACCATCATAACTACTACTATCACTACTACCATCATCATTACTACTACTACTACTACTACCATCATCATTACTACTATCACTACTACCATCATCATTACTACTACTACTACTACCATCATCACTACTACTATCACTACTACCATCATCATTACTACTACTACCATCATCACTACTACTACTACTACTACTACTACTACCATCATCATTACTACTATCACTACTACCATCATCATTACTACTACTACTACTACTACCATCATCATTACTACTATCACTACTACCATCATCATTACTACTACTACTACCATCATCACTACTACTACTACTACTACTACTACCATCATCACTACTACTACTACTACTACTACTACTACTACCATCATCACTACTACTATCACTACTACCATCATCACTACTACTACTACCATCATCACTACTACTACTACTACCATCATCATTACTACTACTACCATTATCACTACTACTACTACTACTACTACCATCATCACTACTACTACCATTATCACTACTACTACTACTACTACTACTACTACCATCATCACTATTACTACTACTACCATCATCATTACTACTACTACCATCATCACTACTACTACTACTACTACTACTACTACCATCATCATTACTACTATCACTACTACCATCATCATTACTACTACTACTACTACTACCATCATCATTACTACTATCACTACTACCATCATCATTACTACTACTACTACCATCATCACTACTACTACTACTACTACTACTACCATCATCACTACTACTACTACTACTACTACTACTACTACCATCATCATTACTACTATCACTACTACCATCATCATTACTACTATCACTACTACCATCATCATTACTACCATCACTACTACTACTACTACCATCATCACTACTACTATCACTACTACCATCATCATTACTACTACTACTACTACTTTCATCATCACTACTACTACTACTACCATCATCACTACTACTATCACTACTACCATCATCATTACTACTACTACTACTACCATCATCACTACTACTACTACTACCATCATCACTACTACTATCACTACTACCATCATCATCACTACTACTACTACTACCATCATCACTACTACTATCACTACTACCATCATCACTACTACTACTACCATCATCACTACTACCATCATCACTACTACTACTACCATCATCACTACTACCATCATCACTACTACTACTACCATCATCACTACTACTACCATCATCACTACTACTATCACTACTACCATCATCATTACTACTACTACCATCATCACTACTACTACTACTACCATCATCACTACTACTATCACTACTACCATCATCATTACTACTACTACTACCATCATCACTACTACTACTACGACCATCATCACTACTACTACTACTACTACTACTACTACTACTACCATCATCATTACTACTATCACTACTACCATCATCATTACTACTATCACTACTACCATCATCATTACTACTATCACTACTACCATCATCATTACTACTACTACTACCATCATCACTACTACTATCACTACTACTACTACTACTACCATCATCACTACTACTACTACTACCATCATCATTACTACTATCACTACTACCATCATCATTACTACTATCACTACTATCATCATCATTACTACCATCACTACTACTACTACTACCATCATCACTACTACTATCACTACTACCATCATCATTACTACTACTACTACTACTACCATCATCACTACTACTACTACTACCAACATCACTACTACTATCACTACTACCATCATCATTACTACTACTACTACTACCATCATCACTACTACTACTACTACCATCATCACTACTACTATCACTACTACCATCATCATTACTACTATCACTACTACCATCATCACTACTACTACTACCATCATCACTACTACCATCATCATTACTACTACTACTACCATCATCACTACTACTACTACTACCATCATCACTACTACTATCACTACTACCATCATCACTACTACTACTACCATCATCACTACTACCATCATCACTACTACTACTACCATCATCACTACTACTACCATCATCACTACTACTACTACCATCATCACTACTACTACCATCATCACTACTACTATCACTACTACCATCATCATTACTACTACTACTACCATCATCACTACTACTACTACTACCATCATCACTACTACTATCACTACTACCATCATCATTACTACTACTACTACTACCATCATCACTACTACTACTACTACTACCATCATCACTACTACTATCACTACTACCATCATCATTACTACTATCACTACTACCATCATCACTACTACTACTACCATCATCACTACTACCATCATCATTACTACTACTACTACCATCATCACTACTACTACTACTACCATCATCACTACTACCATCACTACTACCATCATCACTACTACTACTACCATCATCACTACTACCATCATCACTACTACTACTACCATCATCACTACTACCATCATCACTACTACTACTACCATCATCACTACTACTATCACTACTACCATCATCACTACTACTACCACCATCATCACTACTACTACTATCACTACTACCATCATCACTACTACTACTATCACTACTACCATCATCACTACTACTACTATCACTACTACCATCATCACTACTACTACTACCATCATCACTACTACCATCATAACTACTACTATCACTACTACCATCATCATTACTACTACTACTACTACTACCATCATCATTACTACTATCACTACTACCATCATCATTACTACTACTACTACTACCATCATCACTACTACTATCACTACTACCATCATCATTACTACTACTACCATCATCACTACTACTACTACTACTACTACTACTACCATCATCATTACTACTATCACTACTACCATCATCATTACTACTACTACTACTACTACCATCATCATTACTACTATCACTACTACCATCATCATTACTACTACTACTACCATCATCACTACTACTACTACTACTACTACTACCATCATCACCACTACTACTACTACTACTACTACTACTACCATCATCATTACTACTATCACTACTACCATCATCATTACTACTATCACTACTACCATCATCATTACTACCATCACTACTACTACTACTACCATCATCACTACTACTATCACTACTACCATCATCATTACTACTACTACTACTACTTTCATCATCACTACTACTACTACTACCATCATCACTACTACTATCAATACTACCATCATCATTACTACTACTACTACTACCATAATCACTACTACTACTACTACCATCATCACTACTACTATCACTACTACCATCATCATTACTACTATCACTACTACCATCATCACTACTACTACTACCATCATCACTACTACCATCATCATTACTACTACTACTACCATCATCACTACTACTACCATCATCACTACTACTATCACTACTACCATCATCACTACTACTACTACCATCATCACTACTACCATCATCACTACTACTACTACCATCATCACTACTACTACTACCATCATCACTACTACTACTATCACTACTACCATCATCACTACTACTACTACCATCATCACTACTACCATCATCACTACTACCATCATCACTACTACTACTACCATCATCACTACTACCATCATCACTACTACTACTACCATCATCACTACTACCATCATCACTACTACTACTACCATCATCACTACTACTATCACTACTACCATCATCACTACTACTACCACCATCATCACTACTACTACTATCACTACTACCATCATCACTACTACTACTATCACTACTACCATCATCACTACTACTACTACTATCACTACTAACATCATCACTACTACTACTACCATCATCACTACTACCATCATCACTACTACTATCACTACTACCATCATCATTACTACTACTACTACTACTACTACCATCATCACTACTACTACTACTACTACTACTACTACCATCATCACTACTACTATCACTACTACCATCATCACTACTACTACTACCATCATCACTACTACTACTACTACCATCATCATTACTACTACTACCATTATCACTACTACTACTACTACTACTACCATCATCACTACTACTACCATTATCACTACTACTACTACTACTACTACTACTACCATCATCACTATTACTACTACTACCATCATCATTACTACTACTACCATCATCACTACTACTACTACTACTACTACTACTACCATCATCACTACTACTATCACTACTACCATCATCATTACTACTACTACTACCATCATCACTACTACTACTACTACCATCATCACTACTACTATCACTACTACCATCATCATTACTACTACTACTACTACCATCATCACTACTACTACTACTACTACCATCATCACTACTACTATCACTACTACCATCATCATTACTACTATCACTACTACCATCATCACTACTACTACTACCATCATCACTACTACCATCATAATTACTACTACTACTACCATCATCACTACTACTACTACTACCATCATCACTACTACCATCACTACTACCATCATCACTACTACTACTACCATCATCACTACTACCATCATCACTACTACTACTACCATCATCACTACTACTATCACTACTACCATCATCACTACTACTACCACCATCATCACTACTACTACTATCACTACTACCATCATCACTACTACTACTATCACTACTACCATCATCACTACTACTATCACTACTACCATCATCACTACTACTACTACCATCATCACTACTACCATCATAACTACTACTATCACTACTACCATCATCATTACTACTACTACTACTACTACCATCATCATTACTACTATCACTACTACCATCATCATTACTACTACTACTACTACCATCATCACTACTACTATCACTACTACCATCATCATTACTACTACTACCATCATCACTACTACTACTACTACTACTACTACTACCATCATCATTACTACTATCACTACTACCATCATCATTACTACTACTACTACTACTACCATCATCATTACTACTATCACTACTACCATCATCATTACTACTACTACTACCATCATCACTACTACTACTACTACTACTACTACCATCATCACTACTACTACTACTACTACTACTACTACTACCATCATCATTACTACTATCACTACTACCATCATCATTACTACTATCACTACTACCATCATCATTACTACCATCACTACTACTACTACTACCATCATCACTACTACTATCACTACTACCATCATCATTACTACTACTACTACTACTTTCATCATCACTACTACTACTACTACCATCATCACTACTACTATCACTACTACCATCATCATTACTACTACTACTACTACCATAATCACTACTACTACTACTACCATCATCACTACTACTATCACTACTACCATCATCATTACTACTATCACTACTACCATCATCACTACTACTACTACCATCATCACTACTACCATCATCATTACTACTACTACTACCATCATCACTACTACTACCATCATCACTACTACTATCACTACTACCATCATCACTACTACTACTACCATCATCACTACTACCATCATCACTACTACTACTACCATCATCACTACTACTACTACCATCATCACTACTACTACTATCACTACTACCATCATCACTACTACTACTACCATCATCACTACTACCATCATCACTACTACCATCATCACTACTACTACTACCATCATCACTACTACCATCATCACTACTACTACTACCATCATCACTACTACCATCATCACTACTACTACTACCATCATCACTACTACTATCACTACTACCATCATCACTACTACTACCACCATCATCACTACTACTACTATCACTACTACCATCATCACTACTACTACTATCACTACTACCATCATCACTACTACTACTACCATCATCACTACTACTACTACCATCATCACTACTACTACTATCACTACTACCATCATCACTACTACTACTACCATCATCACTACTACCATCATCACTACTACCATCATCACTACTACTACTACCATCATCACTACTACCATCATCACTACTACTACTACCATCATCACTACTACCATCATCACTACTACTACTACCATCATCACTACTACTATCACTACTACCATCATCACTACTACTACCACCATCATCACTACTACTACTATCACTACTACCATCATCACTACTACTACTATCACTACTACCATCATCACACTACTACTACTATCACTACTAACATCATCACTACTACTACTACCATCATCACTACTACCATCATCACTACTACTATCACTACTACCATCATCATTACTACTACTACTACTACTACTACCATCATCTACTACTACTACTACTACTACTACTACCATCATCACTACTACTATCACTACTACCATCATCACTACTACTACTACCATCATCACTACTACTACTACTACCATCATCATTACTACTACTACCATTATCACTACTACTACTACTACTACTACCATCATCACTACTACTACCATTATCACTACTACTACTACTACTACTACTACTACCATCATCACTATTACTACTACTACCATCATCATTACTACTACTACCATCATCACTACTACTACTACTACTACTACTACTACCATCATCATTACTACTATCACTACTACCATCATCATTACTACTACTACTACTACTACCATCATCATTACTACTATCACTACTACCATCATCATTACTACTACTACTACCATCATCACTACTACTACTACTACTACTACTACCATCATCACTACTACTACTACTACTACTACCATCATCACTACTACTACCATTATCACTACTACTACTACTACTACTACTACTGCCATCATCACTACTACTACCATTATCACTACTACTACTACTACTACTACTACTACTACTACTACTACTACTACTACCATCATCATCATTACTACTACCATCATCACTACTACTACTACCATCATCACTACTACTACTACTACTACTACTGCCATCATCACTACTACTACTACTACTACCATCATCATTACTACTATCACTACTACCATCATCACTACTACTATTACTACTACTGCCATCATCACTACTACTACTACTACTACTACTACTGCCATCATCACTACTACTACTACTACTGCCATCATCACTACTACTATCACTACTACCATCATCACTACTACTACTACTGCCATCACTACTACTACTACTGCCATCATCACTACTACTACTACTACTACTACCATCATCACTACTACTAATACTACTACTACTACTACTACTACCATCATCACTACTACTAATACTACTGCTACTACTACTACTACCATCATCACTACTACTAATACTACTACTACTACTGCTACTACCTTCATCATTACTACTATCACTACTACCATCATCACTACTACTATTACTACTACTGCCATCATCACTACTACTACTACTACTACTACTACTACTACTACCATCATCAATACTACTATCACTACTACCATCATCATTACTACTATCACTACTACCATCATCACTACTAATATCACTACTACCATCATCATTACTACTACTACTACTACCATCATCACTACTACTACTACTACTACTACTACTACCATCATCATTACTACTATCACTACTACCATCATCATTACTACTACTACTACTACCATCATCACTACTACTATCACTACTACCATCATCATTACTACTACTACCATAATCACTACTACTACTACTACTACTACTACTACTGCCATCATCACTACTACTACTACTACTGCCATCATCACTACTACTATCACTACTACCATCATCACTACTACTACTACTGCCATCACTACTACTACTACTGCCATCATCACTACTACTACTACTACTACTACCATCATCACTACTACTAATACTACTACTACTACTACTACTACCATCATCACTACTACTAATACTAGTGCTACTACTACTACTACCATCATCACTACTACTAATACTACTACTACTACTGCTACTACCTTCATCATTACTACTATCACTACTACCATCATCACTACTACTATTACTACTACTGCCATCATCACTACTACTACTACTACTACTACTACTACTACTACCATCATCAATACTACTATCACTACTACCATCATCATTACTACTATCACTACTACCATCATCACTACTAATATCACTACTACCATCATCATTACTACTACTACTACTACCATCATCACTACTACTACTACTACTACTACTACTACCATCATCATTACTACTATCACTACTACCATCATCATTACTACTACTACTACTACCATCATCACTACTACTATCACTACTACCATCATCATTACTACTACTACCATAATCACTACTACTACTACTACTACTACTACTACTACTACCATCAACATTACTACTATCACTACTACCATCATCATTACTACTATCACTACTACCATCATCATTACTACTAATACTACCATCATCACTACTACTATCACTACTACTACTACCATCATCACTACTACTACTACTACTACTACTACTACTACTACCATCATCATTACTACTATCACTACTACCATCATCATTACTACTATCACTACTACCATCATCATTACTACCATCACTACTACTACTACTACCATCATCACTACTACTATCACTACTACCATCATCATTACTACTACTACTACTACCATCATCACTACTACTACTACTACCATCATCACTACTACTACTACTACCATCATCACTACTACTATCACTACTACCATCATCATTACTACTATCACTACTACCATCATCACTACTACTACTACCATCATCACTACTACCATCATCATTACTACTACTACTACCATCATCACTACTACCATCATCACTACTACTACTACCATCATCACTACTACTACTACTACCATCATCACTACTACTATCACTACTACCATCATCACTACTACTACTACCATCATCACTACTACCATCATCACTACTACTACTACCATCATCACTACTACCATCATCACTACTACTACTACCATCATCACTACTACTACTACTACCATCATCACTACTACTATCACTACTACCATCATCACTACTACTACTACTACCATCATCACTACTACTATCACTACTACCATCATCACTACTACTACTACCATCATCACTACTACCATCATCACTACTACTACTACCATCATCACTACTACCATCATCACTACTACCACTACCATCATCACTACTACTATCACAACTACCATCATCACTACTACTACCACCATCATCACTACTACTACTATCACTACTACCATCATCACTACTACTACTATCACTACTACCATCATCACTACTACTACTATCACTACTAACATCATCACTACTACCATCATCACTACTACTATCACTACTACCATCATCACTACTACTACTACCATCATCACTACTACCATCATTACTACTACTACTACTACCATCATCATTACTACTATCACTACTACCATCATCACTACTACTACTACCATCATCACTACTACCATCATCACTACTACTACTACCATCATCACTACTACCATCATCACTACTACTACTACCATCATCACTACTACTATCACTACTACCATCATCACTACTACTACCATCATCACTACTACCATCATCATTACTACTACTACTACCATCATCACTACTACTACTACCATCATCACTACTACTACTACCATCATCACTACTACTATCACTACTACCATCATCACTACTACTACTACCATCATCACTACTACTATCACTCCTACCATCATCACTACTACTACTACCATCATCACTACTACTACTACCATCATCACTACTACTACTACCATCATCACTACTACTATCACTACTACCATCATCATTACTACTACTACTACTACTACCATCATCATTACTACTATCACTACTACCATCATCATTACTACTACTACTACCATCATCACTACTACTACCATCATCACTACTACTATCACTACTACCATCATCACTACTACTACTACCATCATCACTACTACCATCATCACTACTACTACTACCATCATCACTACTACCATCATCACTACTACTACTACCATCATCACTACTACTACTATCACTACTACCATCATCACTACTACTACTACCATCATCACTACTACCATCATCACTACTACTACTACCATCATCACTACTACCATCATCACTACTACTACTACCATCATCACTACTACTATCACTACTACCATCATCACTACTACTACCACCATCATCACTACTACTACTATCACTACTACCATCATCACTACTACTACTATCACTACTACCATCATCACTACTACTACTACTATCACTACTAACATCATCACTACTACTACTACCATCATCACTACTACCATCATCACTACTACTATCACTACTACCATCATCATTACTACTACTACTACTACTACTACCATCATCACTACTACTACTACTACTACTACTACTACCATCATCACTACTACTATCACTACTACCATCATCACTACTACTACTACCATCATCACTACTACTACTACTACCATCATCATTACTACTACTACCATTATCACTACTACTACTACTACTACTACCATCATCACTACTACTACCATTATCACTACTACTACTACTACTACTACTACCATCATCACTATTACTACTACTACCATCATCATTACTACTACTACCATTATCACTACTACTACTACTACTACTACGATCATCACTACTACTACCATTATCACTACTACTACTACTGCCATCATCACTACTACTACCATTATCACTACTACTACTACTACTACTACTACTACTACCATCATCATCATTACTACTACCATCATCACTACTACTACTACCATCATCACTACTACTACTACTACTACTACTACTACTACTACTGCCATCATCACTACTACTACTACTACTACCATCATCATTACTACTATCACTACTACCATCATCACTACTACTATTACTACTACTGCCATCATCACTACTACTACTACTACTACTACTACTACTGCCATCATCACTACTACTACTACTACTGCCATCATCACTACTACTATCACTACTACCATCATCACTACTACTACTACTGCCATCACTACTACTACTACTGCCATCATCACTACTACTACTACTACTACTACCATCATCACTACTACTAATACTACTACTACTACTACTACTACCATCATCACTACTACTAATACTACTACTACTACTACTACTACCATCATCACTACTACTAATACTACTACTACTACTGCTACTACCTTCATCATTACTACTATCACTACTACCATCATCACTACTACTATTACTACTACTGCCATCATCACTACTACTACTACTACTACTACTACTACTACCATCATCATTACTACTATCACTACTACCATCATCATTACTACTATCACTACTACCATCATCACTACTAATATCACTACTACCATCATCATTACTACTACTACTACTACCATCATCACTACTACTACTACTACTACTACTACTACTACCATCATCATTACTACTATCACTACTACCATCATCATTACTACTACTACTACTACCATCATCACTACTACTATCACTACTACCATCATCATTACTACTACTACCATCATCACTACTACTACTACTACTACTACTACCATCATCATTACTACTATCACTACTACCATCATCATTACTACTATCACTACTACCATCATCATTACTACTATCACTACTACCATCATCATTACTACTAATACTACCATCATCACTACTACTATCACTACTACTACTACTACTACCATCATCACTACTACTACTACTACTACTACTACTACCATCATCATTACTACTATCACTACTACCATCATCATTACTACTATCACTACTACCATCATCATTACTACCATCACTACTACTACTACTACCATCATCACTACTACTATCACTACTACCATCATCATTACTAATACTACTACTACCATCATCACTACTACTACTACTACCATCATCACTACTACTACTACTACCATCATCACTACTACTATCACTACTACCATCATCATTACTACTATCACTACTACCATCATCACTACTACTACTACCATCATCACTACTACCATCATCATTACTACTACTACTACCATCATCACTACTACTACTACTACCATCATCACTACTACTATCACTACTACCATCATCACTACTACTACTACCATCATCACTACTACTAATACTACTACTACTACTACCATCATCACTACTACTAATACTACTACTACTACTGCTACTACCTTCATCATTACTACTATCACTACTACCATCATCACTACTACTATTACTACTACTGCCATCATCACTACTACTACTACTACTACTACTACTACTACCATCATCATTACTACTATCACTACTACCATCATCATTACTACTATCACTACTACCATCATCACTACTAATATCACTACTACCATCATCATTACTACTACTACTACTACCATCATCACTACTACTACTACTACTACTACCATCATCATTACTACTATCACTACTACCATCATCATTACTACTACTACTACTACCATCATCACTACTACTATCACTACTACCATCATCATTACTACTACTACCATCATCACTACTACTACTACTACTACTACTACCATCATCATTACTACTATCACTACTACCATCATCATTACTACTATCACTACTACCATCATCATTACTACTAATACTACCATCATCACTACTACTATCACTACTACTACTACTACTACCATCATCACTACTACTACTACTACTACTACTACTACCATCATCATTACTACTATCACTACTACCATCATCATTACTACTATCACTACTACCATCATCATTACTACCATCACTACTACTACTACTACCATCATCACTACTACTATCACTACTACCATCATCATTACTAATACTACTACTACCATCATCACTACTACTACTACTACCATCATCACTACTACTACTACTACCATCATCACTACTACTATCACTACTACCATCATCATTACTACTATCACTACTACCATCATCACTACTACTACTACCATCATCACTACTACCATCATCATTACTACTACTACTACCATCATCACTACTACTACTACTACCATCATCACTACTACTATCACTACTACCATCATCACTACTACTACTACCATCATCACTACTACTAATACTACTACTACTACTACCATCATCACTACTACTAATACTACTACTACTACTGCTACTACCTTCATCATTACTACTATCACTACTACCATCATCACTACTACTATTACTACTACTGCCATCATCACTACTACTACTACTACTACTACTACTACTGCCATCATCACTACTACTACTACTACTGCCATCATCACTACTACTATCACTACTACCATCATCACTACTACTACTACTGCCATCACTACTACTACTACTGCCATCATCACTACTACTACTACTACTACTACCATCATCACTACTACTAATACTACTACTACTACTACTACTACCATCATCACTACTACTAATACTACTACTACTACTACTACTACCATCATCACTACTACTAATACTACTACTACTACTGCTACTACCTTCATCATTACTACTATCACTACTACCATCATCACTACTACTATTACTACTACTGCCATCATCACTACTACTACTACTACTACTACTACTACTACCATCATCATTACTACTATCACTACTACCATCATCATTACTACTATCACTACTACCATCATCACTACTAATATCACTACTACCATCATCATTACTACTACTACTACTACCATCATCACTACTACTACTACTACTACTACTACTACTACCATCATCATTACTACTATCACTACTACCATCATCATTACTACTACTACTACTACCATCATCACTACTACTATCACTACTACCATCATCATTACTACTACTACCATCATCACTACTACTACTACTACTACTACTACCATCATCATTACTACTATCACTACTACCATCATCATTACTACTATCACTACTACCATCATCATTACTACTATCACTACTACCATCATCATTACTACTAATACTACCATCATCACTACTACTATCACTACTACTACTACTACTACCATCATCACTACTACTACTACTACTACTACTACTACCATCATCATTACTACTATCACTACTACCATCATCATTACTACTATCACTACTACCATCATCATTACTACCATCACTACTACTACTACTACCATCATCACTACTACTATCACTACTACCATCATCATTACTAATACTACTACTACCATCATCACTACTACTACTACTACCATCATCACTACTACTACTACTACCATCATCACTACTACTATCACTACTACCATCATCATTACTACTATCACTACTACCATCATCACTACTACTACTACCATCATCACTACTACCATCATCATTACTACTACTACTACCATCATCACTACTACTACTACTACCATCATCACTACTACTATCACTACTACCATCATCACTACTACTACTACCATCATCACTACTACTAATACTACTACTACTACTACCATCATCACTACTACTAATACTACTACTACTACTGCTACTACCTTCATCATTACTACTATCACTACTACCATCATCACTACTACTATTACTACTACTGCCATCATCACTACTACTACTACTACTACTACTACTACTACCATCATCATTACTACTATCACTACTACCATCATCATTACTACTATCACTACTACCATCATCACTACTAATATCACTACTACCATCATCATTACTACTACTACTACTACCATCATCACTACTACTACTACTACTACTACCATCATCATTACTACTATCACTACTACCATCATCATTACTACTACTACTACTACCATCATCACTACTACTATCACTACTACCATCATCATTACTACTACTACCATCATCACTACTACTACTACTACTACTACTACCATCATCATTACTACTATCACTACTACCATCATCATTACTACTATCACTACTACCATCATCATTACTACTAATACTACCATCATCACTACTACTATCACTACTACTACTACTACTACCATCATCACTACTACTACTACTACTACTACTACTACCATCATCATTACTACTATCACTACTACCATCATCATTACTACTATCACTACTACCATCATCATTACTACCATCACTACTACTACTACTACCATCATCACTACTACTATCACTACTACCATCATCATTACTAATACTACTACTACCATCATCACTACTACTACTACTACCATCATCACTACTACTACTACTACCATCATCACTACTACTATCACTACTACCATCATCATTACTACTATCACTACTACCATCATCACTACTACTACTACCATCATCACTACTACCATCATCATTACTACTACTACTACCATCATCACTACTACTACTACTACCATCATCACTACTACTATCACTACTACCATCATCACTACTACTACTACCATCATCACTACTACTAATACTACTACTACTACTACCATCATCACTACTACTAATACTACTACTACTACTGCTACTACCTTCATCATTACTACTATCACTACTACCATCATCACTACTACTATTACTACTACTGCCATCATCACTACTACTACTACTACTACTACTACTACTACCATCATCATTACTACTATCACTACTACCATCATCATTACTACTATCACTACTACCATCATCACTACTAATATCACTACTACCATCATCATTACTACTACTACTACTACCATCATCACTACTACTACTACTACTACTACCATCATCATTACTACTATCACTACTACCATCATCATTACTACTACTACTACTACCATCATCACTACTACTATCACTACTACCATCATCATTACTACTACTACCATCATCACTACTACTACTACTACTACTACTACCATCATCATTACTACTATCACTACTACCATCATCATTACTACTATCACTACTACCATCATCATTACTACTAATACTACCATCATCACTACTACTATCACTACTACTACTACTACTACCATCATCACTACTACTACTACTACTACTACTACTACTACTACCATCATCATTACTACTATCACTACTACCATCATCATTACTACTATCACTACTACCATCATCATTACTACCATCACTACTACTACTACTACCATCATCACTACTACTATCACTACTACCATCATCATTACTACTACTACTACTACCATCATCACTACTACTACTACTACCATCATCACTACTACTACTACTACCATCATCACTACTACTATCACTACTACCATCATCATTACTACTATCACTACTACCATCATCACTACTACTACTACCATCATCACTACTACCATCATCATTACTACTACTACTACCATCATCACTACTACTACTACTACCATCATCACTACTACTATCACTACTACCATCATCACTACTACTACTACCATCATCACTACTACCATCATCACTACTACTACTACCATCATCACTACTACTACTACTACCATCATCACTACTACTATCACTACTACCATCATCACTACTACTACTACCATCATCACTACTACCATCATCACTACTACTACTACCATCATCACTACTACCATCATCACTACTACTACTACCATCATCACTACTACTACTACTACCATCATCACTACTACTATCACTACTACCATCATCACTACTACTACTACTACCATCATCACTACTACTACTACTACCATCATCACTACTACTATCACTACTACCATCATCACTACTACTACTACCATCATCACTACTACCATCATCACTACTACTACTACCATCATCACTACTACCATCATCACTACTACCACTACCATCATCACTACTACTATCACTACTACCATCATCACTACTACTACCACCATCATCACTACTACTACTATCACTACTACCATCATCACTACTACTACTATCACTACTACCATCATCACTACTACTACTATCACTACTAACATCATCACTACTACTATCACTACTACCATCATCACTACTACTACTACCATCATCACTACTACCATCATTACTACTACTACTACTACCATCATCACTACTACCATCATCACTACTACTACTACCATCATCACTACTACCATCATCATTACTACTACTACTACCATCATCACTACTACTACTACCATCATCACTACTACTACTACCATCATCACTACTACTATCACTACTACCATCATCACTACTACTACTACCATCATCACTACTACTATCACTACTACCATCATCACTACTACTACTACCATCATCACTACTACTACTACCATCATCACTACTACTATCACTACTACCATCATCATTACTACTACTACTACTACTACCATCATCATTACTACTATCACTACTACCATCATCATTACTACTACTACTACTACTACCATCATCATTACTACTATCACTACTACCATCATCATTACTACTACTACTACTACTACCATCATCACTACTACTACTACCATCATCACTACTACTATCACTACTACCATCATCATTACTACTACTACTACCATCATCATTACTACTATCACTACTACCATCATCATTACTACTACTACTACTACCATCATCACTACTACCATCATCATTACTACTACTACTACTACCATCATCACTACTACTACTACTACCATCATCACTACTACTATCACTACTACCATCATCACTACTACTACTACCATCATCACTACTACTACTACTACCATCATCATCACTACTACTACTACTACTACCACCATCACTACTACTATTACTACTACTACCATCATCATTACTACTATCACTACTACCATCATCACTACTACTACTACTACTACTACTACTACCATCATCACTACTACTACTACTACTACCATCATCACTACTACTACTACTACTACTACCATCATCACTACTACTACTACTACTACTACTACTACCATCATCATCACTACTACTACTACTACTACTACTACCATCATCACTACTACTATCACTACTACCATCATCACTACTACTACTACTACCATCATCACTACTACTACTACTACTACTACCATCATCACTACTACCATCATCACTACTACTACTACCATCATCACTACTACTACTACCATCATCACTACTACTACTACTACCATCATCACTACTACCATCATCACTACTACTACTACCATCATCACTACTACCATCATCACTACTACTACCATCATCACTACTACCATCATCACTACTACTACTACCATCATCACTACTACTACTACTACCATCATCACTACTACTACTACTACCATCATCACTACTACTACTACTACCATCATCACTACTACTATCACTACTACCATCATCACTACTACTACTACCATCATCACTACTACCACTACCATCATCACTACTACTATCACTACTACCATCATCACTACTACTACCACCATCATCACTACTACTACTATCACTACTACCATCATCACTACTACTACTATCACTACTACCATCATCACTACTACTACTATCACTACTACCATCATCACTACTACTATCACTACTACCATCATCACTACTACTACTACCATCATCACTACTACCATCATTACTACTACTACTACTACCATCATCATTACTACTATCACTACTACCATCATCACTACTACTACTACCATCATCACTACTACCATCATCACTACTACTACTACCATCATCACTACTACTATCACTACTACCATCATCACTACTACTACTACCATCATCACTACTACCATCATCATTACTACTACTACTACCATCATCACTACTACTACTACCATCATCACTACTACTACTACCATCATCACTACTACTATCACTACTACCATCATCACTACTACTACTACCATCATCACTACTACTATCACTACTACCATCATCACTACTACTACTACCATCATCACTACTACTACTACCATCATCACTACTACTACTACCATCATCACTACTACTATCACTACTACCATCATCATCACTACTACTACTACTACTACCATCATCATTACTACTATCACTACTACCATCATCATTACTACTACTACTACAATCATCATTACTACTATCACTACTACCATCATCATTACTACTACTACTACTACTACCATCATCACTACTACTACTACCATCATCACTACTACTATCACTACTACCATCATCATTACTACTACTACCATCTTCACTACTACCATCATCATTACTACTACTACTACTACCATCATCACTACTACTACTACTACCATCATCACTACTACTATCACTACTACCATCATCACTACTACTACTACCATCATCACTACTACTACTACTACCATCATCATCACTACTACTACTACTACTACCATCATCACTACTACTATTACTACTACTACCATCATCATTACTACTATCACTACTACTACTACTACTACTACTACCATCATCACTACTACTACTACTACTACCATCATCACTACTACTACTACTACTACTACTACCATCATCACTACTACTACTACTACTACTACTACTACTACTACTACCATCATCATCACTACTACTACTACTACTACTACTACCATCATCACTACTACTATCACTACTACCATCATCACTACTACTACTACTACCATCATCACTACTACTACTACTACTACTACTACCATCATCACTACTACTACTACTACTACTACTACTACTACCATCATCACTACTACTACTACTACTACTACTACTACCATCATCATTACTACTACTACTACTACTACCATCATCACTACTACTACTACTACTACTACTACTACTACCATCATCACTACTACTACTACTACTACTATCACTACTACCATCATCATTACTACTACTACTACTACTACTACTACTACTACTACCATCATCACTACTACTATCACTACTACCATCATCACTACTACTACTACCATCATCACTACTACTACTACTACCATCATCATTACTACTACTACCATTATCACTACTACTACTACTACTACTACCATCATCACTACTACTACCATTATCACTACTACTACTACTACTACCATCATCACTATTACTACTACTACCATCATCATTACTACTACTACTACCATCATCATTACTACTACCATTATCACTACTACTACTACTACCATCATCACTACTACTACTACTACTACTACCATTATCACTACTACTACTACTACTACTACCATCATCACTACTACTACTACTACTACTACCATCATCACTACTACTACTACTACTACCATCATCACTACTACTACTACTACTACTACCATCATCACTACTACTACCATCATCACTACTACTACTACTACCATCATCACTACTACTACTATTACTGCCATCATCACCTAAATCAACCATTTACTGGATCATCAAGAACTTCAAGGAGAGCGGTTCAATTGTTGTGAAGAAGACTTCAGGGCGCCCAAGAAAGTCCAGCAAGCGTCAGGACCGTCTCCTAAAGTTGATTCGGTGAAAGCACCAATTTGTAAGTCGCTCTGGATAAGAGCGTCTGCTAAATGACTTAAATGTAAATGTAAATGTAATTCAGCTGCGGGATCGGGGCACCACCAATACAAAGCTTGCTCAGGAATGGCAGCAGGCAGGTGTGAGTGCATCTGCACGCACAGTGAGGTGAAGACTTTTGGAGGATGGCCTGGTGTCATGAAGGGCAGCAAAGAAGCCACTTCTCTCCAGGAAAAACATCAGGGACAAACTGATATTCTGCAAAGGGTATAGGGATTGGACTGCTGAGGACTGGGGTAAAGTCATTTTCTCTGATGAATCCCCTTTCCAATTGTTTGGGGCATCTGGAAAAAAGCTTGTCCGGAGAAGACAAGGTGAGCGCTACCATCAGTCCTGTGTCATGCCAACAGTAAAGCATCCTGAGACCATTCATGTGTGGGGTTGCTTCTCAGCCAAGGGAGTGGGCTCACTCACAATTTTGCATGAGAACACAGCCATGAATAAAGAAAGGTACCAACGCATCCTCCGAGAGCAACTTCTCCCATCCAGGAACAGTTTGGTGACGAACAATACCTTTTCCAGCATGATGGAGCACCTTGCCATAAGGCAAAAGTGACAACTAAATGGCTCGGGGAACAAAACATCAATATTTTGGGTCCATGGCCAGGAAACTCCCCAGACCTTAATCCCATTGAGAACTTGTGGTCAATCCTCAAGAGGCGGGTGGACAAACAAAAACCCACACATTCTGACAAACCCCAAGCATTGATTATGCAAGAATGGACTGCCCTCAGTCAGGATGTGGCCCAGAAGTTAATTGACAGTATGCCAGGGCGGATTGCAGAGGTCTTGAAAAAGAAGGGTCAACACTGCAAATATTGACTCTTTGCATCAACTTCAAGTAATTGTCAATAAAAGCCTTTTACACTTATTAAATGATTGTAATTATACTTCAGTATTCCATAGTAACATCTGACAAAAAATTCTAAAGACACTGAAGCAGCAAACTTTGTGGAAATGTATATTTGTGTCGTTCTCAGAACTTTTGGCCACGACTGTACTACCACCACTACCACCATGTCACGTTCTGACCTTTATTTCCTGTGTTTTGTATTTAGTTAGTATGGTCAGGGCGTGAGTTGGGTGGGCAGTCTATGTTTGTTTTTCTAGGTTTTGGGAATTTCTATGTTTCGGCCTAGTATGGTTCTCAATCAGAGGCGGGTGTCATTAGTTGTCTCTGATTGAGAATCATACTTAGGTAGCCTGGGTTTCACTGTGTGTTTGTGGGTGATTGTTCCTGTCTCTGTGTTTTGCACCAGATAGGACTGTTTTAGGTTTTCTCACGTTTGTTGTTTTTGTTAGTTATCTCATGTGTAGTTTCTTTATATATTAAAGAACATGAATAACCACCATGCTGCTTTTTGGTCCGCTTCTCTTTCACCAGAAAACCCTTACACACCATCATTACTACTACTACTACAACCACTACTACTACAACTATCATCATTACAACTACTACTACTACTCCTACCACCACTACCATCATCACTATTACTACCACCACTACCACCATCATTGCTACTGCTACTACTACTACTACTACTACTACAACTACTACAACTATCATCATTACTACTACTACTACCACCGTTACTACTACAACTATCATTACTACTACAACTACTACTACTACTACTACCACCACTACCATCATCATTACTACTACAACTAGCATCACTACCACTACTACAACTACTACTACCACCACTACCATCATCACTATTACTACCACCACTACCATCATCATTACTACTACCTCGCTCTCTCTCAGCTCTGTCCATCTCCAGACTGTTCTCCTCCTCTGAGACCCGGAACAGATGTGGCTGTCAGACACTGTTATTCAGTCACACTCAAAGAACTCTCTCTTTCTCACAAACACTCACACACAAGAACGTCCCTGCCTTTTGTCTGTGTCTGACACTAACTGAAATTACACACACAAAACAAAAAAAATGTTTGTGAAAATCGTGGGAACAACCAAACATTCCTGCCTCAAAAGGCTCTGCACAGCAGGTGCCCACAGAAGGACAAACACACTGTTTGGTCTTTAAGATAAAACCGATTCATTCTTCATTCTCTTGGAATGAAATTAAATGAATACACAGAGAGACAATTTGCACCTTGTAAATGGTTTTACTGTCCTATACATAAAAAGGCTTCCCTGCTGTGGTTAGGACTGCCTTGATATAGTCTATCTCTCTCTCTCCAGCATTGTTGTCTACACATTAAAGTTTTAAAACGTAAACGTTGTGACTATAACTACTGTTCTCTGAAAGAGGGAAACGAGGTACAACATACTATGGGGAGTTGAACTCTCGTGACTTTCCCCTGTGATGTTCCCCTGTCCCAGCCCTAAGCACACGGTGCGCTGCCTAGTGATGTTCCCCTGTCCCAGCCCTAAGCACACGGTGCGCTGCCTAGTGATGTTCCCCTGTCCCAGCCCTAAGCACACGGTGCGCTGCCTAGTGATGTTCCCCTGTCCCAGCCCTAAGCACACGGTGCGCTGCCTAGTGATGTTCCCCTGTCCCAGCCCTAAGCACACGGTGCGCTGCATAGTGATGTTCCCCTGTCCCAGCCGTAAACACCGCAGCACAAATATCTCCTATAGTCCACCTTTTAAACAACTCCCAAGGCGCTGCCAGGCCCTCTCGTGGAGGATGCCCTTGCAGACTGAATGGTAGCAATAACATTCAGAGGTAAAACTCTAGCTATCAGTTCCCTGCACAATGAGAGTTTCCATGGGTCCCTGCCGAAAAGGTGAATGATCTCTGTGAATCAAGGCTGCCTGGGCCAATAGGGAGCCACAAGAAGTAAGAAGTAAGCCCTCCCGGCGCACCCTCTCCAACGTGGGCTGAATCAGAACCACCACGGGCGGGAATGCGGAAAGGAGGGTCCGATAGCACTGGTGAGCCGGAGCGTCCGTTCCCAACGGGGCACTCGGGTTCTTCAGAGAAAAATGGACGACACTGAATGTTTTCTCGTAACGCGTAAAGATTTATGTTCGGCCCTGCCGAACATCTCCAAAATCTGGGCAACCACCTAGGGGTGTAGTCTCCACTACTGAGAAAGAAGGCAGATCCGCACACGAGTTGAGGCAACCGAGAACATGCATCACCCGAAGAGAGAGCAAATGAGAACTGCTCCACAGCAACAGAGAGCGAGCCAAGGTGAGGAGGGGGAGGGGACCGTGCCTGTTGATGTATGCCACTGTCGTCATGTTGTCGGATCTGACCAGCACATGCCGAGCCGCCTCCTCCACCTTTGAAAATACGTGACGTGAGAGGGACAAGGCAAATGGGAGTACCAAAAACTCGTAAGCTATCGCTTCATAATAGAAGCTCAGGAACTTTCTGTGACTGGGACAACATGGGCACATGAAAGTACACATCCGTTAGGTCGATGGTGATGAACCCATTACCGGGACGCACAGACCTTAACAGCCGCCTGTTTGTGAGCAATTTGAACTTGTGAACTCTGAGATGCTTGTTCAGGGTTGTTCAAGGCGTTGCCTCTTTTCAGGAACCAGGAAATACCAGCCGTCCTGGGCTTCCAACAGAGGAAACACACGTATTGTCTGTTTCTGGAGCAGGGAGGATATTTCTTCCCTTAATACTGGCACTGAGACCAGGGGAATGGTCGAAGCTCTGGCACCACTGTAGCTCCCATGCTCTTCCCGAGAACGTCAGAACGGTGCACCGGGATATGCGCAGATTAAAGTCAGCTGTAACACGAATCTCATCCAGGAGCTCTGTGTGTGGCTCTCCTGTGGCCAAAGCCGCGTCCAGCACCACCAGAAACTCAGTCTGGTAGACCTGCAGCATAGTGACAGACAACAGGGATCGAGCAGCCATTCCCTCTGCACCAAACACCTTATCCAGATGAGCATCCTAAAAGCGTCAGTGCTTGTTAGGGAGCGTATAGGATTCTCATTAGCTACGCCCTTGTTAACCAATGGGTCTAGGTAGCCAGCTAGCTTGCTGGACTAACCCCCTCCAGATCCATGAAGCAGGCACAGCCATTCAGAATCAGCCTAGCTGAATGCGGGTAAGACCAGGTTGTCGTAAATTCTTCAAGAAAATCTACAGGGGCCAGGTACGAATCTTGATCGCTTCTACAGCGGGGGTGAACACGGCAGCTTCACCTCCAAACGCATAGCCATTCTATGAAGGATTCCCTGCATTCCAGGGTTTCCTTTCCCCTGCTACTCACGTAGCGTAAGGAGGTGGCTGTCCCGGAACTAAGTCCTCTTTGTCACCTGAGAAAGCCCCGGAGCCGTCCAGAGACAACAAGTTGTCATCCAAACCTGGGCCCTGTATGTGACCGTGGGATGCTGGGGTACTAGTTCCACCTATTCTACCATAGCACCAAGTCCCTCTACTTCCTGCATCTCAGTCCCAGCCGAGGCACCGGCATCAGTAACTCCAAGCTTCCAGCACCTCAGTCCCAGCCGAGACACCGGCATCAGTAACTCCAAGCTTCCAGCACCTCAGTCCAAGCCGAGACACCGGCATCAGTAACTCCAAGCTTCCAGCACCTCAGTCCCAGCCGAGAGACACCGGCATCAGTAACTCCAAGCTTCCTGCACCTCAGTCCCAGCCGAGGCACCGGCATCAGTAACTCCAAGCTTCCTGCACCTCATTCCCAGCCGAGACACCGGCATCAGTAACTCCAAGCTTCCCTGCACCTCAGTCCCAGCCGAGGCACCGGCATCCGGAAAAGGGAAGTCGCCATCAGTAACTCCAAGCTACCTGGCATTGCTCAAACGGACTGGTTCGAGTGAGGGCCACCTATCTTTCAGATAAATACTATGACCATATGACTGGGGGCATCATCGTGACCCTGAGCCTGGCTTAGCCATCGTCGTCTCGGTTTCTTTCTTAGCCATCTTTCTCATTGGTCCAGCAAAATTGAAGAATAACATTGTTTGTGACTAGGAAACTTATGAGGACCATACAAACTTCAGCACACAACGGCCAGGGGTTGGGCACGCTCTACCACTATGGGAAAGTTTAGTTGCTGCAATGTAATGTTTAGTCGCTGCTAATCATTTTCCAATTGTTTGTTTTAGTAGCTTGAATCGTTCCATTTGACACAGAGGTGAAGAGCGGGAATAATTAAATGAATGAATCCAAGCCTCACACTTATCACATGTGGAAGGCACCAGCATCAGTAACTCCAAGCTTCCTGCACCTCAGTCCCAGCCGAGGCACCGGCATCAGTAACTCCAAGCTTCCTACACCTCAGTCCCAGCCGAGGCACCGGCATCAGAGAGAGAGACACTTCCAACGAAGTGTGGATTTCATTGGTGACAGTCAGCCTTGATTGTAGATACTTCAACCAATCACAAGAGGGCGACACCCCCAAAGTTGACCGACTGAAAGGGAACAGCTTATTAAACAGTTAAAGGTGTTTTCAGCACTACATTGTAACTGGTTTCTCAAAGAATGAACCATAGTGTCACGGCACATCTCCTCTTCGTCTGAAGAGGAGTAGTTGGGAGGATCGGAGGACCAAAATGCAGCGTGATATGTGTTCACCGTGAATTTAATAAACAGAGAACACTTGAACAAACTATACAAAACAATAAACGAACAACGACCGTGAAGCTATATATACGAAATGTGCTGACAAGCAACATAACATAGACATCCAACATAGAATGCCCACTCAGAATCACACCTGACCAAACATAGAAATAGACAAACTAGACATCCAACATAGAATGCCCACTCAGAATCACACCCTGACCAAATAAAACATAGAAACATACAAAGTAAACTATGGTCAGGGCGTGACACATAGTTCGAAAGCTTTAGAGCTCTCTCTCTCTCTCTCTCTGTCTCTCTCTCTCTCTCTGTCTTTCTCTCTCTCTCTCTATCTCTCTCTATATATCTCTCTCTCTCTCTCTCTCTGTCTCTCTCTGTCTCTCTCTCTCTCTCTCTCTCTGTCTCTCTCTCTCTCTCTGTCTTTCTCTCTCTCTCTCTATCTCTCTCTCTATATATCTCTCTCTCTCTCTCTCTCTGTCTCTCTCTCTGTCTCTCTCTCTCTCTCTCTCTCTCTCTTTCTCTATCTCTCTCTCCCCTCTCTGTCTCTCTCTCTCTCTCTCTCTCTCTCTCTCTCTCTCTCTCTCTCTCCCTCTGTCTCTCTGTCTCTTCTTTTCTCTCTCTCTCTCTCTCTCTCTCTCTATCTATCTATATCTCTCTCTCTCTCTCTGTCTCTCTCTCTGTCTCTCTCTCTCTGTCTCTCTCTGTCTTTCTCTCTCTCCCTCTCTCTCTCTCTCTCTCTCTGTATCTCTCTCTGTCTCTCTCACTAGTTTCCATTCAATTGTCCAGTGATTTTTTTATTTTTTTTACATTTAGAACGTTTTCATAGAAAATAGATGTGATAATTGCCTACTAGTGTGTTTCCATTTAACAATCTTGTGTCGATTAAAAACTGTGGAATAAAAATGGTGAAACCCTTTATGGTAATTTGCACATTAATAAATTGGATACAGACTGTGTGCCCTACAGTGCCTTCAGAAAGCATCCATAACTTTTGACTTATTCTAGGTTTGGATTTAATTAAATTTTTTTCTCACCCATCTACACACAATACCCCATAATGAAATGTTTTTAGAAATGTTTGCAAATTTATTGATTTTTATTTTATTTTAATGAAATACAGAAATCCCTCATTTGCATATGTATTCACACCCTTGAGTAAATACCTTGTAGAATCACCTCTGGCAGAGATTACAGCTGTGAGTCTTTCTGGGTAAGTCTCTAAGCGCTTTGCACACCTGGATTCTGCAACATTTGCCCATTATTCTTTTCAAATTCATTCATCTCCCAGTATCTGGTGAAAAGCAGGCTGAACCAGGTTTTCCTCTAGGATTTTGCCTGTGCTTAGCTCCATTCCATTTATTTTTTTATCCTAAAAAACTCCCCAGTCCACTTCTTATGGACGTGGTACCGAAGTGGGGACCACAATCAGCGGAAATGTTCAAGAGCGCCACCTATAGAGGTTGATAAACCTCAAACTTTCATTAAAATTGACATACAATATACTGAATTAAAGCTACACTCGTTGTGAATCTATCCACCAAGTCAGATTTGTAAAATGCTTTTCGGCGAAAGCATGAGAAGCTATTATCTGATACCATGCACCCTCAAAAATACTGCAACGTCACCTAACGACAGATTTAGCTTTTTTTTTGCATTTTTTAAAATTCAAAAAGTCGACGATAAACTTTCACAAAACACTTCGAAATACTTTTGTAATGCAACTTTAGGTATTAGTACACGTTAATAAGCGATAAAATTGATCAGGAGACGATGTTAAATCTTTAGCTTGTCCGTGTAGAAAAACATGTCTGACCAGAGGTCGACCAAAAATCCGGGCGGAGACAGCAGGGAAGGAGTTCCCTTGTTTGGGTTAGACCAAGAATCAATTGCGAATCAAATTACATGACTCTAGACACCCTGTGGAAGCTTTAGGCAATGTAAACTCGGCTCTATTTAATTCGGTTCACTTTGAACAATTGCCTGTAGTCGCGGAAGGATATATTTTTCCATTTTCAGTGAACAGATTTCCATGCACTTTTAGATGAAACGCCCGTTCTGCTAATGCCACAGCCGATTTAAACAGTTTTGGAAACGTCTGAGTGTTTTCTATCCACACATACTAATCATATGCATATACTATATTCCTGGCATGAATAGCAGGGCGCTGAAATGTTGCGCGATTTTTAACAAAAAGCTGCGGAAATTCGCAACATCCTTAACAGGTTTTAACGATTACAAGCATACCGATAACATGATGCAGTCACCACTATGCTTGGAAATATGAAGAGTGGTACTCAAAAATGTGTTGTATTGAATTTGCCCCAAACAATTTGCCCTCTTTGTTGCAAACAGGATGCTTGTTTTGGAAAAGTTTGTTTCTGTACCGGTTTACTTCTTTTCACTCTGTCATTTAGGTTAGTATTGTGGAGTATTGTGGAGTATTGTGGAGTAACTATAATGTTGTTGATCCATCCTCAGTGATCTTCTATCACATTAAACTCTGTAATTGTTTTAAAGTCACCATTGGCCTCATGGTGAAATCCCTGAGCGGTTTCCTTCCTCTCCGGCAACTGAGTTGTATCTTTGTAGTGACTGGGTATTCAGTGACTGACATATTCAGTGCCTGCTTTTTTTTTTTTTTTTTTTTTACCCATCTACCAATAGGTGCCCTTCTTTGTGAGGCATTGGAAAACCTGCCTGGTCTTAGTTGTCTGTGTTTAAAATGCACTGCTCAACTGAGGGACCTAACAGATAATTGTATGTGTGGGGGTACAGAGATAAGGTAGTCCTGTTAAACACTATTATAGCGCAAAGAGGGAGTCCATGCAACTAATTATGTGACTTTTTAAGCAAATGTTTACTCCTGAACGTATTTAGGCCATAACAAAAAGTTCCCAACCATCCAAGACCCCCTCAACCAAAAAGTCAACCACCCCACCCAGAAAAAAAACTCTCCCTCCCAAAAAATCTAAATGTCATGTCTCAGGAAAGCCAACGTGGATAGAATGCAATGATTGGCTAATATTTGCCATATTTCAACAATTCTCATGTGTCAACGTATCGCCATGGTCCGTAGCTATCAACTAATTGGATGGTGAAACTTGCCGGCCAATCAGGTAAAGATTTAGGCCGGCCAATCAGATTTAGGCAATTTCGGGAAAGGTTCACAGAACAGGCAAAACTTTTACTTCCATTGCCAAAACGTTCAAAAAAAACTTCAGTTTTACTGATCAGGAAACAATGGGAAACCAAAAATGGACGTTCCCACAACTTCCAAGGAACCAAATGAGCTAGCTGGGAAATATATGTGTGTAACCATCTCAGAGATGTCTGGCTCTGTCCATCAGTCTGTAGATCCTGGTGATCCAATCAGCCGGTAGTTAACGCCAGCCTGCAGATCCTGATGATCCAATTGGCTGGCAGTTAACGCCAGCCTGCAGATCCTGATGATCCAATTGGCTGGCAGTTAACGCTATGATGGGTGTGTTTGTGTGTTGATGGGTGTGTTTGTGTGTTGCTGTTGTTCCGTGAGAGCTTCCTAACTTCATTACCCTAAATTGAAGCGTCTGTCTCGAGGAACTTCATGAATACTAATTCACGCACGCACGCACGCAACGCACGCACGCACACACGCACACACACACACAAAGCTTGCCTCGCCGCAGTATTCCGCCACTAATACCCATTCTGGAACAGCCTCAGCTTTTGATAGGATTAGCCAGTTGTGTGTTTAGAAGGATAAAAACCCAAACACACAAAATAAAATGTGAAAATGCTGCATTCATGGGAGGGACTGACCCTGATCAAAGTTAAAGAGGCTGAAATATCAACAGAGGCCTGGGGGGGATATCAGATGACATCTGTCGGCCAGGCTGGATAGTTTTATTACGGAAACACGATTCAACTCTTTAGGTTAAACATGTATTTTAATGGCCGACACTTTTCTTTCTTCCCTCTCAGTCTTAGCCAGCTGGAAACCAGCCGTTTCAGACTGCTAGACATGTCATGGTGGGGGTCCCACTGCTATCTGTGATGTTCAAACTGCTGGACATGTCATGGTGGGGGTCCCACTGCTATCTGTGATGTTCAAACTGCTGGACATGTCATGGTGGGGGTCCCACTGCTATCTATGATGTTCAGACTGCTAGACATGTCATGGTGGGGGTCCCACTGCTATCTATGATGTTCAGACTGCTAGACATGTCATGGTGGGGGTCCCAATGCTATCTATGATGTTCAGACTGCTAGACGTGTCATGGTAGATGGTGATGTTTGACCTCTTCCAATACTTGTGAGTAACGTCTGAGGGACATTCTTAACTTTTCCTGATTGCTGATTGGTGTGATTGTGATGTTCCTGATTCCAGGATTACAGTTGCCCATGTAAGGCCTGCTATCAGTAAAGTCAATGGCCCACTATCAGAAAAGTCAATGGCCCACTATCAGAAAAGTCAATGGCCCACTATCAGTAAAGTCAATGGCCCGCTATCAGTAAAGTCAATGGCCCGCTTTCAGAAAAGTAAATGGCCCGCTATCAGTAAAGTCAATGGCCCACTTTCAGTAAAGTAAATGGCCCACTATCAGAAAAGTCAATGGCCCACTATCAGTAAAGTCAATGGCCCGCTTTCAGTAATGTCAATGGCCCACTATCAGAAAAGTCAATGGCCCGCTATCAGTAAAGTCAATGGCCCGCTTTCAGAAAAGTAAATGGCCCGCTATCAGTAAAGTCAATGGCCCACTTTCAGTAAAGTAAATGGCCCGCTATCAGTAAAGTCAATGGCCCGCTATCAGAAAAGTCAATGGCCCACTATCAGTAAAGTCAATGGCCCGCTATCAGTAAAGTCAATGGCCCACTTTCAGAAAAGTCAATGGCCCGCTTTCAGTAAAGTCAATGGGCCACTATCAGTAAAGTCAATAACTGTATATAGACAGCACCTTCCAGCCCGGCCTACACAAGATAAATAAATAACTGTATATAGACAGCACCTTCTAGAAACAATCCTGTCAAGGTAGATGGACTTCCATTATCACCTGTCCTGGTAGAAACAATCCTGTCAGGGTAGTTGGACAGACGAGCGAGTGTTGTCTTTGGCAGGACGGGCAGGCCACCACTTTGCTCTAATGAAAAGAAGAAGAAGAAGAAGACGGCCCATTAGCTCTTGGTCCTGACGGATGAGGAGGACAGAGCCCCCTCCGCCTCTGTGTGTGTGTGTGTGTGTGTGTGTGTGTGTGTGTGTGTGTGTGTGTGTGTGTGTGCGTGCATGTGGGTGTGTGCGTGCTTGCGTGTGTGTGCGTGCGTGTGTGTGTGTGTGAATGAGTGTGTGTGTGAATGAGTGTGTGTGTGTGTGAGTGTACGTCCTTGCATGGCTCCCTCCACAGGACCACGAGTGTCCCCCACTGCCGGTCCGCCGTGCGCTGTTGCTAGTCACTGCCAAGAAGATGCCTGGCGGGAGCCGTGATTGTTGCGGCTGACCCCTGACCCCGGGGAAAAGCACACTTTGGGCAAGATCTCCGGTCGCCTTGCCAACGAGAACGATACACACGTGATTTGCAGATGGATTCGGGAGCAAGCGAAGAGGCAAGCGGATAAGCAAACATGATCCTATCGGAGTTTAGTTCTTATCTTACTTCATTTGCACACACTGTATATAGACTTTTTTTTCTACTGTATTATTGACTCTATGTTTTGTTTATTCCATGTGTAACTCTGTGTTGTTGTTTGTGTCAAGCTGCTTTGTTTTATCTTGGCCAGGTCGCAGTTGTAAATGAGAACTTGTTCTCAACTGGCCTACCTGGTTAAATAAAGGTGTTCTCAACTAGCCTACCTGGTTAAATAAAGGTGTTCTCAACTGGCCTACCTGGTTAAATAAAGGGGAAATAATGTTGTTGTTTTTTAAAGGCATTGCATTCCAAATTGGACCCTATTCCCTTTTTAGTGCACTACTTTGACCTTGCCCTTTTGGTAGTAGTGTACTACTTTGACCTTGCCCTTTTGGTAGTAGTGCACTACTTTGACCTTGCCCTTTTGGTAGTAGTGTACTACTTTGACCTTGCCCTTTTGGTAGTAGTGCACTACTTTGACCTTGCCCTTTTGGTAGTAGTGCACTACTTTGACCTTGCCCTTTTGGTAGTAGTGCACTACTTTGACCTTGCCCTTTTGGTAGTAGTGCACTACTTTGACCTTGCCCTTTTGGTAGCAGTGCACTACTTTGACCTTGCCCTTTTGGTAGTAGTGCACTACTTTGACCTTGCCCTTTTGGTAGTAGTGCACTACTTTGACCTTGCCCTTTTGGTAGTAGTGCACTACTTTGACCTTGTGCCCTTTTGGTAGCAGTGCACTACAAATGGAATAGGGTCAGTAGCGGGGGGTAGTGCCCCTGTGACAACAGTTTGGACCCCCTTGTGGCCTCTCTAAATGTGGAGTATGAAATCATTTTTACATCACAAATTTTTGCTATCGTTCTTAATTTTTTTACATCCGTTATTAGACAGTGGCAACGATGATGATTATGAACATGGTCTTTTGCCCTGCTGATGCCTGCAATGCAGTGAAGAAAACGATGACAACAATAACGTCTAATGCAACTGGCCCCTCTAACAATACAACTGGCCCCAGCTTGGCCCCTCTAACAGTACCACTGGCCCCAGCTTGGCCCCTCTAACAGTACAACTGGCCCCAGCTTGGCTCCTCTAACAGTACAACTGGTCCCAGTTTGGCCCCTCTAACAGTACAACTGGCCCCAGCTTGGCCCCTCTAACAGTACAACTGGCCCCAGCTTGGCCCCTCTAACAGTACAACTGGTCCCAGCTTGGCCCCTCTAACAGTACAACTGGCCCCAGCTTGGCCCCTCTAACAGTACAACTGGCCCCAGCTTGGCCCCTCTAACAGTACAACTGGCCCCAGCTTGGCCCCTCTAACAGTACAACTGGCCCCAGCTTGGCCCCTCTAACAGTACAACTGGCCCCAGCTTGGCCCCTCTAACAATACAACTGGCCCCAGCTTGGCCCCTCTAACAATACAACTGGCCCCAGCTTGGCCCCTCTAACAGTACAACTGGCCCCTCTAACAGTACAACTGGCCCCAGCTTGGCCCCTCTAACAATACAACTGGCCCCAGCTTGGCCCCTCTAACAGTACAACTGGCCCCAGCTTGGCCCCTCTAACAGTACAACTGGCCCCTCTAACAGTACAACTGGCCCCAGCTTGGCCCCTCTAACAGTACAACTGGCCCCAGCTTGGCCCCTCTAACAGTACAACTGGCCCCAGCTTGGCCCCTCTAACAGTACAACTGGCCCCAGCTTGGCCCCTCTAACAGTACAACTGGCCCCAGCTTGGCCCCTCTAACAGTACAACTGGCCCCAGCTTGGCCCCTCTAACAGTACAACTGGCCCCAGCTTGGCCCCTCTAACAGTACAACTGGCCCCAGCTTGGCCCCTCTAACAGTACAACTGGTCCCAGTTTGGCCCCTCTAACAGTACAACTGGTCCCAGGTTGGCCCCTCTAACAGTACAACTGGCCCGAGCTTGGCCCCTCTAACAGTACAACTGGCCCCAGCTTGGCCCCTCTAACAGTACAACTGGCCCCAGCTTGGCCCCTCTAACAGTACAACTGGCCCCTCTAACAGTACAACTGGCCAAAGCTGAATAGGGTGCCATTTGGAACACAACCCAAGTCTGGTTTCTCCCAGGAAAGACTGCCTTGTAAACTAAAACTGGGCTTGATTGATAAGAAACAGAAATGTATTTTATTTATCTGTACCAAAGACTGAAGTGGATCATGTTGACAATGTAGAACATAGCCTAGATTGTATCATTAACTCTTCTGCTTTAAACATAGGCTATCCTCAAGATTATATATCCTCAAGATTATATATCCTTACATATTATATATCCTTAAATATTATATATCCTCAATATTATATATCCTCAATATTATATATCCTCAAGATTATATATCCTCAAGATTATATATCCTCAAGATTATATATCCTTACATATTATATATCCTTAAATATTATATATCCTTAAATATTATATATCCTCAAGATTATATATCCTTACATATTATATATCCTTACATATTATATATCCTTACATATTATATATCCTCAAGATTATATATCCTTACATATTATATATCCTTACATATTATATATCCTCAAGATTATATATCCTTAAATATTATATATCCTCAATATTATATATCCTCAATATTATAGTGAAGAAGCTATCCAAGTCCTCTCATTCCTGTCTTTTATCTTTTAGCTGTTGATTTAAGAAGTGATGAGATTGGATATTTATTTAGAAGTGATGAGATTTTAGAAGTGATGAGATTAGATAGTTATTTAGAAGTGATGAGATTGGATAGTTATTTAAATGTGATGAGATTTTAGAAGTGATGAGATTTTAGAAGTGATGAGATTTTAGAAGTGATGAGATTGTAGATGTGATGAGATTGGATAGTTATTTAGAAGTGATGAGATTTTAGAAGTGATGAGATTGGATATTTATTTAGAAGTGATGAGATTTTAGAAGTGATGAGATTAGATAGTTATTTAGAAGTGATGAGATTGGATAGTTATTTAAATGTGATGAGATTGTAGAAGTGATGAGATTGGATAGTTATTTAGAAGTGATGAGATTTTAGAAGTGATGAGATTAGATAGTTATTTAGAAGTGATGAGATTGGATATTTATTTAGAAGTGATGAGATTTTAGAAGTGATGAGATTAGATAGTTATTTAGAAGTGATGAGATTGGATAGTTATTTAAATGTGATGAGATTTTAGAAGTGATGAGATTTTAGAAGTGATGAGATTTTAGAAGTGATGAGATTGTAGATGTGATGAGATTGGATAGTTATTTAGAAGTGATGAGATTTTAGAAGTGATGAGATTGGATATTTATTTAGAAGTGATGAGATTTTAGAAGTGATGAGATTAGATAGTTATTTAGAAGTGATGAGATTGGATAGTTATTTAAATGTGATGAGATTGTAGAAGTGATGAGATTGGATAGTTATTTAGAAGTGATGAGATTGGATAGTTATTTAGAAGTGATGAGATTGTAGAAGTGATGAGATTGGATAGTTTTTAGAAGTGATGAGATTGTAGAAGTGATGAGATTGGATAGTTTTTAGAAGTGATGAGATTGGATAGTTATTCAGAAGTGATGAGATTGGATAGTTATTTAGAAGTAAAGAGTTTATAGAAGTGAGGATGACCATCTCCCATGACATTACCAGTGTCTGATGATTCAGGTTTGTTTGAAACCAGCCGTGGTGCTGATTGCCTAAAGACACAGACTCAGGGAGGGGGCCTTTTAAAACTGGAGCGAGACGAGGAGAAACCCGTTTGGAACTGCACAGAGACGATATGAGCCAGAACAACTGTGAATAATCAACGTTTTGAAATACCTCTCCCCTGTGTCTTCCTCATAGGTACTGATTCCATTACAATCTACCATGCATAGCAATTCCCCTGTGTGTGTGTGTGTGTGTGTGTGTGTGTGTGTGTGTGTGTGTGTGTGTGTGTGTGTCCTCTTTACCATGTGCAGTTAAAAATAGGCCTTATTTAATCATGTTTGCGTGGTTGTTAGGTGTTAAATACAATTTTTATGTTAAATGTTGGCAGGCCAAGAACAAGACTCACTTTAAGTTTGAGAAACACTATATTGTATATAGACAGCACCTTCCAGACCGGCCTACACAAGAGACATAAAGAACTGTAAATAGACAGCACCTTCTAGAAACAATCCTGTCAAGGTAGATGGACTTCCATTATCACCTGTCCTGGTAGAAACAATCCTGTCAGGGTAGTTGGACAGACGAGCGAGTGTTGTCTTTGGCAGGACGGGCATGCCACCACTTTGCTCTAATGAAAAGAAGAAGACGGCCCATTAGCTCTGGGTCCAGACGGATGAGGAGGACAGAGCCCCCTCTGCCTCTCTCTCTCTGTGTGTGTGTGTGTGTGTGTGTGTGTGTGTGTGTGTGTGTGTGTGTGTGTGTGTGTGTGTGTGTGTGTGTGTGTGTGTGTGTGTGTGTGTGTGTGTGTGTGTGTGTGTGTGTGTGTGTGTGTGTGTGCAAGAGAGACGTGTGATGTGAGTATCTGTTGCAATGTTATGACATACTGTTTCAAATACCTCAACTTGAATGCAGCTGGTCAAAATGCTAAATACGCAGACACGCGCACACAGACGCGCAAACGCAGACATGGTTTTTCTGCTAAGGGGACAGGACAACTTCACCGCATCAAAGGGACGTTGGACGGGGCCATGTACCGTCAAATTTGGGTGAGAACCTCCTTCCCTCAGCCAGGGCATTGAAAATGGGTCGTGGATGGGTATTCCAGCATGACAATGACCCAAAACACATGGCCAAGGCCACAAAGGAGTGGCTCAAGAAGAAGCACATTAAGGTCCTGGATTGGCCTAGCCAGTCTCCAGACCTTAATCCCATAGAAAATCTGTGGAGGGAGCTGAAGGTTCGAGTTTCCAAACGTCAGTCTCAAAACCTTCATGACTTGGAGAAGATCTGCAAAGAGGAGTGGGACAAAATCCCTCCTGAGATGTGTGCGAACCTGGTGGCCAACTACAAGAAACGTCTGACCTCTGTGATTGCCAACAAGGGTTTTGCCACCAAGTACTAAGTCATGTTTTGCAGAAGGGTCAAATACTTATTTCCCTCATTAAAATGCAAATCAATTTATAAAATTTTTGATATGCGTTTTTCTGGAGTTTTTTGTTGTTATTCTGTCTCTCACTGTTCAAATAAACCTTCCATTAAAATTATAGACTGATCATTTCTTTGTCAGTGGGCAAACGTACAAAATCAGCAGGGGATCAAATACTTTGGTTCCCTCACTGTAGGTGCTCCTCTTGTCCAGGTGGGAAAGGGCAGTGTGGAGTGCAATAGATATTGCGTCTTCTGTGGATCTGTTTGGAGCGGTATGGGAATTGGAGTGGGTCCAGGCTGTCTGGGATGATGGTGTCGATGTGATCAGTCTTTCAGCGCATTTTATGACTGCAGATGTGAGTTCTGTAGCCAGGTTACCTTAGATATACAGTGGGGCAAAAAAGTATTTAGTCAGCCACCAATTGTGCAAGTTCTCCCACTTAAAAAGATGAGAGAGGCCTGTAATGTTCATCATAGGTTCACTTCAACTATGACAGACAAAATGAGAGAAAGAAAATCCAGAAAATCACATTGTAGGATTTTTTATTTTTTTATTTGCAAATTATGGTGGAAAATAAGTATTTGTTCAATAACAAACATTTCTCAATACTTTGTTATATACCCTTTGTTGGCAATGACAGAGGTCAAACGTTTTCTGTAAGTCTTCACAAGGTTTTCACACACTGTTGCTGGTATTTTGGCCCATTCCTCCATGCAGATCTCCTCGAGAGCAGTGATGTTTTGGGGCTGTTGCTAAGCAACACGGATGTCGTCGATGCACTTCTTAATGAAGTCGGTGACTGATGTGGTCACCGGCTTCAATTACTTCTCAATTACCGGTCACTAGGCACGTCGCCTCTGGATGAGCATTTTCTTGTTTGGTTATGGCCCTATACAGGTCTATGAGTGCGGTCTTAGTGCCAGCATCGGTTTGTGGTGGTAAATAGACAGCTATGAAAAATATAGACGAAAACTCTCTTACCATAGTATGGTCTTAGCTTATCGTGAGGCATTTTAACTCGGGCGAGCAGAACTTTGAGACTTCCTGATATTAAAGATCAGGCATCAGTTGTTGTTAACAAAGAGAAACACACCTTCCGTGTGTGTGTGTGTGTGTGTGTGTGTCTTATAACAACTTAACTGAGCTGTGACTTCCCTCTTGTGGACATAATAGTGAACATCTTGCTAAAAAAAATAGAGTGTGAACACAATTCAGATTCACCCTTTGGGTAACGATATTATTGAAATTAAACTGTACGAATAACCATGACTGACACAGTACATTTGACTCACACAGACACCTCACAGTGAGTTGTTAGAGCAGGTGCTTCTGGGATTTTAGATCCAGTAGCATGAACATGTTTTTAGTTTTCAATTGATTTCAATTTAGATCGAAACCTCCCATATAAAATAAAGAATACTAATTGATTTTACAATGAGCAATTCATTACAATGTAATTAGATGTAATGCGCAATGTAAAAAAAAAATACATTCAGTGTGATGCTTCATTCCAGAGAAGAGAAACCTACTAACTGCCAGTAAACTGTATGTTTTTTCCACTATAGTCCATGTCGAGAAGAGACACAGGAAGATTTCTTACGTTTTTTATATAAATGACATTACAAGCTCATAATACTGCATGTGCTCATGGTGCAAGCTCTTTCACGCTTATCGCGCCAGCCCACACACACACACACACACAGTCGGCGACAGGACAGTGTCATTATTGACACAAAATGTTTGCGCTGTATCGCTGGTGGTACTCGTTCGGAATCGAGGAAGGACCGGAGAAAACATAGGAAACCGGCGGATGTCCTTAAATACGATAGTAAGTAAATGTATGCCAGCCAATGCTTGTTAATATTTTTCTGTCATATGAACACGCACGAAAGAGAAAGGTAGGCTACAGCTGACTGTTATCCATTCATGTTTAATCATTCATTTAGAAAAGTTGTTTTCTGTCGCATCTGTCTCATTTTCTATGGAAACGACATTGCTTTATTTTTACCTGTTATTATTACCACGAGGATAGACTTGAGGTCCTGTTATCCCAAACAGCTGTGAAATCGTTGGCTACTGTTATTAGCCTTAATGTCACGAATCCCGCTTCCTGAGTCTGTGTTTGCCTGTGTTTCTGTCCTGGAGGGTGTTTCCGGTGTCCTGGAACGCACCCTGTCTGGTTGCCGGGTGAATTAGCTTGTTGGGAGATCGATGTTCACCCGCACCTGTATCCCATCAGTAATCTGCACACCTGTCCTGATCATCACCTCTCCCCTTCAAAAGCTCTGACCTGACATCCATTCCCTGCCAGATCGTTAGCCATGAACAGTATGTTGTGCCATAGTATCAGCCTCAAGTTGGATAGAATTTGTTTTGTTGTTTTTTACGTATTGCTTGACTTAAACTTACCTCCGTTTGTTCTGTCTTCAGTTACTCACCCGGATCATTTACCCCATTCCCGCCTGGTCGTCGGAGGATTCCGCTACCCCATTGGATCCACCTATTTACTCCCATCAACTCACCACCGCTGCCCGCTACGCCACCTGGATATATCTACCCATTCACATTCACTTGTAAATAAATACTCACCTTCTTCCTACTCTCCTTGTTCTGGTCTGCTTCTGGGTTCGATTTTGAAAGAACGTGACACTTAACCTCTGTGCCAATACAACACATGCATAGACTACATATTTCGATACATTGATAGAAAAATCCAATAGTTATTTTCATTTAGCACTGAAAAAACTGCCAAAACACATTGACATTGAAATCAATTAAAGCTGCAATATGTAAACTTGTTTTGGTGACCCACCAAATTCACATAGAAATGTGTGTTACAGATCTGCCATTCTCATTGAAAGCAAGTCTAAGTAGCTGTAGATCTGTTCTAATGTGGACTATTTCTATGCTTCCCGTTCTTAAGTTTAATTTTATGCGTCTTTTACTTTCGGTTTTGTACACCAGCTTCAATCAGCTGAAAATACAATAATTTTGGTTTACGGAAAATATTGTAATGACCAGACTAGATCATAAAGTAACAATTGTCCAGACAGAAGGTTGAGTTTACGAATGGATTGTTTATTAACCCAACTTTAAACAGGCTACTGTTTAGCCCACGCCAAAAAAAATGAAATACTCCACAGGGGCGGCAAGGTAACCTAGTGGTTAGAGCGTTGGACTAGTAACCGAACGGTTGCAAGTTCGAGTCCCCGAGCTGACAAGGTACAAATCTGTCGTTCTGCCCCTGAACAGGCAGTTAACCCACTGTTCCTAGGCTGTCATTGAAAATAAGAATTTGTTCTTAACTGACTTGCCTAGTTAAATAAAGGTAAAATATTTAAAAAACCAACCGTGAGCTTCTCTTGTGAAGGTAAGAGGGAGAACCATGGCTAACATGTCTTAACTTCCAATGCTCCATCCCCCTGCTCAACCCCCCTCCATGCCTCTCCACCAACCACCAGGATGCCCGGCATCAGAACATTCCAGGCATTCCTGTGATTAGCAGGTTGATTGGCATGTCGGACCCCGCGAACACTGGGAACTGGTACAACACAACCACCTACTAGCCGAACACATAACACACAGCTGTCTGTGCGGGTCGCTACAATATCCACATTTTTTTCCTGCCTCATGATGCCATCTATTTTGTGAAGTGCACCAGTCCCTCCTGTAGCAAAGCACCCCCACAACATGATGCTGCCACCCCCGTGCTTCACGGTTGGGATGGTGTTCTTTGGCTTGCAAGCCTCCCCTTTTTTCCTCCAAACATAACGATGGTCATTATGGCCAAACAGTTCTTTATTTGTTTCATCAGACCAGAGGATATTTCTACAAAAAGTATGATCTTTGTCTCCATGTGCAGTTGCATACTAGTCTGGCTTTTTTTATGGCGGTTTTGGAGCAGTGGCTTCTTCCTTGCTGAGTGGCCTTTTCAGGTTATGTCAATATAGGACTCGTTTTACTGTGGATATAGATACTTTTGTACCTGTTTCCTCCAGCATCTTCATAAGGTCCGTTGCTGTTGTTCTGGGATTGATTTGCACTTTTCGCACCAAAGTATGTTCATCTCTAGGAGACAGAACGCGTCTCCTTCCTGAGCGGTATGACTGCTGCGTGGTCCCATGGTGTTTATACTTGTGTACTATTGTTTGTACAGATGAACGTGGTACCTTCAGGTGTTTGAAAATTGCTCCCAAGGATGAACCAGACTTGTGGAAGTCTACATTTTTAAAATCTGAGGTCTTGGCTGATTTCTTTTGATTTCCCCATGATGGCAAGCAAAGAGGCACTGAGTTTGAAGGTAGGCCTTGAAATACATCTACAGGTACACCTCCAATTGACTCAAATGATGTTAATTAGCCTATCAGACGCTTCTAAATCCATGACATCATTTTCTGTAATTTTCCGAGCTGTTTAAAGGCACAGTCAACTTAGTGTATGTAAACTTCTGACCAACTAGAATTGTCAAACAGTGAAATAATCTGTCTATAAACAATTGTTGGAAAAATTACTGTGTCATGCACAAAGTAGATGTCCTAACCGACTTGCCAAAACCATAGTTTGTTAACAAGAAAATTGTGGAGTGGTTGAAAAATTAGTTTTAATGACTTCAACCTAAGTGTATGTAAACTTTTGACTAACTGTATTCATGGTTCATCCTATATAACTACTGCTGTCCACTTCATATGTATATACTGTATTCTAGTCATGGCTCATCCTATATAACTACTGCTGTCCACTTCATATGTATATACTGTATTCTAGTCATGGCTCATCCTATATAACTACTGCTGTCCACTTCATATGTATATACTGTATTCTAGTCATGGCTCATCCTATATAACTACTGCTGTCCACTTCATATGTATATACTGTATTCCAGTCATCGTTAATCCTATATCATTTATTTTGGGGGGGATTATGTGTGTATTGTTTGTTTTGTATTGCTAGGTATTACTGGACTAGAAACACAAGCATTTCTCTGCACCTGCGGTAACATCTGTGTACAAGACCAATAAACTTTCATTTGACGCCGAACGCCATTTGGACTATTGGAGGAAGACAAAGACACGACCATAGAGATAGATTACTAGAGAGAAAATAAGGTTCGAAACCACTGCACAATCGGTCCACCATCTTGCCTGAAACCAGCTCTGTTTATAAGACAGTTCTCTCTCTATGGACACGATACTGAAGTTTTTTTTTTAAGCACAAGAGGAGGAACTTGGAGCTGTTAGGAACTGAGCTGTACTGTCCCGGCTAGCTTGTCGGCCATATTTTCTCTCTACGGACACGATACTGAATTATTATTTTTTAAAGCACAAGAGGAGGAACTTGGAGCTGTTAGGAACTGAGCTGTACTGTCCCGGCTAGCTTGTCGGCCATATTTTCTCTCTACGGACACGATACTGAATTATTATTTTTTAAAGCACAAGAGGAGGAACTTGGAGCTGTTAGGAACTGAGCTGTACTGTCCCGGCTAGCTTGTCTTGGAGCTGTTAGGAACATATTTTCTCTCTACGGACACGATACTGAATTATTATTTTTTAAAGCACAAGAGGAGGAACTTGGAGCTGTTAGGAACTGAGCTGTACTGTACCGGCTAGCTTGTCGGCCATATTGAAGACATAACACAAAACGGATGTTCCTGAAGGAAACCAGTCTTGAAGTAGGTCGTTTTGTAATGTGTATGTTTAGTATTTCAATAGGCAACTCGTTGGGTAGTGTTTGTTTTGCCTTGACGGATAAAAAAATAGAATTAAAAACTGTAGACTACAAAGTATGTCTTCTACATTGAAGAGGCACTTTTTTTGGGGGGTGAACGAGTGACTATGAGTTGAATGTACGAACTAGTGACTGAATGATTTGAGGTGACTACACATCTAGCATCAGCTCTACATGAAGAGAGCTTGATTCGAAACAGATGTATCTGTGGAGTATGATCATTTATACCCTTCATCTATTGGACAGTACCGTCAGAAGACCCTCCGTTCTCACAAAGTTTTAGACGTTGGACTATGTTGGTAAAAATAAATAATAAAATGTTTTTTTCCCCCACCCTTATAAATTTACACACATCTCCAAATTGAAAAATGTACAATGAAAGCAGTTGGCAATGGCTTAGGATTTCCCTGGTTTGAATATTGAATCTGAAAAAGGGGAAACGAGGGTCACAGGTCACAGCATAACAAACACAGCAGTTTTCAATAGCGTTTTTCTATTCGATGGCAAACCGCCTCAGTAAGTATACGGTCTATTTGTACATTCTAAAGTAACAGACCTTTGTCAGGTCGTTTTGGCTCTTTAGTTCATGTTTATCGATATGGACAGTGTACATTTGTGCTGACAATAAAACAGATGACGTGCGAGTGCTTGGTGGTTTCATTTCCTTTTTTAAAGTCATGTCATAGAAGTTGCATTATGTTCAACTGTAGTATCAACTGCAGACAATTGTGATTGGAATATTGGTGCATAATGTTGAAGTACATCTTTATATTTACTATTTTCTACATTGTAGAATAATTGTGAAGATGACAAAACTATGAATAACACATTTGGAATCATGTAGTAACCCAAAAATATTTTATATGAGATTCTTCAAAGTAGCCACCCTTTGCCTTGATGACAGGTTTGCACTCCCTTGACATACTCTCAACCAGCTTCATGAGGTAGTTACCTGGAATGCATTTCAATTAACATGTGTGCTTTGTTAAAAGTTCATCTGTGGAATTTCTTTCCTTCTTAATGAGTTTGAGCCAATCAGTTGTGTTGTGACAAGGTAGGGGTTGCATACAGAAGATGGCCCTATTTGGTAAAAGACCATGTCCATATTATGGCAAGAACAGCTCGAATAAGCAAAGAGAAACGACAGTCCATCATTACTTTAAGACATGAAGGTCAGTCAATCCGGAAAATTTCAAGAACTTTTAAAGTTTCTTCAAGTGCAGTCGCAAAAACCATCAAGCGCTATAATGAAACTGGCTCTCATGAGGACCACCACAGGAAAGGAAGACCATGAGTTACCTCTGCTGAAAAGGATAAGTTCATTAGAGTTACCGGCCTCAGAATTTGCAGCCCAAATAAATGCTTCCCTAAACATCAACTGTTCTGAGGAGACTGCGTGAATCAGGCCATCATGGTTAAATTGAGTGGAGGAAAAGCAGCCAACAAGTGCTCAGCATATGTGGGAACTCCTTCAAGATTGATGGGAAAACATTACAGGTGAAGCTGGTTGAGAGAATGCCAAGCGTGTACAAAGCTGTCATCAAGGCAAAAGGGTGGTTACTTTGAAAATTCTCAAATATAAAATATATTTTGATTTGTTTAACACTTTTTTGGGATACTACATGATTCCATATGTGTTATTTCATAGTTTTGATGTCTTCACTATTATTCTACAATGTAGAAAATAGTACAAATAAAAACCCTTGAGTGAGTAGGTGTCCAAAACTTTTGACTGGTACTGTTATATACTGTACACTCTTACTGAGATATTTTATGAACGCAGGCCCCTGGTCCAGTCAAGTATTTGTTTAAATGTGTACTGAGATCAGCAGTTAGCTGTGAACTGGTAACGTGTGTATTTGTTTCTTCTGGTTGTACTCCATGTGTCCCTTCCTGAACCTCAGCTCCTCTCTCTCCATCCACGTCTCCTGACTGAAGTCTGGGAAGAAGAAACTGATCTCCCTCCGCGCCGACTCAGACGAATCTGGAAACGGGAAGAATTTTTAAATTCCTTTATGAGAAGACTTTTAAAATTCCTTTATGAGAAGACTTTTACAATTCCTTTATGAGAAGACTTTTAAAATTCCTTTATGAGAAGAATTTTTTAATTCCTTTATGAGAAGACTTTTAAAATTCCTTTATGAGAAGACACTTAATTAGCCCAAGCTTGGGAAATTTACTTTAGTATGTTATGTTATTACACAAGATTATTACACAACATTCAGAGTTAAAGGGTTTATGGAAATGAATATTAGTAGAATCAACTAAATCTTTAAATGACATTGATGTTATTAAAGTTATGGCATACAGTTTATGGTCAGGAGTCTCAACCACCAGCACCAGACAAAATATGAAGATAAAGTTGTATATGGGCTGTGATGCCCCCAAAGTATTGTAGACTGCAAATCAGTAGAGGACATTACTCAAATGATTCTGGTTGTCTAATACAAAACCTATATTGATAGCTATCACACACAATTAATAACTAGATCATTTGATTGACAGCTATAAATAACTGGTGTGTGTGTGTGTGTGTGTGTGTGTGTGTGTGTGTGTGTGTGTGAGTGAATGTCCTGACAAGGTAAGAAAACGAGATGTTATTTTTGAAGTTCTGTATTTGTTCAAATTGTTATTTTAGTCTTAAGGGTGTAGTGTTTAAGAAAATATGATTTTGAGTAGGACTACATTTGTACTCTCCAAAAAGTCCTGAAAATGTACGTAAGAAAGTATGTGTGTGCCTGCCAGAGACCCTTGATCTACAGATCGGTTCACTGCTGTTCCCCTGAACATCATCAATGTTTCTCTTTGTTCAGCGTGGCAGGACACACACTCCGTAACAACAGCTACATCCTACAATCTTCTATTAGAAAAACGGCGCTCAGTGTAGAGAGGATGAAGCCATATGTGTGTAGATAATACCAGGCCAGAGGAAAAACCCTCACGCCATTGATCTGCTACTTGAAAAGTGGATCAGCGAGGCTTGTGATTGGTGTGATTGTGATTGTGATCAGCGAGGCTCTCAATGGGTCTCAACTAGATCAATAAATAGATAGTCAATAAATAAATAAATAAAGCACCAAACCCTGAGCACTGGTCAAAACTACTGCATTATTAAAAAAGCAGCCATTTCAGACCCACAAGAGCCCTGGGGGCCTTAGCAGACCCACAAGAGCCCTGGGGGCCTTAGCAGACCCACAAGAGCCCTGGGGGCCTTAGCAGACCCACAAGAGCCCTGGGGGCCTTAGCAGACCCACAAGAGCCCTGGGGACCCACAAGAGCTGGGGCCTTACCAGACCCACAAGAGCCCTGGGGGCCTTAGCAGACCCACAAGAGCCCTGGGGGCCTTAGCAGACCCACAAGAGCCCTGGGGGCCTTAGCAGACCCACAAGAGCCCTGGGGGCCTTACCAGACCCACAAGAGCCCTGGGGGCCTTAGCAGACCCACAAGAGCCCTGGGGGCCTTAGCAGACCCACAAGAGCCCTGGGGGCCTTACCAGACCCACAAGACCTCTGGGGGCACTTACCAGAGCCGTGTGTGGTATTCCTGGTGTCAGTGAGTCCGTACTGGGCTCTGATGGTTGAGGGAGAGGTATAGTGGGCCCTGAACACCTTGGTAGGACCCATCAGTTCTCTCCAGTGGGTTATGGCGTCCTCTCTAGCCAGGACGTAGGCCCGCATCGGACCACTGAATCACAACAGAGCAATGGGGGGTTCAGACTAGGGAGCCTTTTGACAAAGAGTTCCACCTAATCTGTGTGAGGTAGGATACATCAGCACAAGAGTATCATCTTTAAGATATCCAGCCAGTGATGGCCTCAAATTATATTTGCTTTGTAAATATAATTGGGACTACAGGTCAAATGCAGTGATTGCTTAAAATGTCCATATGATGAAAACATGGTAAAAGACCAGATCCACTCAGAGACATCCTACTCAAAGACCCCCTCCTCCCATCGATACACAGTAGCACAACGGGTGGTAAAAGACCCCCTCGATACACAGTAGCACAACGGGTGGTAAAAGACCCCCCCCCTCCCATCGATACACAGTAGCACAACGGATGGTAAAAGACCCCCTCCCATCGATACACAGTAGCACAACGGGTGGTAAAAGACAACCCCCTCCCATCGATACACAGTAGCACAACGGGTGGTAAAAGACCCCCTCCCATCGATACACAGTAGCACAACGGGTGGTAAAGACCCCCCTCCCATCGATACACAGTAGCACAACGGGTGGTAAAGACCCCCCTCCCATCGATACACAGTAGCACAACGGGTGGTAAAAGACCCTCCCTCCCATCGACCCCCCTCCCATCACAGTAGCACAACGTGTGGTAAAAGACCCCCTCCCATCGATACACAGTAGCACAACGTGTGGTAAAGACCCCCTCCCATCGATACACAGTAGCACAACGGGTGGTAAAGACCCCTCCCATCGATACACAGTAGCACAACGGGTGGTAAAAGACCCCCTCCCATCGATACACAGTAGCACAACGTGTGGTAAAAGACCCCCTCCCATCGATACACAGTAGCACAACGTGTGGTAAAGACCCCCTCCCATCGATACACAGTAGCACAACGGGTGGTAAAAGACCCCCCTCCCATCGATACACAGTAGCACAACGGGTGGTAAAGACCCCCCTCCCATCGATACACAGTAGCACAACGGGTGGTAAAGACCCCCTCCCATCGATACACAGTAGCACAACGGGTGGTAAAGACCCCCCTCCCATCGATACACAGTAGCACAACGGGTGGTAAAAGACCCCCCACAAAAAGGAAAACTGTCGAACCTAAAAAAACATAAAACAACCTTGAACGTTAAAACAAAACAAGGCTCTACTTCAAGCTGTGATGTACCACCAACACTCATCTATGTATTCTTTCAGGAGTTCAGAACGAGAAAGAAAAGAGAATAACACGGGCCGCCCCCCCAGGATCGGTTGCCGCGGCAACCACCAACCCGTCCTTTCATTTCATTACCGTTTGCTGCCTCTGACACAGGCTCGTGTCCCAAATGGAACACGATTCCCCATGTAGTGCACTAAACTTAAGCGGCTTAAACCTGACTCTGGTCAAAAGTAGCACACTGCATAGGGAATAGGGTGCCATTTGGAGCCAAAGGCACGGGAGAACACCTTTAGAAGCCAGAGGGGCTGCCCTGCATGGGGGGAGGGGTCTATAAATGAGCTATGTCCTCCCCGGCGCCCAGCGTCCTCCTCAGCGCCCAAGCCCCTTTATGAATGAGCTGACGACAAGACGCCCCCCAAAGAGCTGCCTCAAAAACTGGACTGATAGAAGTGGTTCATATGGCTGGACTGATAGAAGTGGTTCGTATGACTGGACAGATAGAAGTGGTTCGTATGACTGGACTGATAGAAGTGGTTCGTATGACTGGACAGATAGAAGTGGTTCGTATGACTGGACTGATAGAAGTGGTTCGTATGACTGGACTGATAGAAGTGGTTCATATGGCTGGACTGATAGAAGTGGTTCGTATGACTGGACAGATAGAAGTGGTTCGTATGACTGGACTGATAGAAGTGGTTCGTATGACTGGACTGATAGAAGTGGTTCGTATGACTGGACAGATAGAAGTGGTTCGTATGACTGGACAGATAGAAGTGGTTCGTATGACTGGACAGATAGAAGTGGTTCGTATGACTGGACTGATAGAAGTGGTTCGTATGACTGGACAGATAGAAGTGGTTCGTATGACTGGACTGATAGAAGTGGTTCGTATGACTGGACTGATAGAAGTGGTTCGTATGACTGGACAGATAGAAGTGGTTCGTATGACTGGACAGATAGAAGTGGTTCGTATGACTGGACAGATAGAAGTGGTTCGTATGACTGGACTGATAGAAGTGGTTCGTATGACTGGACTGATAGAAGTGGTTCGTATGACTGGACAGATAGAAGTGGTTCTTATGACTGGACAGATAGAAGTGGTTCGTATGGCTGGACTGAAAGAAGTGGTTCGTATGACTGGACTGATAGAAGTGGTTCGTATGACTGGACTGATAGAAGTGGTTCGTATGACTGGACAGATAGAAGTGGTTCTTATGACTGGACAGATAGAAGTGGTTCGTATGGCTGGACTGAAAGAAGTGGTTCGTATGACTGGACTGATAGAAGTGGTTCGTATGCCTAACTTTTCTAATCAATACAGTTAGGCATTTTTAAACTGCTCACCTCCTGGGCCCAGTCTGCACAAGATAAGGGTTTAGCTGTCCTAAAGTTAAGTACATTTCCAAGAAGAAATCCTAAAGCATTATTTTCAAGAATCCCATTTCTTCTTAACTTTTTTCTTAGGAAGAAACTTAAGAAAAACCTAAAGAACATTTCCAGTAACTTTATTGAGGAATAGCAACTTTGCTTAACTTTCTTCTTAAGTCTATAGTTAAGGGGAAAAAATGGCAATTAAGAAGATATTTCTTCTTAATTTTATTTAAACTAGGCAAGTCAGTTAAGAACAAATTCTTATTTACAATGACGGCCTAGGAACAGTGGGCAGACCGACAGATTTTTACCTTGTCAGCTCAGGGATTCGATCAGGCAACCATTCGGTTAATGGCCCAACGCTCTAACCACTAGGCTACCTGCCGACCCAAGTATCCTTAAGGCTTTGTGAATCCGGCCCCAGTACTTGAGTTTCCATGTGATTGTATCTCAGCAGTATGAATGTGACAACGGCCGCCGCGTTTACACAGGCAGACCAATTCCGGTTCTCTTTCCACTAATTGATCCGTTGACCAATCAGATCAACTCTTTTGTCCAATAATTGGACAAAATAGCAGAAGTGGACAAAGATACGCCATCGAGTCGAAGTGACATACTGTGTTTAGTTGTCAAGATGCTTTTGTCTTCACATTCAACAGCGCTTGCATCACAACGGGAGATAAAGGTAAATATGTGACCAATACAATTTGATAAAAGGGAAGTTACACAATGAATATGAGTCAGAGGTGTGCGTCCCAAACGGCAGCCTACCCCCTTACATAGTACACTACTTTAGTCCAAATAGGGTGCCATTTGGCACACACACATTGAAGTTATGCTACATTAAAGTGTGAGGAGAAATGACTTGAAGCTTACCTGGACATGAACTCAACCAGTCTTTGGTAGAAGAACCGTCCTGAGAGATGAGACAAAACACACAAAGACGCATCAACGATATATGGTGGTTCTACGTGGTGATATGAGGCGGTTCTATGTGGTGATACGTGGTGGTTCTATGTGGTGATATGTGGCGGTTCTATGAGGAGGTTCTATGAGGTGGTTCTATGAGGAGGTTCTATGAGGAGGTTCTATGTGGTGATACGAGGAGGTTCTATGTAGTGATATGAGGACATTCTATGTGGTGATACGAGGAGGTTCTATTTGGCAATATGAGGCGGTTCTATGTGATGAATGAGGAAGTTCTATGAAGTGGTTTTATGTGGTGATACGTGGTGCTTCTATGTGGTGATAAGAGGCAGTATGAGGTGGTTCTATGTGGTGGTTGTTAGAGCCTGGCGCTTGTCCCCATGGAAACATGTATGCTTGCATTTGGGGCAGCAGGTAACCTAGTGGTTAGAGCGTTGGACTAGTAACCAGAAGGTTGCAAGATCCAAGTTCCCGAGCTGACAAGGTAAAAAAAATATGTCGTTCTGCCCCTGAACAAGGCAGTTAACCCACTGTTCCTAGGCCGTCATTGAAAATAAGAATTTGTTCTTAACTGACTTAAATAAAGGTCAAATTTAAAAAATGACTTAACTCCCTTTGGATAAAAAATGTAAAAGAGTCTGCTAAATGGATTATTATTGTAATAAAGGCATTTGCTAGATTCTTTAACATGAGGGAAAAAACGAAGTAAACATCTGATCAAGATAATCAATATATATATATATATATATATATATATATATACATATACACAGTGCATTCAGAAAGTATTCAGACCCCTTGACTTTTTCCACATTATGTTACAGCCTTATTAGAACATGGATTTTTTTTTTTTTACCTTAACAAAATCTCAATCCATCTACACACAATACCCCATAAAGAAAAACAGGTTTTTAGAAATGTTAGCAAAATGTATTTAAAATAAAAAAAAATAAACCTTATTTAGACCAAAGAGAGCTGGATGAATCATTCCGAGTTTTGACTGGTCTCTTTGCCACACCCACTGCTGACAGGTGTATAAAATCAAGCACACCAGCCATGCAATCTCCACAGACAAACATTGGCCATAGAATGACCTTACTGAAGAACTCAGTGACTATCAACGTGGCACCGTCATAGGATGCCACTTTTCCAACAAGTCAGTTTATCAAATTTCTGCCCTGCTAGAGCTGCCCCGGTCAACAGTAAGTGCTGCTATTGTGAAGTGGAAACGTCTAGGAGCAACAACGGCTCAGCCGCGAAGTGGTAGGCCACACAAGCTCACAGAGCGGGACCGCCGAGTGCTGAAGCGAGTAGCTCGTAAAAATCGTCTGTCCACGGTTGCAACACTCACTACTGAGTTCCAAACTGCCTCTAGAAGCAACGTCAGCACAAGAACTGTTCGTCGGGAGCTTCATGAAATGGATTTCCATGGCCAAGCAGCCACACACATGCCTAAGTTCACCATCCGCAATGCCAAGTGTTGGTTGGCTGGTGTAAAGCTCGCCGCCATTGGACTCAGGAGCAGTGGAAACACATTCTCTGGAGTGATGAATCATGTTTCTTCATTTGGCAGTCCGACGGACGAATGTGGGTTTGGCAGATTTAAAATGTTTTTATTTTACCTTTTTTTAACCTTTAGGCAAGTCAGTTAAGAACCAATTCTTATTTTACAATGACGGCCTACCCCGGCCAAACCCGGATGATGCTGGGCCAATTGTGCGCCACCCTATGGGACTCCCGATCACGGCCCGGTTGTGATACAGCCCGGGACCGAACCAGGGTCTGTGGTGACTCCTCTAGCACTGAGATGCAGTGCCTTAGACCGCTGCGCCACTCAGGATGCCAGGAAAACACTTCTGCTCGAATGCATAGTGCCAACTGTAAAGTTTGGTGGAAGAGGAATAATGGTCCTGGGCTGTATCTCAGTGAAGGGAAATCTTAACGCTACAGCATATGTAGCAGTGTGATGTTGTTCTCCTAGATTATGCACCAAGTTGCACACAAGGACCAATTCAAATAGACCAGGTCAAGAGGGGATGTTAATAATTTGATAATAATTCAGTGTGTTTTTTATATATTTACTTACAGCTGCATAGCTAATGTTTTTCTTTGGTGTACAAACACTTTTTCATATCAATATTGTACATACATGTGATTGTAAAAGTTTTGTATATTTTGGTTTGGCCCATCGTGGGTTATCTGTTGTTCTCTTTTGCCTGACCTTCAGCTAGCGAGGTAATGGTTCAATATAAAACCGTGGTAATGTTACACAATGTGCTGTTATGCTACCATAAGTTTGTTACAATGTGGACAATATAAAGATTTATGTTAACAAGTTTCACCAAGCTCGCTAACTAGGGTATCTATTGTAACTTGTGAGTACTTGGGACAGTGTTTGAGTGAGTGTCCATGTGCTTGCGCAGGTGCCTGAGAGCTAGGACTGCGCCAAGGGTTAACATATTGTGTGTTGTCTCTTCGTGTGCAGGGAAAATAAAACATCATTCAACCAGCAGACCTCCAGTTGTGGCAGCGTCCTAATTAAAAGTACACAACGCAGAACGAACCATGCTACAGCATACAATAACATTCTAGAAGATTCTGTGCTTCCGACTTTGTGGCAACAGTTTGGGGAAGGGCCCTTTCCTGTTTCAGCATGATAATGCCCCCTTGCACAAAACGAGGACCATACAAAAATGGTTTGTCAAAAATCGGTGTGGAAGAACATGACTGGCCTGCACAGAGCCCTGACCTCAACCCCATCGAACACCTTTGGGATGAATTGGAACGCCGACTGCGAGTCTGGTCTAATTGCCAAACATCAGTGCACCGACCTCACTAATGCTCTTGTGGCTGAATGGAAGCAAGTCCCTGCAGCAATGTTCCAACATCTAGTGGAAAGCCTTCCCAGAAGACTGGAGGCTGTTATAGCAGCAATGTTCCAACATCTGGAGACTGTTATAGCAAAGCCTTCCCTGAAGAGTGGAGACTGTTATAGCAGCAATGTTCCAACATCTAGTGGAAAGCCTTCCCAGAAGACTGGAGGCTGTTATAGCAGCAATGTTCCAACATCTAGTGGAAAGCCTTCCCAGAAGAGTGGAGACTGTTATAGCAGCAATGTTCCAACATCTAGTGGAAAGCCTTCCCTGAAGAGTGGAGACTGTTATAGCAGCAATGTTCCAACATCTAGTGGAAAGCAAAGGAGGACCAACTCCTATTTTTTGCCTCACCTCCCTTATCTTACCTCATTTGCACAAAGGAGGACCAACTCCTATTTTTTGCCTCACCTCCCTTATCTTACCTCATTTGCACACACTGTATATAGACTTCTTCTATTGTGTTATTGACTGTATGTTTTGTTTATTCCATGTGTAACTCTGTTGTTGTTTGTGTCGCACTGCTTTGCTTTATCTTGGCCAGGTCGCAGTTGTAAATGAGAACTTGTTCTAAACTAGCCTACCTGGTTAAATAAAGGGGAAATAAAAATGAATTGTGCTTTTAAAGCTGTAGTTGAAGCTGTGCCTTAAAAAGCTTGTCACAGTTAAAAGTTGTTCAAGCAGGAAAATGGATAATTAATTTCTAGCAGACTCCACATAATAAACATGGGTCTGTCGGACATTTTAAGTTTGTTGTGATTGTAGCGGCTACAACTGGACAGGACATTTTATTACCAGACGGTGTCCATAGCATTCCTTCTGTTTGGCTTAAGCCTTTGACGGTTGACTTAACCTTCAGCTGCGTGCTCGGAAAAAAACCCATAGAGAATACTGTGGCGATCATGTGTTCATAACTCCGGATATTGACTCTGCCACACAAGCTTTTTGTGGCAGTCGGTGGAGCGCAGAGCTACGGGCCAGAAGGTTGAGGGATTCGAGCCGCACTCCCTGCCTATTTCATTACACTGGTGTCAGGAATATCACCACAGACAAGCTCACTCTCCCTGCCTGTTTCATTACACTGGTGTCAGGAATATCACCACAGACGAGCTCACTCTCCCTGCCTGTTTCATTACAATACATATAAAGCTAATATGTTTTCTATGGTAGAACCATATCTAGCTTATAAAAATGTACCTGCATGTTCCGAATAGAACCCATAAAGATACGTTCTAATTTGACGGTAGAACCATCTAGAACCTTACTTGCATGTTCAGAGTAGAACTTCTCAGAGTCCTGTCTCCTCCACACCAGGTCTTTGGACCTGACAATGATGAAGTTGTTCTCTAGGATTCTCTGGTGAAGGGCCTGGAACGTAGAGAAGTATATATTACTTCCTATTCTCTATGATTCTCTGGTGAAGGGCCTGGAACGTAGAGAAGTATATATTGCTTCCTATTCTCTATGATTCTCTGGTGAAGGGCCTGGAAGGTAGAGAAGTATATATTACTTCCTATTCTCTAGGATTCTCTGGTGAAGAGCCTGGAACGTAGAGAAGTATATATTATTTCCTATTCTCTAGGATTCTCTGGTGAAGGGCCTGGAATGTAGAGAAGTATATATTATTTCCTATTCTCTAGGATTCTCTGGTGAAGGGCCTGGAAGGTAGAGAAGTATATATTATTTCCTATTCTCTAGGATTCTCTGGTGAAGGGCCTGGAATGTAGAGAAGTATATATTACTTCCTATTCTCTAGGATTCTCTGGTGAAGAGCCTGGAACGTAGAGAAGTATATATTACTTCCTATTCTCTAGGATTCTCTGGTGAGGAGGCTGGAACGTAGAGAAGTATATATTATTTCCTGTTCTCTATGATTATCTGGTGAAGGGCCTGGAAGGGAGAGAGGCGTTACTTCTCATCCAGATACTAAATAGAGTACACAGTACTACTCTCATCTAAATACTAGACTTTCACCTACAATGTGGGACTCCAGTGGATATCATCACCATTGTCTGAGTTCTTAGTCATAAATCTTATTTACACCATTGAACATTTTGGAACTCTGAAAAAATGTCAACAGCCAAAATATTGATGGATTTTATTACATCTTAGAAATCCCGCCCCCCTCAAACTGCCCTCCTGTGCAGATAAAGGGAGACAGACAGACAATCAGCTTTAAAGGAACTGAAGTATTTAAATAGAACAGTGCATTAAATTGAATCTTTGATGATCATTGCATTTTTCCCTCTCCTTTCTTTGAGCCAGTGGGCAAGGTAATTAAACCAGAAAAGAACAGAGAAGTCTAAATAACTGCTTGCTGCCTCTCATTCAGTTAATTTATAATCCTATGTGCACAATTAGAACATGCCAATAAGCTCTGTCCACTCTCCAATTGTGTAGATGATAACATTTCATTGAAGATGCAGCTGAAATTGGTGTTTGCTATGGACCATTGAAAATGACTTCATAAATCAACTTCTCACAATCAATGTTTTGAAAAGCTGATGTGATCAACTCCTAATATTATCAAGTGTTTACAATAGGCAAAGATATTATCATACTGGTAACTAACCACAAGATACTATCATACCGGTAACTAACCACAAGATATGATCATACTGGTAACTAACCACAAGATACTATCAGACCGGTAACTAACCACAAGATATTTATTCCCCCTTTTGTCTGTGCAATATGTGTTTTCAAACAGTAGCTAATCTGGCTAAATGGCTGATATGTGATGTGGATCGTTGTAATTTGGTCCACAAAAACACATGATTTCAAAAATGTTATCTGAATAGCCTAATGTATGTGTGTGTGTCTATAGCCTACAGTATAATGTAGCCAGTATTTACAATCACAGATTCCATTAAGCAAAAGCCATTGGCTCTCACTGACCTCCAAGATGACAGGATGCGCCACTGCATCAGGCTTGATCACAGCGAGGGTGAGCTGCAGTGCTTTCGCACAGCGACCTGTGGTTATTAACATGCCTGGAAAAAATGGCAAAGAACCAAAAAGGTAAACAACTAAATTGTCGTGGTAAGCAAAGAACACACGTCCCCCGTTTGCACAACAGTACCAGCTATTATTCAGATTCAATTTAGCTGGACAACATTACAGGATACGGAAACAAATTGCACTGCGCAGAATAATGTAACGTTTCTATCATTAACGTTAGATAGCGAACTTAGCTCGTATTAGAAAACTAACAGGTGCATTGGAAATAGCAGGCCACTCCAGTTACCTTGACAGTCTACATTTAGCAAGAAAGTAAAATATCTGAAGGTACAAACGCGTGTTTATTAGTAGCTAGATAATGTCATGTTTGCAGTGTTATTTATATGGGCGCCACCATTTTTGGTAAATGTAACTTGCGATAGTTACCGTTGTTATTCGCCATATCAAAGTATTAATTATATATCGACAATAACATACGTTTGGAGAAGTTACAAGCTAGCTTTGAATCTTAATTACATATTAACATTCATTAGAATTTTCTGCACTTTCTCCTACCTGATCCGCTCTTAAAGAGTCCCCAAACTTCTCAACCCCAATTTTAGGTTCCACGTGTTTAATGTTCCGCGTATTTGACACATTATACAGTAGCCCAAAGGTCGTCAGATGGCGATATTGAGTCGTTTCATTTTACCTTCATCTTAAAGGGACTGCATGCAGCCGGCTGTACATAAAACATTCTCCATCCCGGCTGCAAAGCCGTCAATTTCTTCCTTAACTCGATTTTATGGAGAAAAGGCAGGGGGATAAAAACATGGGAAATATGTGTACTTTCTATAAGAAACAACATTTTCTACCACTGCTAGAGTGACTAATGCTACTTCCTGATGTTGCACCTATGTTCAGTCAGCAGATTAGCTGAACTAAATATGCAACATCCGGGAATAGCATTCCAAGGATCCACTCTAGCATGGTGGTGGAAAGTTGCTAACTAGCATTAGCACAGTGGCACTAAGTCTATGTTAACTGCTAGCATGCTAGTAGATACCATAGACTTCCAGTCATTGCACTAAAGCTAGTTAGCATTTGGCTTGCGAAACTACCTTTGACTTCCTTCGTACTGAATGCAGAGACATAAAACGGTATCCGTGAGTTAATCTGACTCTGGGGAAGTAGATAAAGGGCTTCGTTAAACAAAATCCCAAACTATCCCTTTTATTAAGAAAGAAATCCGCATCTTTGCAGCCTGAACTGAGAATGTTTTAGGTATGAACTGGTCCATGAGGGACGGTAAGATGAAACTGCTCAATAAAATAATGGTCATATGTCTTGTGTAAATACACTGGTGTTCAATTTGACAAATTCATTTTTTGTAATGCCTATGCACTTCAAATATGAACGATTTTTTTCCCCAAAAATATTTCTGCAAGAAAATGACTCATTTCTGTTGGTATAATAAAGGTATAATCAAGGTATAATAAAGGACAGTCAAACATTGGGAGTTACAATGGAATGGTAACAATGAGGATGGAGAACAGACACTGAGTGTACAAAACATTAAGAACACTTTCCTAAAATTGAGTGACAGACACTGAGTGTACAAAACATTAAGAACACTTTCCTAAAATTGAGTGACAGACACTGAGTGTACAAAACATTAAGAACACTTTCCTAAAATTGAGTGACAGACACTGAGTGTACAAAACATTAAGAACACTTTCCTAAAATTGAGTGACAGACACTGAGTGTACAAAACATTAAGACCACTTTCCTAAAATGTAGTTGGTCTGCAGTTCTAGACACACCTGGACACACTTATATCTTTTATCACCCTCTGAATAGCACACATACTGTACACAATCCATGTCTCAATTGTCTCAAGGCTTAACAATCCTTATTTAACCTGTCTCCTCCCCTTCATCTACACTGATTGAAGTGAGTTATCTTTCACCTGAATCCACATTGATCAGTTTATGTCATGGAAAGAGAAGGTGTTCCTAATGTTTTGTACACTCAGTGTCGATGACAGATCTTTGTCTTTGGAATCCTGTCAATGTGAAAAACTGGCCATGACAGCTCTGAACACCTGGCAACACATTCCCACAGGGAGGGATGTCACACACTGAAAAGAAGGATGACATTCAGGGGGAAATACAGAGGGGGGGTGAGAGAGAAAGAGAGAGAGAGAGAGAACTGGAATGCTATTTGGCCCTGAACAAAGAGTGCACAGTGGCAGAATACCTGACCACTGTGACTGACCCAAACTTATTAAGGAAAGCTTTGACTATGTACAGACTTAGTGAGCGTGGCCTTGCTCTCTCAGAGAGAGAGAGAGAGAGAGAGAGAGAGAGAGAGAGAGAGAGAGAGAGAGAGAGAGGGGCCACCGTAGGCAGAACTGGCTCTCAAGAGAAGACAGGCTATGTGCACACTGCCCAAAAAAATTAGGTGGAAACAGCTGCCCTTCCTAACCTCCTGCCAAATGTATGACCATATTAGAGAGACATATTTCCCTCAGATTACACAGATCCACAAAAAACTACAGTGTGCCATCACAGCAGCAAGACTTGTGACCTGTTGGCACAAGAAAAGGGCAACCAGTGAAGAACAAACACCATTGTAAATACAACCCATATTTATGTTTATTTATTTTCCCTTTTGTACACATCGTTACAACACTGTCAAAAGCCATAATATGACATTTGAAATGTCTCTATTCCTGTAGATGGTTACTGTTCATGCTTGATTGTTTACGTCAATTTTGTTTATTGTCCATTTCCTTTGCTTTGGCAATGTACACATATGTTTCCCATGTCAATAAAGCCCTTTTAATTTATTTGAATTGAGAGACAAATAAAAGTGGAAGTAGAGGTGGGGAGGGGAGTTTGGTGGCCCACAGATTTTGTCCCACCTGCCACAGCCATGTGACACCACAGCTGTTACCTCTTCTGAAGAGGGGAAGGGAGAGGGCGGGAGAGAGAGAGTGGGGAGGGAGAAGATGGGGAGAGAGAAATAGAGGGGGAGGGAGAAACAGAGCGGGAGGGAGAAAGAGAGGGGACGGGAGAGAGAGAGGGGGAGGGAGAAGAGAGGGGGAGAAAGAGAGGGGGAGGGAGAAAGAGAGGGGGAGAAAGAGAGGGGGAGGGAGTAAAGGGGAAGGGAGAAGAGGGCGGAGGGAAAGAAGGGTGTGGTGAGAGGAAAGGGTGGTGGAGAGGGGGGGTGAACTAAATGCTTGTGTTCCAGCACATCACACTTATTCTATAAAGCTAAATACCACAGCGCATCACACCACTCAATCAGCTTTCTGAATTGCCCTAGAGGCACCAGAACATCAAATGTAAGAATTGTTTAATTTTTTAAAGATTGTTCCACAAATAACGTGCAAGAAACCAAAAGCTTATTTATGTAACTCAGTAGAGACTAGAGGTACCCATCCCTGAGACCGGTTGTGGTAACTAGTATGTCTCAAGTTTAGTAATGATGTTTGGTACAGTGGGACTTTTTTGTAAAAGGCCTTTGTAAATGAAAACGTAGCAATGTATCAACTTACATTGACATCACAGAGGACCAACTAATTTTCTGGTAGAGAATGCAGTGATGACATCACAGAGGACCAACCAATTTTCTGGTAGAGAATGCCATCACAGCAGCAAGATTTGTGACCTGTTGCCACGAGAAAAGGGCAACCAGTGAAGAACAAACACCATTGTAAATACAACCCATATTTATGCTTATTCATTTTATCTTGTGTCCTTTAACTATTTGTACATTGTATATATATATATAATATGACATTTGTAATGTCTTTACTGTTTTGAAACTTCTGTATGTGTAATGTTTACTGTTAATTTTTGTTGTTTTTCACTTTATATATTCACTTTGTATGTTGTCTACCTCACTTGCTTTGGCAATGTTAACACATGTTTCCCATGCCAATAAAGCCCTTGAATTGAATTGAATTGAATGCAGTGATGACATCACAGAGGACCAACCAATTTTCTGGTAGAGAATGCAGTGATGACATCACAGAGGACCAACCAATTTTCTGGTAGAGAATGCAGTGATGACATCACAGAGGACCAATCAATCACTCTATAAAGCTAAATGCTACAGCGCATCACACCACTCCATGAAGCTAAATGCTTACTCATCCATTAATACTAAGGGCTTCACAGTAAATCACTGATAATTGGTCATAATATATAATAGAGATGAACACAATGCTGGGAAACTGACTGACTGACTGGCTGGCTGGCTGGCTGGCTGACTGGTTACCTCACTGACTACCTCACTGACTGACTGACTGGCTGACTGGCTGACTGACTGACTGGCTGACTGACTCACTGGCTGACTGACTGACTGGCTGACTGACTCACTGGCTGACTGGCTGACTGACTGACTGGCTGACAGGCTGACTGGCTGGCTGGCTGACTCCGTCACTGGCTGACTGCCTCAGAGAGACAGATAGCCATTGTAGCCCCATCAACCATAATGTGGAGAGACGGAACACAAGCCTGTTTCAAAACCACAGACACAGCTCTAATCAGCACACTCCATGCTAACGGAGCGACGGAGAAACGGATACGCAGAACTACGTGTGAAAATGACACTCCATCACTGCATTTGCGTAGTTTGCGTGAAGTGTGTAGCGGCCTTAAAAACATGTCTGGTTGGCATCTGATCCTGTATCAGCTTTGTTCTCTCTCTCTCTGATCCTGTATCATCTTGTTATCTCTCTCTCTCTCTCTCTCTCTCTCTCTCTCTCTGATCCTGTATCATCTTTATTCTCTCTCTGATCCTGTATCATCTTTGTTCTCTCTCTGATCCTGTATCATCTTGTTCTCTCTCTCTCCCTGATCTTGTATCATCTTTGTTCTCTCTCTCTGATCCTGTATCATCTTTGTTCTCTCTCTGATCCTGTATCATCTTGTTCTCTCTCTCTCCCTGATCTTGTATCATCTTTGTTCTCTCTCTCTGATCCTGTATCATCTTGTTCTCTCTCTCTCCCTGATCTTGTATCATCTTTGTTCTCTCTCTCTGATCCTGTATCATCTTTGTTCTCTCTCTCTCTGATCCTGTATCATCTTTGTTCTCTCTCTCTGATTCTATATCATCTTTGTTCTCTCTATCTGATCCTGTATCATCTTTGTTCTCTCTCTCTGATCCTGTATCATCTTGTTCTCTCTCTCTCTGATCCTGTATCATCTTTGTTCTCTCTCTGATCCTGTATCATCTTGTTCTCTCTCTCTCTGGTCCTGTATCATCTTTGTTCTTTCTCTGATCCTGTATCATCTTTGTTCTCTCTCTCTGATCCTGTATCATCTTGTTCTCCCTCTCTGATCCTGTATCATCTTGTTCTCTCTCTCTCTGATCCTGTATCATCTTTGTTCTCACTCTCTGATCCTGTATCATCTTTGTTCTCTCTCTCTGATCCTGTATCATCTTGTTCTCTCTCTCTGATCCTGTATCATCTTGTTCTCTCTTTCTCTCTGATCCTGTATCATTTTTGTTCTCTCTCTCTGATCCTGTATCATTTTTGTTCTCTCTCTCTGATCCTGTATCATCTTGTTCTCTCTCTCTGATCCTGTATCATCTTTGTTCTCTCTCTCTGATCCTGTATCATCTTGTTCTCTCTCTCTGATCCTGTATCATTTTTGTTCTCTCTCTATCTCCGACTCAGGTATCAAACATCCTCAGCTGGTCTACAGGCAGGCAGAGAGGCACGGATCCTCCTAGGTCCACACACACATGCCGTCACCATCCCCCAACCCCCCTGGTTGACTATCTGGGCCTGGGCGTTGCTGCTGTTACTAGGCCCTGCCTGCAGTTGTCGCTCCTTTTGGTGGAACGGACGGACGGTTAGGGCAGCTGTCTGGCAAACTGACCCTCAGAGGAGCTTGGGTGTCTCGACCAACCGGCTGGCATTCTGCAAGCAGAGCAGGGAGTCATGTGAAGGAGATGTGTGTCACATGGCACGAGGTTGATCACTTCTCTGTAATGTTACAGATTTTCAGGCTGATCACTTTCTCTGCTATTGATCTGCCAGGTTTTCATGCTGATCACTTTCCTCTCCTATAGATTGGCCAGCTTGAAGCCTGTCAATGAAGCATGTCAAATAGAGTCATCCTCTATAAATATCTGACATTACCTGGCTACCCAAAACTCCTTGCTCCAGCCAAACGCAACGCCAGCCAAACGCTACGTTAGTTTCTTCTCCCCCAATGAGGATCTGAGTACCTCTTCGATGATTTCTAGAACGCAAACACATTCTAACTGTTCTGATTGGTCCCAGAAACTGACGGGCTGGGCCAAAAAACACAGGTGGATAAAGACGCGTTTGAAAAATGTTGTCATTGGCTTTGATACTCTGGAGTGGTTATCGTTGAGGGCGTTTGTTTTTGTACAACACCCCTCATTTTAACCCCTCATTTTGACCCCTCATTTTAACCCCTCATTTTAACCCCTCACTTTGACCCCTCATTTTAACCCCTCATTTTAACCCCTCATTTTAACCCCTCATTTTGACCCCTCCTTTTGACCCCTCATTTTAACCCCTCATTTTAACCCCTCATTTTAACCCCTCATTTTGACCCCTCAATTTAACCCCTCATTTTAACCCCTCATTTTAACCTCTAATTTTAACCCCTCATTTTGACCACAAATGACTTCCACGAGGGCAGTATTGCGCGAATAGAGCATATTGGAAGAAAAACCGTTTGGCCAGGATCTGACAGGTTCAAAGAATCACTCGGGGGGTGGCGCCTGCCCTGTCCTGACCATGGCTGAGTCCCATACGAGACCCTATGCACTACACAGTGCACTATTTCTGACCAGGTTCTATAGGGCAGAAATAACATACTACTTAGGGAATAGGGGGACATTTTGGGTTGCAACAGTCCATTACAACAGGGTTGCCGACACCAGCTACAGCAGGAACGCGCGTCCCATTGTATCATGTGTTGTTCTATCGGGTGAAGAGAGAGGCTAAGGGGGGTTGGTGTAGGTCAGAGGTCTACCTCCTGTCAGTATCATACCATCTGGGATTCGCAGAGCATGGAGGCAAAGTAGGTTATTTCACCTGCAAAAAAAGGCCCTATTTTGACATGGGTTTATAAGTAGCTTATACATTGGTAATAATTAGCTTCATAGGTAGGTAGTTTCTAAATAATGTATGCCACTGTGTTGTATTCTCAATTAAGATGCATGTTTTCTTCTGATCAGGATGTATCTGAAGGGTACATTAGTTACATTAGGTACATTAGGTACATTAGTTACATTAGTTACAGTAGGTACATTAGTTACATTAGGTACATTAGTTACATTAGTTACATTAGGTACATTAGTTCTGGAAGGGCATGGAGGGGAATCAATGCTTAGAAGATTCCCATTCTGTCAATCAACTGACTGATGGACATGAAGAGATACCAGTTGTCTTCCTAGATCAGCTGATGTTGATGTATGTTGATGTCTGTTCCTAGATCAGCTCATATTGATGTCTGTTCCTAGATCAGCTGATGTTGATGTATGTTGATGTCTGTTCTCAGATCAGCTCATATTGATGTCTGTTCTCAAATCAGCTCATATTGATGTCTGTTCTCAGATCAGCTCATGTTGATGTCTGTTCTCAGATCAGCTCATATTGATGTCTGTTCTCAGATCAGCTCATATTGATGTCTGTTCTCAGATCAGCTCATATTGATGTCTGTTCTCAGATCAGCTCATATTGATGTCTGTTCCTAGATCAGCTGATGTTGATGTATGTTGATGTCTGTTCCTAGATCAGCTCATATTGATGTCTGTTGATGTCTGTTCCTAGATCAGCTCATATTGATGTCTGTTCCTAGATCAGCTCATATTGATGTTTGTTCCTATATCAGCTCATATTGATGTCTGTTCCTAGATCAGCTCATATTGATGTCTGTTCCTATATCAGCTCATATTGATGTCTGTTCCTATATCAGCTCATATTGATGTCTGTTGATGTCTGTTCTCAGATCAGCTCTTATTGATGTCTGTTCTCAGATCAGCTCATATTGATGTCTGTTGATGTCTGTTCTCAGATCAGCTCTTATTGATGTCTGTTCTCAGATCAGCTCATATTGATGTCTGTTCTCAGATCAGCTCTTATTGATGTCTGTTCTCAGATCAGCTCATATTGATGTCTGTTCTCAGATCAGCTCTTATTGATGTCTGTTCCTAGATCAGCTGATGTTGATGTATGTTGATGTCTGTTCCTAGATCAGCTCATATTGATGTCTGTTGATGTCTGTTCCTAGATCAGCTCATATTGATGTCTGTTCTCAGATCAGCTCATATTGATGTCTGTTCTCAGATCAGCTCTTATTGATGTCTGTTCTCAGATCAGCTCTTATTGATGTCTGTTCTCAGATCAGCTCATATTGATGTCTGTTCTCAGATCAGCTCATATTGATGTCTGTTCTCAGATCAGCTCATATTGATGTCTGTTCTCAGATCAGCTCATATTGATGTCTGTTCTCAGATCAGCTCATATTGATGTCTGTTCTCAGATCAGCTCGGGCAACGGGCAACTGGCAACTGGCAACGGGAAACGGGCAACGGGCAACTGGCAACTGGCAATGGGCAACTAGCAACGGGCAACAGGCAACTGGCAACTGGCAACTGGCGTGGCTCAGTGAAGAACAGCTAGCATTAATGTCACATCAATCAAATGACCTCGTTACCATGGACACCAATACCCCGTTATTATTCAGTATACTCAAGTATTCTGTTTTTTATATTTGAGGCATAAGATGATTTACTGGTGTTTTCACAGTCTTTTACATCCCCCCCAAAAAATAATGAAAATAAAAGTTGGGGAATCTTGCATTTAGGCTACAGGGTCCAGTACAGAGTATCAGCAAAATAAATTATTATAGTGGATGGAACTGCGCAGGTAGCCTACTTTTCAAAGTTATATATATTTTTTAATGATGTTTACATCATATCTCGTTTACAATAACCCGAAAAAAGCTTGTATCCCGGTTATGAGAAAGCCGGATAAGATGCTTGTGATAGGCTGCTGTAAGATGGGATACTGTGGCACGTCAACATCTTATCCCATTTACTGTTGTTTTTGCAGTCTGCGCACGCTCAGTTTCACGTAACATGGGTATTGTGTGACTATGTGTTCAACTGCTATGCTTTATCTTGGCCAGGTCGCAGTTGCAAATGAGAACTTGTTCTCAACTAGCCTACCTGGTTAAATAAAGGTGTTCTCAACTAGCCTACCTGGTTAAATAAAGGTGTTCTCAACTAGCCTACCTGGTTAAATAAAGGTGTTCTCAACTAGCCTACCTGGTTAAATAAAGGTGTTCTCAACTAGCCTACCTGGTTAAATAAAGGTGAAATAAAAAATAAAAAAATAAAAAAAACTGATTGTCCCCCCAAAAAATCACTTCAAAAAGTAGGCTATCTGGGCAGTTCCATCCACTATAATCATTTATTTTTGCTGATACTCTGTAGCCTAAATGCAAGATTCCCCAACTTTTATTTTAATTATTTTGGGGGGATGTAAAAGACTGTGAAAACACCAGTAAATCATCTCCAAGTATTCCCAGGCATAATATAAAGACGTGATCACATACACATGTAAGCAAGGTTTGAAAGTATAATGTTTTAGTCAAATATTACACACGTTTGGGCTTCTTGCGGTCAATTTGCTAATTATTTGTAATTGGGGCATTCTTTGGCTGCGGTATTAATAGAATATTTGAACAAATTATTACTAGAATAAATGCATTTTCTGAACAAAACATGAAGTACATATTAAACCCTCAAGAAAACATATTCTCCCACCTCAGGAATTAAAGCCCTTTGATTACTATACTGTAATACTATACTGTATTACGACACTATTACTATACTTTATTACTGTATTACTATACTTTATTACTGTATTACTATACTGTATTACTATACTTTATTACTGTATTACTATACTGTATTACTATACTGTATTACTGTAATACTATACTGTATTACTATACTGTATTACTATACTGTATTACTATACTTTATTACTGTATTACTATACTGTATTACTATACTTTATTACTGTATTACTACACTATTACTATACTGTATTACTATACTTTATTACTGTATTACTACACTGTATTACTACACTATTACTATACTTTATTACTGTATTACTATACTGTATTACTATACTTTATTACTGTATTACTATACTGTATTACTATACTTTATTACTGTAATACTATACTGTATTACTACACTATTACTATACTTTATTACTGTATTACTATACTGTATTACTATCCTGTATTACTATACTTTATTACTGTATTACTATACTGTATTGCTATACTATTACTATACTTTATTACTATATTACTATACTGTATTACTATACTTTATTACTGTATTACTATACTGTATTACTATACTGTATTACTATACTATTACTATACTTTATTACTGTATTACTATACTGTATTGCTATACTATTACTGCACTTTATTACTGTATTACTATACTTTATTACGGTATTACTATACTGTATTACTATACTGTATTACTATACTATTACTATAATTTATTACTGTATTACTATACTGTATTACTACACTGTATTACTATACTGTATTACTATACTTTATTACTGTATTACTATACTGTATTACTATACTTTATTACTGTATTACTACACTATTACTATACTGTATTACTACACAGTATTACTATACTGTATTACTATACTGTATTACTATACTGTATTACTACACTATTACTATACTGTATTACTATACTGTATTACTACACTATTACTATACTGTATTACTATACTGTATTACTACACTATTACTATACTGTATTACTATACTGTATTACTACACTATTACTATACTGTATTACTATACTGTATTAATACACTATTACTATACTGTATTGCTGTATTACTATACTGTATTACTACACTATTACTATACTGTATTATTATACTGTATTACTACACTATTACTATACTGTATTACTGTATTACTATACTATATTACTACACTATTACTATACTGTATTACTATACTGTAATACTATACTGTATTACTATACTTTATTACTGTATTACTATACTGTATTACTACACTGTATTACTATACTTTATTACTGTATTACTATACTGTATTACTACACTGTATTACTACACTGTATTACTATACTGTATTACTATACTGTATTACTATACTGTATTACTACACTGTATTACTATACTGTATTACTACACTGTATTACTATATTGTATTACTACACTGTATTACTATACTTTATTACTGTATTACTATACTGTATTACTACACTGTATTACTATACTGTATTACTACACTGTATTACTATACTGTATTACTACACTGTATTACTACACTGTATTACTATACTGTATTACTACACTGTATTACTATACTGTATTACTATACTGTATTACTATACTGTATTACTACACTGTATTACTATACTGTATTACTACACTGTATTACTATATTGTATTATTACACTGTATTACTATACTTTATTACTGTATTACTATACTGTATTACTATACTGTATTACTATACTGTATTACTGTATTACTATACTGTATTACTATACTGTATTACTATACTTTATTACTGTATTACTATACTGTATTACTATACTGTATTACTACACTGTATTACTATACTTTATTACTGTATTACTATACTGTATTACTATACTTTATTACTGTATTACTATACTGTATTACTATACTGTATTACTACACTGTATTACTATACTTTATTACTGTATTACTACACTGTATTACTATACTGTATTACTATACTGTATTACTATACTTTATTACTGTATTACTACACTGTATTACTATACTGTATTACTATACTGTATTACTATATTGTATTACTATACTTTATTACTGTATTACTATACTGTATTACTATACTGTATTACTACACTATATTACTACACTGTATTACTATACTGTATTACTATACTGTATTACTACACTGTATTACTATACTGTATTACTATACTGTATTACTACACTATATTACTACACTGTATTACTATACTGTATTACTATACTGTATTACTATACTGTATTACTACACTGTATTACTATACTGTATTACTGTATTACTATACTGTATTACTACACTGTATTACTATACTGTATTACTACACTGTATTACTATACTGTATTACTACACTGTATTACTATACTGTATTACTACACTATTACTATACTGTATTACTACACTGTATTACTATACTGTATTACTATACTGTATTACTATACTGTATTACTACACTGTATTACTATACTGTATTACTATACTGTATTACTACACTGTATTACTATACTGTATTACTATACTGTATTACTACACTGTATTACTATACTGTATTACTACACTGTATTACTACACTGTATTACTATACTGTATTACTACACTATTACTATACTTTATTACTGTATTACTACACTGTATTACTATACTTTATTACTGTATTACTATACTGTATTACTACACTATTACTATACTTTATTACTGTATTACTATACTGTATTACTATACTTTATTTATTTATTGACAAGAATCCTATGCGTCCTGGTCAAAAGTAGTGCACTAAACGGAATAGGGGGCCATTCGGGACACACCAGGGCTACAAAAAGATGTGAGGCTATTTGTGGACGGTGAATGCCTCTAAAATAGAGTGAGCATTGGGTCTCAATACACACCCCTCTTAGAGCCGTAGCTTTCTGTGAATGAGGCCCCCCGGTTCCAACGGCCCACGGGGACCATTTTTAGAAAACGCAGGTGTTGACCTTAGTGGAGCCGCTGAGTGCAGAGGCTTGTGCTTGCTACAGAGGAAAATGTAGCCAAACACACGTACACACACAGACTACACACGCACGTATGCTGTGGTACGCATATACACACAAACACAGACACACACGCTGAGAGTCCCTGTCCACGCACGCACGCACACACACACACACACACACGCACCCACGCACACACACACACACACACACACACGCACACACACACACACACGCACACACGCACACACGCACACACACACACACACACGCACACACGCACACACACACACACACACACACACACACACACACACACACACACACACACACACACACACGCAGCTCTGGCCTGTTCTCCACTGCAGCTGAAGCCATCCAGCTCTTGTGGCTGATCTGAACATGGCATGAAGCCTTAGATATTCCTGGAGACATATGGTTCATTAGGGGGTAGGGATGAAATGGGCAATTCAATAATAGTATTGGCAAGGAACATCAACGATGATGGTAATGACCAAGATGACTAAGTGACACATTACATATTTACCTTTGAAACCCTGATTCCCTGGTCAAATTTAATTTCAATCCTCACTCCTAACCTATGACCCCGTTCCCAGATTATACTAACACACTTACCACTTCTCTGGGATAGTCTAAGTTTGGTGAACGCTCTGGTGTGTAATGGTAACCGTAAAACATTTTGGTTGGCGAAACATTGGAGGAGGTGGCCTCTCACCAAGTTGAATGTTTTAATCTTTATACCGATCATTCATTGACTGAACATGTTAAAAAATATATACCTTAAAAGATGGTGGAAACCTACTGGCTACATGTTAATGAGTTGCCAACATCTATAACAGTAGATCATCTCCTCAAACATACATAGTAAAAACAATGTGTAATTTAATAGAAGGATACATTGGGGAAACTATTTTGATTGCAGTGACTCAAATCTGTAGCCTATTATTGGTATATTGTGTAGCCTAGCTAATTCAGATTAACAGGATGTGTCTTCTTCTCCCCCCTATTTAACTTTACAAGTCAGAATATAAATTGACAACAGATGAACTATTTCAAATAGAACATGGTTCCATTCTGTGTTTTCATTTGTTTCTGTCTTGTTTAAGCATTTTTCCAAACTTGGAGTCTGAGACCTTATGGAAATATGTGGGAGAGAAGAGGAATTTATGACAATTTAGCATTGCAATGGTGACGCCGTGAGTCGAGAAGCAAGGTGTTGGTTAAAACGTTTAATGAAAACAACAAACATGAAACAAGACAGCGTAACAGAAGTGAGGTAGTATGAACACAGGTGCAAATACCAATTGAGGAATGAAGGTGTGAATCATAACGATGCGTGCCAGGTACGAATAATGATGAGTGTCGGATGTGCGGAATGATGATGTGCGGAATGATGATGTGCGGAATGATGACTCCCAGGACCAGTGATTAGTATTCCGGAGACGTCGCACGCTGGAGGGGAGGAGCCGGAGTAGACGTGACAGTACCCCCCCCCCTTCTGATGCGCGGCTGCTGCCGCAGGACAACACCTACCAGGAGGACGACCCCGGGGACGAGGAGCGGATCGATCAGGGTGGCGAAGGTCGAAATCACGGATGATGTTGGGATCCAGAATTTCCTCCACCGGAACCCAACACCGTTCCTCAGGGCCATACCCCTCCCAGACCAGATACTGGAGCCGAACCCCACGAAGCCGGGAGTCCAGCAGAGATCTGACAGCATACGCCGGACTGCCCTCGTTGTCCAGGGGGGGTAGTGGGGGACAGTATCAGCTAGGGGACCAGGAACCACTGGCCTGAGAAGGGAGACATGAAACGAGGGTGAGATACGGTAGTGACTGGGCAGTTGTAACCGATACGTCACCTCGTTGACCCTCCAGAGAACTTTGAACGGCCCCACAAACCGGGGGTTCGGTGTCTTGCAGGGCAGGTGGAGTAGGAGGTTCCTGGTAGAGAGCCAGATGCAATCCCCAAGGTGGAACACAGGGGTCTCATTGCGGTGGTGGACTGCCTGTTCCTTTTGACAATGGACGGCATGCTGGAACCACTCATCAACCTCAGGAGCCTTGATCTGGCCCGGAACCACTCATCAACCTCAGGAGCCTTGGTCTGGCCCAGAACCACTCATCAACCTCAGGAGCCTTGGTCTGGCCCGGAACCACTCATCAACCGCAGGAGCATTGGTCTGGCCCGGAACCACTCATCAACTGCAGGAGCCTCGGTCTGGCCCGGAACCACTCATCAACCGCAGGAGCCTTGGTCTGGCCCGGAACCACTCATCAACAGCAGGAGCCTCGGTCTGGCCCGGAACCACTCATCAACCGCAGGAGCCTCGGTCTGGCCCGGAACCACTCATCAACAGCAGGAGCCTCGGTCTGGCCCGGAACCACTCATCAACCGCAGGAGCCTCGGTCTGGCCCGGAACCACTCATCAACAGCAGGAGCCTCGGTCTGGCCCGGAACCACTCATCAACCGCAGGAGCCTCGGTCTGGCCCGGAACCACTCATCAAGAGCAGGAGCCTTGGTCTGGCCCGGAACCACTCATCAACAGCAGGAGCCTCGGTCTGGCCCGGAACCACTCATCAACCGCAGGAGCCTCGGTCTGGCCCGGAACCACTCATCAACCGCAGGAGCCTTGGTCTGGCCCGGAACCACTCATCAACCGCAGGAGCCTTGGTCTGGCCCAGAACCACTCATCAAGAGCAGGAGCCTTGGTCTGGCCCGGAACCACTCATCAACCCTCATTGTCCGGGGGGGTAGTGGGGTGTAATTTATCTCAAATTTTGTGCACAAATTTGTTAACATCCCTGTTACTGAACATTTCTCCTTTGCCAAGATAACCCATCCACATGACACGTGTGGCATATCAAGAAGCTGATTAAACAGCATGATCATTACACAGGTGCACCTTGTGCTGGGGACAATAAAATGCCATTCTAAAATGTGCAGTTTTGTCACACAACACATTGCCACAGATCTCTCAAGTTTTGAGGGAGCATGCAATTGGCATGCTGACTGCAGGAATATCCACCAGAGCTGTTGGTAGAGAATTTAATGCTAATTTCTCTACCATAAGCCGCCTCCAACGTCGTTTTAGAGAATTTAGCAGTACTTCCAATCAGCCTCACAACCGCAGACCACATGTAACCACGCCAACCCAGGACCCCCACATCTGTCTTCTTCACCTTCTTCGTCATATGAGACCAGCCACCTGGAAAGCTGATGAAACTGAGGAGTGTTTCTGTCTGTAATAAAGCCCTTTTGAGGGGAAAAACTCATTCTGATTGGCTGGGCCTGGCTCCCAAGTGGGTGGGCCTATGGCTGCTCCCCTGCCCAGTCATTTGAAATCCATAGATTAGGACCTAATGAATTCATTTCAATTGACTGATTTCAATATACGAACTGTAACTCAGTAAAATCATTGAAATTGTTGCGTGTTGCATTCATATTTTTGTTCAGTGTTTATTCATAAAGACATGTTTGGAGAGGTTAATGTCTGACCTCTAGTAATAGATAGAGACATGTTTATGGAGAGGTTAATGTCTGACCTCTAGTAACAGATAGAGACATGTTTATGGAGAGCTTCTAAGGTTAGATATTGTATCATGTTTGTTCCCAGAGTTTCTTCACTATAATCATTTTATTTGATTTATTAATAATTTCTCAAGCTCCTGATATATATAGTTGATCACATATCTACATGTTAGATGTTACATCATAATTCAAACTTTTCTAACTGGGATGTTTTTAAAAATATTTTCATGTATTTTAATTTTTATTTAACCTTTATTTTACTTGGCAAGTCAGTTAAGAACGAATTCATATTTACACTACTGCTGTGGTCAATTGAATGTATTGCCTGGTTTGATAAAGTCCTACGAACCCCCGCACGGCAGATTCTTCAGACTCCACAGATATCCCAGACACTACAGTATCAGTCACTAACTCCACAGATATCCTAAACACTACAGTATCAGTCACTAATTCCACAGATATCCCAGACACTACAGTATCAGTCACTAACTCCACAGATATCCTAAACACTACAGTATCAGTCACTAACTCCACAGATATCCCAGACACTACAGTATCAGTCACTAACTCCACAGATATCCCAGACACTACAGTATCAGTCACTAACTCCACAGATATACTCAACACTACAGTATCAGTCACTAGCTCCACAGATATCCTCAACACTACAGTATCAGTCACTAACTCCACAGATATCCTAAACACTACAGTATCAGTCACTAATTCCACAGATATCCCAGACACTACAGTATCAGTCACTAACTCCACAGATATCCTAAACACTACAGTATCAGTCACTAACTCCACAGATATCCCAGACACTACAGTATCAGTCACTAACTCCACAGATATCCTAAACACTACAGTATCAGTCACTAACTCCACAGATATCCTAAACACTACAGTATCAGTCACTAACTCCACAGATATACTCAACACTACAGTATCAGTCACTAGCTCCACAGATATCCTCAACACTACAGTATCAGTCACTAACTCCACAGATATCCTAAACACTACAGTATCAGTCACTAACTCCACAGATATCCCAGACACTACAGTATCAGTCATTAACTCCACAGATATCCTCAACACTACAGTATCAGTCACTAACTCCACAGATATCCCAGACACTACAGTATCAGTCATTAACTCCACAGATATCCCAGACACTACAGTATCAGTCACTAACTCCACAGATATCCTAAACACTACAGTATCAGTCATTAACTCCACAGATATCCCAGACACTACAGTATCAGTCACTAACTCCACAGATATCCTAAACACAATTGGATTTAAAAGACTGAAATACTATTGGCTACTTTTACACCTACTTGGCAGCAACTGGCAAAGTGCTCAGACCTCAGAGTCGAACTGCTACTTTGATCGATCCATGTATGACTCTCTAGGAACCAAAGAGGGATGAAATCCTAGCTTTTCTTCAGCTGTGTCAGTGACTGCTGTTCTGTTGTGTTCAACATGAATGTACTCCCCCCCCAAACCAATAAAAATGCCCCAAGCCAAGAGCAGTTGTTTCCTGGGTCCAGTCCTACCCCGACCATAGGTTCTTACTCATTTATTTTTTATCAAACGGCGCTATTGGTGTAAAAGAAGAGGGGGTGTAGGATAGGTAACGTTTGGCGGGCGGGGGTGTAGGGTATCTGGGGCTGAGTGCGAACAGCTGAGAGGTGTGATTTCACAAGCTCGCTGCCCCCTGTCAGGCTCTGATTGGGCTGGACAGGAGGTGCAGGCGAGGCCCAGGCTTCCGAGGGACACCGACAGGTGGCAGGCCGCTGCTCTCTGCTGGGGCAGGGGAAGGGGGCAGGCCGCGGCGGAGGCTGGGGAGGGGGGGACACACCCTGGGGATAGAAAAGGCCGGGAGAGGAGGTCTGATCTGGGCACAGTTCAGATCAGGATGGTACGACAGGAGGATAGGACAGGAGAGGAGAAAACAGCACAAGAGAGAAGGAGAGAGACACAGAGGGTGAGAGGGAAAGGTTGAGGACTGCTACAACAGGAGAGGACAGCAGCACAGGGTAGAAGGAAGGAAGGAGGGAGGAGGAGAGGAGAGGAGAGGAGAGGAGAGGAGAGGAGAGGAGAGGAGAGAAAGAAGAGAGAGAGGAGAGAAAGAAGAGAGAGGAGAGAGAGAGGGAGAGGAGAGAGAGAGAGGTTGAGGATTGGATCTAGATCTGGTCGGGGTGTTCTAAGTGAAGTTGAGGGTCTAGGAGCGGTTTGGTGACTGTGTCAGATTGTGGTGATTTAGTTTGGCGTGGTGGCACTAAGTGTGGTGGAGACATTCTGGTAGAGCAGAGGAGACATTCTGGTAGAGGAGGTCTGTGGGTTCAATGGAACTGTTACCGTTCAGCTTTTCAGGTAAATATTTTTTTTAGTTTAAGAAATATTTCTCTGGAAGTTCTGCTTGTAGTTTATAAAAAGTTAAAGGCTACTGAGTGAAGTAAAATGTTTCTGATAGTTGCTTTAAGTAATGTGGAGAGTCATTTTTTTTTACAATCTATGTAAAAACCTAAAGTACTTATAATTAATAGCTTTGAGAGAGTCACATGTTCTGTGCCCTCTCATCATCAAATCGCCTTGATTTGCTGTGCCATTTGAGCTGAGAGTGGGATCGGGGGATGGGACGAGACGGGGGAGGGGACGGGCGAGATGGGGAGGGGATGGGGGCTGGCAGCAGGTGTTGGAACAGTTGTTAGGTGATGTCTCTCTATCTGTTGTTTACGACGTTGGGACAACGGCACTCTGGAGCAGTAGCAGGACATGACGCCTCTGTCAGGTGAGGAGATCAGAGGAGAGGAATGTTCTGTAGGACAGAAGAGTGTTCTCGAGGAGAGGAATGTTCTGTAGGACAGCAGAGTGTTCTCTAG
>NC_088408.1:5797264-6017264 GCF_034236695.1 Oncorhynchus nerka | reverse complement strand
GATGGTTCTGGGAGTGATATAATAGCAGTGGGGATGAGGACTGCTCCATATATCACGTTATATACACTGGCCCAACACACACCCCAATCTCCCCCCAAAAATAAATATATATATATATACACGTACTGTATGTTATAGTACCATGTCATCACTGTGTTCTTTACTGACCTTCTTTCTTTCTTTCTTTCTCTCTCTCTCTCTCTCCTCTCTCTCTCCTCTCTCTCTCCTCTCTCTCCCTCTCTCTCCCTCTCTCTCTCCTCTCTCCCTCTCTACCTCTCTCCTCTCTTTCCCTCTCCTCTCTCTCTAAACAGGTAAGGGAAAAGAGGACGTTTCTGAACTCAGACATCATTACAATTCCAACAGCCGCTTTCTCTACCATCTTTCTCCCTACTTTTCCCTCTCTCCTCCTCCTCCTCCTTCCCACTCTCACCCATCTCTTCTCTTTCCCCCTCTCTTTCACTCCTTCCCTCTCTTTCTCTCGTTTTCCCTCTCGTCCTAAAGCAGCACGCCTTGCTGTGGCTGGTCAAACGGAACCAAGTCAGGTGTTTCAGTGAGGTTTGGTCCCCTTCAACCAGCTACTGCGTCGTGAACTCAGTCAGCAGACAGACAGACACCCGCAGCGGGAACGAAACACAGGGTAGCCCTACTGCTGCATGTTTTTGTGTCTCCATAAATCAGATGTCAATGTGTTTTTGTGTCTCCATAAATCAGATGTCAATGTGTTTTTGTGTCTCCATAAATCAGGTGTCAATGTGTTTTTGTGTCTCCATAAATCAGGTGTCAATGTGTTTTTGTGTCTCCATAAATCAGATGTCAATGTGTTTTTGTGTCTCCATAAATCAGATGTCAATGTGTTTTTGTGTCTCCATAAATCAGGTGTCAATGTGTTTTTGTGTCTCCATAAATCAGATGTTAAATAGACAACATTTTGCACACTGTGGATTCCCTTTTCATACTGTATGTTTCGGTCTTGTTTATTGTTGTGCTTGAAAAATAAAGAATTAAAAGATGTGATTGTGCTTTTCTCTCTGATGTTTGCATTAAGTTGTTGTGATATAAAAAATAAACTCTAGAAATATGATGGGGACTCATTTTGGTCATAAATAGATAGCTACAGTATACTGCCTTTTATTAAATGACTAAACACATTTAGTAGGGTTTTATATATTTATAAACATTTATCATACTATATCTCTATAGCTTATCTAAATTTAAGCTATATTTACAAATGGATGCTGGTAATACCAAGTAGGAATTGGGAATTAATAGAAGTTGCTCCTAAGCTAACAAACTACCTGAAGTTTGAGTTCCACATTGGTAATTATAATGAATTATAACTAGTAATTATAATATGAGTAACTATTTGAACACTACTCGTAGGTCCAAAATAAGATCTTTATACATTTGTATAATTAATGTTTTTCACATCCTTCATTGTTTTACATTTTACACGTCTAATACAACAGAAATAACCAACAACACAAACATTCAAAATATAAATTGATTATCTCCAATTTCAACATAGCTAACGTAGGTCCTAACAATTTAACTCTAATGCTGCTAGTAATGATAACATTGGAGATAATGTTTTATTTAAGGGGGTAGATCAGATTTAATATTACAGATAGATGTAATTGTCTGCATCATTTCCAATCACCCATAAATATTGTTTGTAAATCTTTATATATATATATATATACACACAGCGCCTTCGGGAAACTATTCAGACCCCTTGACTTTTTCCACATTTTGTAACGTTACAGCCTTATACTAAAATGTATAAAATAAAATCCTCAGCAATCTACACACAATAACCCATAGTGACATCACAATACCCCATAGTGACATCACAATACCCCATAATGACATCACAATACCCCAGAATGATAAAGCAAAAACAGTTTTTTTTTTTTTTACATTTATTACAAATATAAAAACAAAAATATCTTATTTACATAAGTATTCAGACCCTTTGATATGTGATTCGAAATTGAGCTCAGGTGCATCCTGTTTCCATTGATCATCCTTGAGATGTTTCTACAACTTGATTGGAAGCCACCTGTGGTCAATTCATGATTTGGAAAGGTACAACACCTGTCTACATAAGGCCCCACAGTTGACAGTGCATGTCAGAGAAAAAAAACAAGCAATGAGATCGAAGGAATTGTCCGTAGAGCTCAGAGACAGGATTGTGTCGAGGAACAGATCTGGGGAAGGGAACCAAAACATTTTTGCAACATTGAAGGTCCCCAAGAACACAGTGGCCTCCATCATTCTTAAATGGAAGGAGTTTGGAACCACCAAGACTCTTCTTAGAGCTGGCCACCCGACCAAACTGAGCAATCTGGGGAGAAGGGCCTTGTTCAGGGAGGTGACCAAGAACTCGATGGTTACTCTGACGTTCTTCTGTGGAGATGGGAGAACCTTCCTGAAGGACAACCATCTCTGCAGCACTCCACCAATGAGGCCTGTATGGTAGAGTGGCCAGATGGAAGCTACTCCTCAGTAAAAGTCACATGACAGCCCGCTTGGAGTTTGCCAAAAGGGACCTAAAGGACTCTCAGACCACGAGAAACAAGATTCTCTGGTCTGATGAAACCAAGATTGAACTCTTTGGCCTGAATGCCAAGCGTCACGTCTGGAGGAAACCTGGCACCATCCCTACGGTGAAGCATGGTGGTGGCAGCATCATGCTGTGGGGATGTTTTTCAGCGGCAGGAACTCTGAGATTAGTCAGGATCAAGGCAAAGATGAATGCAGCAAAGTACAGAGAGTTCCTTGATGAAAACCTGCTCCAGAGCACTCAGGACCTCAGACCGGGGCAAAGTTTACCTTCCAACAGGAGTGGTTTTGGGACAAGTCTGAATGTCCTTGAGTGGCCCCAGCCAGAGCCCGGACTTGAACAAGATCGAAAATCTCTGGAGAGACCTGATAATAGCTGTGCAGCAACAATCCCCATCCAACCTGACAGAGCTTGAGAGAATCTGCAGAGAAGAATGGGAGAATCTGCAGAGAAGAATGGGAGATACTCCCCAAAAGTCACATGGAATGACCCTGGAGAGACGAAGCAGGTACGGGGAGTCAAACATTTAATAAAGAACTGACATGGAACAAGACAGAAACTGCGTCAACATACAAGAACACAAAGACAAAAAAACAATCAATGCAGAAGTTGGGAAACAGAGCAGGGAACAGACAAATATATAATATAGGGGAGGAAATGAACAGGTGATAAGTGAGTCCAGGTGAGTCCAATGTCACTGATGCGAGTGACGAAGGAAGGCAGGTGTGAGTGATGGAGGGCAGGAGTGAGTGATGGATGGCAGGAGTGAGTGATGGAGGGCAGGAGTGAGTGATGGAGGGCAGGTGTGTGAGTGATGGAGGGCAGGAGTGAGTGATGGAGGGCAGGTGTGAGTGAAGGAAGGCAGGTGTGTGTAATGGATGGCAGGAGTGAGTGATGGATGGCAGGAGTGAGTGATGGAGGGCAGGAGTGAGTGATGGAGGGCAGGTGTGTGAGTGATGGATGGCAGGAGTGAGTGATGGAGGGCAGGTGTGTGAGTGATAGATGGCAGGTGTGAGTGATGGAGGGCAGGTGTGTGAGTGATGGATGGCAGGTGTGTGTGAGTGATGGATGGCAGGAGTGAGTGATGGATGGCAGGAGTGAGTGATGGATGGCAGGAGTGAGTGATGGATGGCAGGAGTGAGTGATGGAAGGCAGGTGTGTGTGATGGATGGCAGGGGTGAGTGATGGATGGCAGGTGTGTGTGATGGATGGCAGGTGTGTGTGATGGATGGCAGGTGTGTGTGATGGATGGCAGGAGTGTGTGATGGATGGCAGGGAAGATTGGGATGGGCAAAAGAAAACAGACACTGGACAGAGGAGTGTGTAAATTGGACCATTTTCCTGTCCTTTTAAGCATTCAAAATGTAAAGAGTACTTTTGGGTGTCAGGGAAAATGTACGGAGTAAAAAAGTATATTATCTTTAGGAATGTAGTGAAGTAAAAGTGGTCAAAAATATCAATTGTAAAGTACAGATACCCCCCCAAAATACTTAAGTAGTACTTTAATGTACTTTACACTACTATCTATGAGAACCATGAATACGGGGAAGTCCGATGAGTGACAGTTTATTTAAAAAAAGAATGAAAATGCCCTCAACAAATACCTCATTTGTAGTTGCTTGTGAAACCGGTTAACTTCAACCGCAAGAGGGCGCTGTCTATTTCCTCCGCACTAATTCAGACGTGTATTTCCTGCTGAAACTATCGGAAACATGGCAGACTGTGGAGAACCGGGTGAGTCTGAAAACAATGACAGCTGTCAATACATCGACTATAGCTACAACTCTGGTTGAAATATCACGGAATAAAACCTGACGTGTCAGCTTGTGTGACCTTTATAGTAAATGTTAACTAGCTACACCAGTCATTGTGGGTAGCATTGCGGGCTAACTAACTAGCCTGAGAAGTGATGGTAGCTTCAGTCACCACCGTTTCATGTTACTGAAGAATATTGTGTCATTTACATTGATTCATGAGCCAACATTTAAACAAAAAATATAAAGATTTCTTTAAAACACCCCTAGTAAAAGTGCTATAGTTAGTTGTCCTGTAAGATATCGCTGTTTAACTAGGACATGGCTTGCTAGTAAGATGAGGAGAGCATTGTCCCAGCTGCATGCAGGAGTAACTTTTACAGTCCTGTGTCATTCTCATCACCACACTGTCTTCATCGCCCTTACAGATGGCCCTGGCAACAAAGATGATATCACACGCTCAAAAGTAAGTCTTTTCAAAATACCGAGACAATGTACCGAATGATTTTAAATCCGAGAACAAAACGACATGGATATTTCTTATACAATATGTTGCGTCACTTTAGAGGAGGGGGGTGGGGTGGGGGGGGCCTGATGCACAGACCTCCTCTATGGACGCCCCTACTATAGAGCGCCTGGTTAAATTGTGCTTGGGAGTGCATGGGCTGCACTGGGGTTGGAATGCAATCAAGGTTACATTAAGAAACCATAGTGGCGGGCGTTTTAGATATGGGTCGAAAAACACACCTCAATGCAGGGATGGGATTTGCCAGTGTCATGTTGCGTTGAACAACAAAGGAGCTGATTGGCTGACCAGTGCCATTCCAAAATGGCTGAGGTGGCTACTGTTAGCGAGCATGAGGACGAAAAGGGTCGTTTTCTGGAGAGTAAAAACTCGCAGTATTTCAATCTTCTCAATGGAACAGTGTGGATCAAATTTGGAGTACGGTGGCATATCCCCCCTGCATTGAGGTACGTTTTCCTGACCCATGTCTGGCGCCGGCTTCACAACGTGTAACCGTGTGATTGTGTTCATACCCTAGTGCAGCTCAGTGCATCTCAGTGCAGCTCAGTGCAGCTCAGTGCAGCTCAGTGCATCTCAGTGCAGCTCAGTGCAGCTCAGTGCATCTCAGTGCAGCTCAGTGCATCTCAGTGCAGCTCAGTGCATCTCAGTGCAGCTCAGTGCAGCTCAGTGCATCTCAGTGCAGCTCAGTGCAGCTCAGTGCAGCTCAGTGCAACTCAGTGCAGCTCAGTGCAGCTCAGTGTAAACAAGCGTAAGGGTCGGTATTATCTCTTGAAAACCATTCTTCTCCATATGTAGAGTTTCAGATATTATGTTATTTATTTTCAACACAAAAGAACACAAACACTGGACAGAGGAACTCTGCCTAGAAGGCCAGCATCCCAGAGTCGCCTCTTCACTGTTGACGTTGAGACTGGTGTTTTGTGGGTACTATTTAATAAAGCTTCCAGCTGAGGACTTGTGAGGCGTCTGTTTCTCAAACTAGACACTATTGTACTTGTCCTCTTGCTCAGTTGTGCACCAGGACCTCCCACTCCTCTTTCTATTCTGGTTAAAGCAGACCCTGTATATAGCTACTGACCCTGGAACTGTCCCTGTATATAGCTACTGACCCTGGAACTGTCCCTGTATATAGCTACTGACCCAGTATATAGCTACTGACCCTGTATATAACTACTGACCCTGTATATAACTACTGACCCTGTATATAGCTACTGACCCTGTATATAGCTACTGACCCTGTATATAGCTACTGACCCTGTATATAGCTACTGACCCTGTATATAGCTATTGACCCTGTATATAGCTACTGACCCTGTATATAGCTACTGACCCTGTATATAGCTACTGACCCTGTATATAGCTATTGACCCTGTAAATAGCTACTGACCCTGTAAATAGCTACTGACCCTGTATATAACTACTGACCCTGTATATAGCTACTGACCCTGTATATAACTACTGACCCTGTATATAGCTACTGACCCTGTATATAGCTACTGATCCCTGTATATAGCTACTGACCCTGTATATAGCTACTGATCCCTGTATATAGCTACTGACCCTGTATATAACTACTGACCCTGTATATAGCTACTGACCCTGTATATAGCTACTGACCCTGTATATAGCTACTGACCCTGTATATAACTACTGACCCTGTATATAGCTACTGATCCCTGTATATAGCTACTGACCCTGTATATAACTACTGACCCTGTATATAGCTACTGATCCCTGTATATAGCTACTGACCCTGTATATAGCTACTGACCCTGTATATAACTACTGACCCTCTATACAGCTACTGACCCTGTATATAACTACTGACCCTGTATATAACTACTGACCCTGTATATAGCTACTGACCCTGTATATAACTACTGACCCTGTATATAGCTACTGACCCTGTATATAACTACTGACCCTGTATATAGCTACTGTCCCTGTATATAACTACTATCCCTGTATATAGCTACTATCCCTGTATATAGCTACTGACCCTGTATATAGCTACTGCCCCTGTATATAGCTACTGACCCTGTATATAGCTACTGACCCTGTATATAGCTACTGACCCTGTATATAACTACTGACCCTGTATATAACTACTGACCCTGTATATAGCTACTGACCCTGTATATAGCTAATATCCCTGTATATAACTACTGACCCTGTATATAACTACTATCCCTGTATATAACTACTGACCCTGTATATAACTACTGACCCTGTATATAGCTACTATCCCTGTATATAACTACTGACCCTGTATATAGCTACTGACCCTGTATATAACTACTGACCCTGTATATAACTACTGTCCCTGTATATAGCTACTGACCCTGTATATAACTACTGACCCTGTATATAGCTACTATCCCTGTATATAGCTACTGACCCTGTATATAACTACTGACCCTGTATATAGCTACTGACCCTGTATATAGCTACTGACCCTGTATATAACTACTGACCCTGTATATAGCTACTGACCCTGTATATAGCTACTGACCCTGTATATAACTACTGACCCTGTATATAGCTACTGACCCTGTATATAACTACTGACCCTGTATATAGCTACTGACCCTGTATATATACACTGACCCTGTATATAACTACTGACCCTGTATATAGCTACTGACCCTGTATATAACTACTGACCCTGTATATAGCTACTGACCCTGTATATAGCTACTGACCCTGTATATAACTACTGACCCTGTATATAACTACTGACCCTGTATATAACTACTGACCCTGTATATAGCTACTGACCCTGTATATAACTACTATCCCTGTATATAACTACTGACCCTGTATATAACTACTGACCCTGTATATAGCTACTGACCCTGTATATAACTACTGACCCTGTATATAGCTACTGACCCTGTATATAGCTACTGACCCTGTATATAGCTACTGACCCTGTATATAGCTACTGACCCTGTATATAGCTACTGACCCTGTATATAGCTACTGACCCTGTATATAACTACTGACCCTGTATATAGCTAATATCCCTGTATATAACTACTATCCCTGTATATAGCTACTATCCCTGTATATAACTACTGACCCTGTATATAACTACTGACCCTGTACATAAATACTGACCCTGTATATAGCTACTGACCCTGTATATAGCTACTGTCCCTGTATATAACTACTGACCCTGTACATAAATACTGACCCTGTATATAGCTACTGTCCCTGTATATAGCTACTGACCCTGTATATAACTACTGATCCTGTATATAACTACTGACCCTGTATATAGCTACTGACCCTGTATATAGCTACTGACCCTGTATATAGCTACTGTCCCTGTATATAACTACTGGCCCTGTACATAAATACTGACCCTGTATATAGCTGCTATCCCTGTATATAACTACTGACCCTGTATATAACTACTGGCCCTGTACATAAAGCTACTGACCCTGTATATAGCTACTGTCCCTGTATATAGCTACTGACCCTGTATATAGCTACTGACCCTGTATATAACTACTGACCCTGTATATAACTACTGACCCTGTATATAGCTACTGACCCTGTATATAGCTACTGTCCCTGTATATAACTACTGACCCTGTACATAAATACTGACCCTGTATATAGCTACTGTCCCTGTATATAGCTACTGACGCTGTATATAGCTACTGACCCTGTATATAGCTACTGACCCTGTATATAACTACTGACCCTGTATATAGCTACTGACCCTGTATATAGCTACTGACCCTGTATATACTACTGACCCTGTATATAGCTACTGACCCTGTATATAGCTACTGACCCTGTATATAGCTATTGACCCTGTAAATAGCTACTGACCCTGTAAATAGCTACTGACCCTGTAAATAGCTACTGACCCTGTATATAACTACTGACCCTGTATATAGCTACTGACCCTGTATATAACTACTGACCCTGTATATAGCTACTGACCCTGTATATAACTACTGACCCTGTATATAACTACTGACCCTGTATATAACTACTGACCCTGTATATAGCTACTGCCCCTGTATATAGCTACTGACCCTGTATATAGCTACTGACCCTGTATATAACTACTGACCCTGTATATAACTACTGACCCTGTATATAACTACTGACCCTGTATATAGCTACTATCCCTGTATATAGCTACTATCCCTGTATATAACTACTGACCCTGTATATAACTACTGGCCCTGTACATAAATACTGACCCTGTATATAGCTGCTATCCCTGTATATAACTACTGACCCTGTATATAACTACTGGCCCTGTACATAAATACTGGCCCTGTATATAGCTACTGTCCCTGTATATAGCTACTGACCCTGTATATAGCTACTGACCCTGTATATAACTACTGACCCTGTATATAACTACTGACCCTGTATATAGCTACTGACCCTGTATATAGCTACTGTCCCTGTATATAACTACTGACCCTGTACATAAATACTGACCCTGTATATAGCTACTGTCCCTGTATATAGCTACTGACCCTGTATATAACTACTGACCCTGTATATAACTACTGACCCTGTATATAGCTACTGGCCCTGTATATAGCTACTGGCCCTGTATATAGCTACTGACCCTGTATATAGCTACGGTCCTGTATATAGCTACTGACCCTGTATATAGCTACTGACCCTGTATATAGCTACTGACCCTGTATATAGCTACTGACCCTGTATATAGCTACTGTCCCTGTATATAACTACTGACCCTGTATATAGCTACTGACCCTGTATATAGCTACTATCCCTGTATATAGCTACTGACCCTGTATATAGCTACTGACCCTGTATATAACTACTGACCCTGTATATAGCTACTGACCCTGTATATAACCACTGACCCTGGCAAACATTTTTGTTTAAATCAAAAGGGATGCTGTCAAAAAAAGTGATTTGAATTCAACTGTATTTCCCCTTTCACCTCCTAGAATGAAGGGAAGGAGTTGACCAAAGAGGAGAAGCAACGTCTGAGGAAACAGAAGAAACAACAGAAGAAGAAACCGAAGGAAAACAAGAATGAAAAGGTCCCGTCAGAAACAGAGAAGGACAAGACACCTGTCTCCCTGTTGCCACCACCACGACCTGTGGCAACACAGAAAGGTGTGGTGTTCTAGCCTGGTCTAATGCTTATTGATGAACTTGATGAACATCATCAGAGTGGGTTTGATTAGGATCCCTGGTTTTCCTGAAATCCTGGTTGAAGGTTTCCTGGAATCGGGAGGGAATATGCCCAGGACATCTGGATTCTTCAACCGGGATTTCTGGAAAACCAGGGAATTTATTCAACGTTCCGGGAGGGTTTTTGCACAAATTGTATAATTTTAAATATCTTTGAAAAGCAAATACTTTTAAAGATTTTCCTGTCATGTTGTCCAGAGCCAGAAATGGAATAAATTCAAACAAACCTTTGTTTCATCACAGAACCGGAGAGCAACCTTTGTCCAGTGAAGTCCCCAAAGCATATTGCATGAAACAAACACTTACATGACCTACAGCAAGTTAGCATTTCTGTCATTTTCAGTTAGTTGTTTACTAATTTTCATAAACTGCTAGCTTTGTCATTGGTCTATTTACCTATCATTCATGGTTCCTCCATCCACTTCATTGGTCCGTTCACCTAGTCTGTCTGTCTGTTTCCCCAGCTCCCTCAGCATTGCCTGCCCCTGCCTCTGCACCAATACCTGTGCCTGCCTCAGCTCCCTTCCACTCCTCTCCCACACCCTCCCCGGCAGACAAGCCGGCCAAGAGCAAAGCTGAGCTGAAGGCAGAGAGGAGAGCCAGGCAGGAGACTGACAGGGCCGCCAAACAACCAGGCTCCTCGTCCTCCGGCATCAAGACCAAAGTCCCTCTCAGTGAACTGAACCCAGGTACAACAGGACCTCTGGAGCACCTTGTTGATTTATGATGTATCATTTGATGAACTTTGTTTCAGAGGGGAAATTTGACTTGGACAATTAGAGCTCTGCTGCTTCCACATATTGGTAAATAGGTAGTCAATTGATACAACACCCATAGAATAACAACCCCCCCCGTCCCACCCACGCTAAAACTAATGAGTTCAGGCCACGCTAAAACTAATGAGTTCAGGCCACGCTAAAACTAATGAGTTCAGGCCACGCTAAAACTAATGAGTTCAGGCCACGCTAAAACTAATGAGTTCAGGCCACGCTAAAACTAATGAGTTCAGGCCACGCTAAAACTAATGAGTTCAGGCCAGGCTAAAACTAATGAGTTCAGGCCAGGCTAAAACTAATGAGTTCAGGCCAGGCTAAAACTAATGAGTTCAGGCCAGGCTAAAACTAATGAGTTCAGGCCAGGCTAAAACTAATGAGTTCAGGCCAGGCTAAAACTAATGAGTTCAGGCCAGGCTAAAACTAATGAGTTCAGGCCAGGCTAAAACTAATGAGTTCAGGCCAGGCTAAAACTAATGAGTTCAGGCCAGGCTAAAACTAATGAGTTCAGGCCAGGCTAAAACTAATGAGTTCAGGCCAGGCTGTGACTAGGGGGCAGGTCATTAGTTCAGGCTGTGACTAGGGGGCAGTTCATTAGTTCAGGCTGTGACTAGGGGGCAGTTCATTAGTTCAGGCTGTGACCAGGGGGCAGTTCATTAGTTCAGGCTGTGACCAGGGGGCAGTTCATTAGTTCAGGCTGTGACCAGGGGGCAGTTCATTAGTTCAGGCTACCAGGGGGCAGTTCATTAGTTCAGGCTGCGCCAGGGGCAGTTCATTAGTTCAGGCTGCAGACCAGGGGGCAGTTCATTAGTTCAGGCTGTGACCAGGGGGCAGTTCATTAGTTCAGGCTGTGACCAGGGGGCAGTTCATTAGTTCAGGCTGCGACCAGGGGGCAGTTCATTAGTTCAGGCTGCGACCAGGGGGCAGTTCATTAGTTCAGGCTGCGACCAGGGGGCAGTTCATTAGTTCAGGCCAGGCTGCGACCAGGGGGCAGTTCATTAGTTCAGGCCAGGCTGCGACCAGGGGGCAGTTCATTAGTTCAGGCCAGGCTGCGACCAGGGGGCAGTTCATTAGTTCAGGCCAGGCTGCGACCAGGGGCAGTTCATTAGTTCAGGCCAGGCTGCGACCAGGGGGCAGTTCATTAGTTCAGGCCAGGCTGCGACCAGGGGGCAGTTCATTAGTTCAGGCCAGGCTGCGACCAGGGGGCAGTTCATTAGTTCAGGCCAGGCTGCGACCAGGGGGCAGTTCATTAGGTCAGGCTGCGACCAGGGGGCAGTTCATTAGGTCAGGCTGCGACCAGGGGGCAGTTCATTAGTTCAGGCTGCGACCAGGGGGCAGTTCATTAGTTCAGGTTGCGACCAGGGGGCAGTTCATTAGTTCAGGCTGCGACCAGGGGGCAGTTCATTAGTTCAGGTTGCGACCAGGGGGCAGTTCATTAGGCCAGGCTGCGACTAGGGGGCAGTTCATTAGTTCAGGCCAGGCTGCGACTAGGGGGCAGTTCATTAGTTCAGGCTGTGACCAGGGGGCAGTTCATTAGTTCAGGCCAGGCTGTGACTAGGGGGCAGTTCATTAGTTCAGGCTGTGACCAGGGGGCAGTTCATTAGTTCAGGTTGTGACCAGGGGGCAGTTCATTAGTTCAGGCTGTGACCAGGGGGCAGTTCATTAGTTCAGGCTGTGACCAGGGGGCAGTTCATTAGTTCAGGCCAGGCTGCGACCAGGGGGCAGTTCATTAGTTCAGGCCAGGCTGCGACCAGGGGGCAGTTCATTAGTTCAGGCCAGGCTGCGACCAGGGGCAGTTCATTAGTTCAGGCCAGGCTGCCACCAGGGGCAGTTCATTAGTTCAGGCCAGGCTGTGACCAGGGGCAGTTCATTAGTTCAGGCCAGGCTGCGACCAGGGGGCAGTTCATTAGTTCAGGCCAGGCTGCGACCAGGGGGCAGTTCATTAGGTCAGGCTGCGACCAGGGGGCAGTTCATTAGTTCAGGCTGCGACCAGGGGGCAGTTCATTAGTTCAGGCTGTGACCAGGGGGCAGTTCATTAGTTCAGGCTGCGACCAGGGGCAGTTCATTAGTTCAGGTTGTGACCAGGGGCAGTTCATTAGTTCAGGCTGCGACCAGGGGGCAGTTCATTAGTTCAGGTTGCGACCAGGGGGCAGTTCATTAGGCCAGGCTGCGACTAGGGGGCAGTTCATTAGTTCAGGCCAGGCTGCGACTAGGGGGCAGTTCATTAGTTCAGGCTGTGACCAGGGGGCAGTTCATTAGTTCAGGCCAGGCTGTGACCAGGGGGCAGTTCATTAGTTCAGGCTGTGACCAGGGGGCAGTTCATTAGTTCAGGTTGTGACCAGGGGGCAGTTCATTAGTTCAGGCTGTGACCAGGGGGCAGTTCATTAGTTCAGGCTGTGACCAGGGGGCAGTTCATTAGTTCAGGCTGTGACCAGGGGGCAGTTCATTAGTTCAGGCTGTGACTAGGGGGCAGTTCATTAGTTCAGGCTGTGACTAGGGGGCAGTTCATTAGTTCAGGCCAGGCTGTGACTAGGGGGCAGTTCATTAGTTCAGGCCAGGCTGTGACTAGGGGGCAGTTCATTAGTTCATTAGTTCAGGCTGTGACTAGGGGGTAGTTCATTAGTTCAGGCTGTGACTAGGGGGCAGTTCATTAGTTCAGGCTGTGACCAGGGGGCAGTTCATTAGTTCAGGCTGTGACCAGGGGGCAGTTCATTAGTTCAGGCTGTGACCAGGGGGCAGTTCATTAGTTCAGGCTGTGACCAGGGGCAGTTCATTAGTTCAGGCTGTGACTAGGGGGCAGTTCATTAGTTCAGGCAGTGACTAGGGGGCAGTTCATTAGTTCAGGCAGTGACTAGGGGCAGTTCATTAGTTCAGGCCAGGGGGCTGTGTCCAGGGGGCAGTTCATTAGTCCAGGGGCAGTTCATTAGTTCAGGCTGTGACTAGGGGCAGTTCATTAGTTCAGGCTGTGACTAGGGGCAGTTCATTAGTTCAGGCTGTGACTAGGGGCAGTTCATTAGTTCAGGCCAGGCTGTGACTAGGGGCAGTTCATTAGTTCAGGCCAGGCTGTGACCAGGGGGCAGTTCATTAGTTCAGGCCAGGCTGTGACTAGGGGCAGTTCATTAGGCCAGGCAGTGACTAGGGGGCAGTTCATTAGTTCAGGCTGTGACTAGGGGCAGTTCATTAGTTCAGGCCAGGCTGTGACCAGGGGGCAGTTCATTAGTTCAGGCCAGGCTGTGACTAGGGGCAGTTCATTAGTTCAGGCTGTGACCAGGGGCAGTTCATTAGTTCAGGCTGTGACTAGGGGGCAGTTCATTAGTTCAGGCTGTGACTAGGGGGCAGTTCATTAGTTCAGGCTGTGACTAGGGGCAGTTCATTAGTTCAGGCTGTGACTAGGGGGCAGTTCATTAGTTCAGGCTGTGACTAGGGGGCAGTTCATTAGTTCAGGCCAGGCTGTGACTAGGGGGTAGTTCATTAGTCCAGGCTGTGACTAGGGGGAAGTTCTTTAGTTCAGGCTGTGACTAGGGGGCAGTTCATTAGTCCAGGCTGTGACTAGGGGGCAGTTCATTAGTTCAGGCTGTGACTAGGGGGCAGTTCATTAGTTCAGGCTGTGACTAGGGGGCAGTTCATTAGTTCATGCTGTGACTAGGGGGCAGTTCATTAGTTCAGGCCAGGCTGTGACCAGGGGGCACTTACACATTCCACGGAGGGCCTAATGTGAGGGGAGTTCCTTACCAAATGGTGACCTTAATTCATCAATCGAGGACAAGGGAGTAGTATTCAGTAGTAGTATACATGGTACCTCAGTAGTAGTATACATGGTGCCTCAGTAGTAGTATACATGGTGCCTCAGTAGTAGTATACATGGTACCTCAGTAGTAGTATACATGGTGCCTCAGTAGTATTCTACATGGTGCCTCAGTAGTAGTATACATGGTGCCTCAGTAGTAGTATACATGGTACCTCAGTAGTAGTATACATGGTGCCTCAGTAGTATTCTACATGGTGCCTCAGTAGTAGTATACATGGTACCTCAGTAGTAGTATACATGGTACCTCAGTAGTAGTATACATGGTACCTCAGTAGTAGTATACATGGTGCCTCAGTAGTAGTATACATGGTACCTCAGTAGTAGTATACATGGTGCCTCAGTAGTATTCTACATATTGCTGCAGTTGCAGTTAAGTATGTTTTCAACGATCATTTGTGGCTTCCTGTCCCCTGTCAGTGGTGAAGAGACTCCTGAGCATGTCCAAGTGGACGACCCGGCAGTGGTGAAACGACTGGCCAAGAAGTTGGAGAGACAACAGGTTTGTGGCATGTTATTGTCCTTCCACAATGTGCTGCTCTGTTTTCATCAAGGCACTGCTTGACTGATTTACCAGTAACACTGAGATTAGCCGTCTCAGTAGATCGTCTGAGTGGTTCCCTTGTATTATTAGGGGAAACTTTGGATTATGGGTAAGATGAAGTCCTAGATAGAAACACAGGGAGTTGTCAGGTAACCAGGCAAACCTCCTCACATCACTAACCTAACCTACCTCCATGTCTCACCGCAATTGCTTCTATTCTGTACCTCACATTTTCTTTCAGACGCTACCGCACGGCGCCTCTAATAAGGTATTAACTGTCAATGTCTGGCCTTTGCTTTGTGTGCCGTTGATTTGTTTTGCTCAAGGCTGTTCATGTCGGGCCTCCCGGGTGGCGCAGTGGTTAAGGGCTCTGTTGTGCAGCGCCAGCTGTGCCACCAGAGACTCTGGGCATTAATATGTTCTACTAGGCATTAATATGTTCTACTAGGCATTAATATGTTCTACTAGGCATTTATATGTTCTACTAGGCATTTATATGTTCTACTAGGCATTTAGGCATTTATATGTTCTACTAGTCATGTATATGTTCTACTAGGCATTTATATGTTCTAGGCATTTATATCTTCTACTAGGCATTTATATGTTCTACTAGGCATTTAGGCATGTATATGTTCTACTAGGCATTTATATGTTCTACTAGGCATTTATATGTTCTACTAGGCATTAATATGTTCTACTAGGCAATTATATGTTCTACTAGGCATTTATATGTTCTATTAGGCATTTATATGTTCTTCTAGGCATTTCCTAGTTTTTCTCTCATGTTGAGCTGGCCTACAGCACAGAATATGGTGTGGTTGTTGAGCCGGCCTACTGCTCAGAGTTATGCTTGGTTGCTGTGGGGGTTGTCATCTATGTATGTTTGGACTTGACCTCACCCATCCACCTTTGAACCTTTGACCTCTGACCCAAGAGGATCACGGTGAACTAAACGTGTGTGTGTGTGTTTATTTCAGATCCCACTGCGATCCGACTATGGCTACAAAGTCAGCCTGTTCTCTCACCTGCACCAGTATAGCCGCAAAGCACCCCTCACCCAGCAACTCAGGTAACTACCTACCTGCCCCTACCCAGAGCCCCCCTCACCCAGCTACTCAGGTAACTACCTACCTGCCCCTACCCAGAGCCCCCCTCACCCAGCTACTCAGGTAACTACCTACCTGCCCCTACCCAGAGCCCCCTCACCCAGCTACTCAGGTAACTACCTACCTGCCCCTACCCAGAGCCCCTCACCCAGCAACTCAGGTAACTACCTACCTGCCCCTACCCAGAGCCCCTCACCCAGCTACTCAGGTAACTACCTACCTGCCCCTACCCAGAGCCCCCTCACCCAGCTACTCAGGTAACTACCTACCTGCCCCTACCCCTCACCCAGCTACTCAGGTAACTACCTACCTGCCCCTACCCAGAGCCCCCTCACCCAGCTACTCAGGTAACTACCTACCTGCCCCTACCCAGAGCCCCCTCACCCAGCTACTCAGGTAACTACCTACCTGCCCCTACCCCCTCACCCAGCTACTCAGGTAACTACCTACCTGCCCCTACCCAGAGCCCCCTCACCCAGCAACTCAGGTAACTACCTACCTGCCCCTACCCAGAGCCCCTCACCCAGCTACTCAGGTAACTAGGGGCCTACCTGCCCATACCCCCTCACCCAGCAACTCAGGTAACTACCTACCTGCCCCTACCCAGAGCCCCCTCACCCAGCAACTCAGGTAACTACCTACCTGCCCCTACCCAGAGCCCCCTCACCCAGGTACTCAGGTAACTACCTACCTGCCCCTACCCCCTCACCCAGCTACTCAGGTAACTACCTACCTGCCCCTACCCAGAGCCCCCTCACCCAGGTACTCAGGTAACTACCTACCTGCCCCTACCCAGAGCCCCCTCACCCAGCTACTCAGGTAACTACCTACCTACCCCTACCCCCTCACCCAGGTACTCAGGTAACTACCTACCTGCCCCTACCCCCTCACCCAGCTACTCAGGTAACTCACCTACCTGCCCCTACCCCCTCACCCAGCTACTCAGGTAACTACCTACCTGCCCCTACCCAGAGCCCCCCTCACCCAGCTACTCAGGTAACTACCTACCTGCCCTACCCCCTCACCCAGGTACTCAGGTAACTACCTACCTGCCCCTACCCCCTCACCCAGCTACTCAGGTAACTACCTACCTGCCCCTACCCCCACCCAGGTACTCAGGTAACTACCTACCTGCCCCTACCCTCACCCAGCTACTCAGGTAGCTACCTACCTGCCCCTACCCTCCTCACCCAGCTACTCAGGTAACTACCTACCTGCCCCTACCCAGAGCCCCCTCACCCAGCTATTCAGGTAACTACCTACCTGCCCCTACCCAGAGCCCCCTCACCCAGCAACTCAGGTAACTACCTACCTGCCCCTACCCAGAGCCCCCTCACCCAGCTACTCAGGTAACTACCTACCTGCCCCTAACCAGAGCCCCCTCACCCAGCAACTCAGGTAACTACCTACCTGCCCCTACCCAGAGCCCCCTCACCCAGCAACTCAGGTAACTACCTACCTGCCCCTACCCAGAGCCCCCTCACCCAGGTACTCAGGTAACTACCTACCTGCCCCTACCCCCTCACCCAGGTACTCAGGTAACTACCTACCTGCCCCTACCCAGAGCCCCCTCACCCAGCTACTCAGGTAACTACCTACCTACCCCCTCACCCAGGTACTCAGGTAACTACCTACCTGCCCCTACCCCCCTCACCCAGATACTCAGGTAACTACCTACCTGCCCCCCCCCTCACCCAGCTACTCAGGTAACTACCTACCTGCCCCTACCCAGAGCCCCCTCACCCAGGTACTCAGGTAACTACCTACCTGCCCCTACCCCCTCACCCAGCTACTCAGGTAACTACCTACCTGCCCCTACCCCCTCACCCAGGTACTCAGGTAACTACCTACCTGCCCCTACCCAGAGCCCCCTCACCCAGCTACTCAGGTAACTACCTACCTGCCCCTACCCCCTCACCCAGCTACTCAGGTAACTACCTACCTGCCCCTACCCCCCCTCACCCAGCTACTCAGGTAACTACCTACCTGCCCCTACCCAGAGCCCCCTCACCCAGCTACTCAGGTAACTACCTACCTGCCCCTACCCCCTCACCCAGCTACTCAGGTAACTACCTACCTGCCCCTACCCCCTCACCCAGGTACTCAGGTAACTACCTACCTGCCCCTACCCAGAGCCCCCTCACCCAGCTACTCAGGTAACTACCTGCCTGCTCCTGCCCCCTCACCCAGGTACTCAGGTAACTACCTACCTGCCCCTACCCCCTCACCCAGCTACTCAGGTAACTACCTACCTGCCCCTACCCCCTCACCCAGCTACTCAGGTAACTACCTGCCTGCCCCTACCCCCTCACCCAGCTACTCAGGTAACTACCTACCTGCCCCTACCCAGAGCCCCCCTCACCCAGGTACTCAGGTAACTACCTGCCTGCCCCTACCCCCTCATCCAGCTACTCAGGTAACTACCTACCTGCCCCTACCCAGAGCCCCCTCACCCAGGTACTCAGGTAACTACCTACCTGCCCCTACCCCCTCACCCAGGTACTCAGGTAACTACCTACCTGCCCCTACCCCCTCACCCAGCTACTCAGGTAACTACCTACCTGCCCCTACCCCCCTCACCCAGCTACTCAGGTAACTACCTACCTTCCCCTACCCAGAGCCCCCCTCACCCAGGTACTCAGGTAACTACCTACCTGCACCAGTTGGGCATTAAAAAAGGGGGGGGGGGGACTCATCTTGACAAATCGATCGATGTCCGATTTTGTGTTTTCACTGAATCTTCGTTTGGGATATTTGGTCACAATTAAAGCTGGGGAAATGTTAGCCGAGTTGCGTGTTCATGACGATAATATTTAGTCTAGTTTGCTCATCTAACAGTGTTATCAGAACATTTAGCTAGCATGTTATGTAGCATACGCTAGCCTGGTATAACAGGTGGGTTATTTCTCTCTTCACTGGCGTAGTAGCATCGGCTATATCATGGCTGAATGTCCTTGACTTCCGATAGTCAATCATTGTCATTTTTTTGTATCACTAGAATGTCTTGTCTGTAAACAGTATTTGGTTATTTGATCTCTGACTGGGCAAATAAATAAGTGGAGGTGTCCTTTCCTCTATTTTTTTATATTTTTTATATCTGATCAGACACATTTAGCGATGTGGAATGAATCAAGTGGATTATTGACTTTGAGGAAACTCGAAGCCCCCGCGGAGGTTGTGAAATACGAACATGAAACTCGCACCCTTTTTTTTTGAAAATATAGATGTTCTGTGCATATCATGAAACGTGAAACGGAGTTGGCTCATGAAAGGGTTTCTGCCCAGCTGGCTGTAACAGAGAGGATTTTTAGGTCCGTCGTAGAGAACAATTTCCCCTGTCGGACGTAGAGTTACGACTGGTGCAACCAGAGGTATTTAGAGAGCGTTTTCTATGGCTCTGCCCGGGGACACTGTTCCCACCTGAACCGTTCTCTCTTAGTTTTAATGATCTGGGATTGTTTTTAAGTGATTTCAAACTGGGTGGTTTCGAGCCCTGATTTGGCTGACAGGAATGGTATATCAGACCATAACCGTGGTTGTAGTATGAGCGTGTTTTTGCCTCTTTATTTAAAAACAATTATCCTGATGGATAAGGTTGTCTTGTAGCTAAATGAACATGTATTGTAATTTCTATATAATCCTGAGGTAGGACTAAGTGAGTAAAATCCGTCTCATATTGTCTAACCCTTTCAACTAAAAGTCTCGGCAAGTGGTTGTTTATTAATTTATTAATCTGTCTGTGATCTGATGGGTAATTGTTTGGTTCTGTCTGTGATCTGGTGGGTAATTGTTTGGTTCTGTCTGTGATCTGGTGGGTAATTGTTTGGTTCTGTCTGAGATCTGGTGGGTAATTGTTTGGTTCTGTCTGAGATCTGGTGGGTAATTGTTTGGTTCTGTCTGAGATCTGGTGGGTAATTGTTTGGTTCTGTCTGTGATCTGGTGGGTAATTGTTTGGTTCTGTCTGTGATCTGGTGGGTAATTGTTTGGTTCTGTCTGAGATCTGGTGGGTAATTGTTTGGTTCTGTCTGAGATCTGGTGGGTAATTGTTTGGTTCTGTCTGTGATCTGATGGGTAATTGTTTGGTTCTGTCTGAGATCTGGTGGGTAATTGTTTGGTTCTGTCTGAGATCTGGTGGGTAATTGTTTGGTTCTGTCTGTGATCTGGTGGGTAATTGTTTGGTTCTGTCTGAGATCTGGTGGGTAATTGTTTGGTTCTGTCTGTGATCTGGTGGGTAATTGTTTGGTTCTGTCTGTGATCTGGTGGGTAATTGTTTGGTTCTGTCTGTGATCTGGTGGGTAATTGTTTGGTTCTGTCTGAGATCTGGTGGGTAATTGTTTATTAATCTGTCTGTGATCTGATGGGTAATTGTTTGGTTCTGTCTGTGATCTGGTGGGTAATTGTTTGGTTCTGTCTGTGATCTGGTGGGTAATTGTTTATTAATCTGTCTGTGATCTGGTGGGTAATTGTTTGGTTCTGTCTGAGATCTGGTGGGTAATTGTTTGGTTCTGTCTGTGATCTGATGGGTAATTGTTTGGTTCTGTCTGAGATCTGATGGGTAATTGTTTGGTTCTGTCTGAGATCTTGTGGGTAATTGTTTGGTTCTGTCTGTGATCTGATGGGTAATTGTTTGGTTCTGTCTGTGATCTGATGGGTAATTGTTTGGTTCTGTCTGAGATCTGGTGGGTAATTGTTTGGTTCTGTCTGAGATCTGGTGGGTAATTGTTTGGTTCTGTCTGTGATCTGGTGGGTAATTGTTTGGTTCTGTCTGAGATCTGGTGGGTAATTGTTTGGTTCTGTCTGTGATCTGGTGGGTAATTGTTTGGTTCTGTCTGAGATCTGGTGGGTAATTGTTTATTAATCTGTCTGTGATCTGATGGGTAATTGTTTGGTTCTGTCTGTGATCTGGTGGGTAATTGTTTGGTTCTGTCTGTGATCTGGTGGGTAATTGTTTATTAATCTGTCTGTGATCTGGTGGGTAATTGTTTGGTTCTGTCTGAGATCTGGTGGGTAATTGTTTGGTTCTGTCTGTGATCTGATGGGTAATTGTTTGGTTCTGTCTGAGATCTGATGGGTAATTGTTTGGTTCTGTCTGAGATCTTGTGGGTAATTGTTTGGTTCTGTCTGTGATCTGATGGGTAATTGTTTGGTTCTGTCTGAGATCTGGTGGGTAATTGTTTGGTTCTGTCTGAGATCTGGTGGGTAATTGTTTGGTTCTGTCTGAGATCTGGTGGGTAATTGTTTGGTTCTGTCTGAGATCTGGTGGGTAATTGTTTGGTTCTGTCTGTGATCTGGTGGGTAATTGTTTATTAATCTGTCTGTGATCTGGTGGGTAATTGTTTGGTTCTGTCTGTGATCTGGTGGGTAATTGTTTGGTTCTGTCTGTGATCTGGTGGGTAATTGTTTATTAATCTGTCTGTGATCTGGTGGGTAATTGTTTGGTTCTGTCTGAGATCTGGTGGGTAATTGTTTGGTTCTGTCTGTGATCTGATGGGTAATTGTTTGGTTCTGTCTGAGATCTGATGGGTAATTGTTTGGTTCTGTCTGAGATCTGGTGGGTAATTGTTTGGTTCTGTCTGAGATCTGGTGGGTAATTGTTTGGTTCTGTCTGTGATCTGGTGGGTAATTGTTTGGTTCTGTCTGAGATCTGGTGGGTAATTGTTTGGTTCTGTCTGAGATCTGGTGGGTAATTGTTTGGTTCTGTCTGAGATCTGGTGGGTAATTGTTTGGTTCTGTCTGAGATCTGGTGGGTAATTGTTTGGTTCTGTCTGAGATCTGATGGGTAACTGTTTGGTTCTGTCTTAGATCTGATGGGTAATTGTTTGGTTCTGTCTGTGATCTGGTGGGTAATTGTTTGGTTCTGTCTGAGATCTGGTGGGTAATTGTTTGGTTCTGTCTGAGATCTGGTGGGTAATTGTTTGGTTCTGTCTGTGATCTGGTGGGTAATTGTTTGGTTCTGTCTGTGATCTGGTGGGTAATTGTGTGGTTCTGTCTGTCAGCATTCCCTCCACAGTGATCCACCCCTCCATCGTGCGGTTGGGTCTGCAGTACTCCCAGGGTATCGTGGCGGGATCCAACGCTCGCTCTGTGGCCCTGCTCCATGCCTTCAAACAGGTACAGTATGACTGACCACCCCCAGACCTGCTCTTAGTTAACCCCCTAGAGTCGATTGATGCGCCGGTGAGTAAATCTAAGTTACATAACAAACAAATCCACATCAAAATGAGTCTGTTTCAGCTAGAGGTTGTTTATTTTTGTATTTTGTTGCATTGGATGTATCTCAAGCGGTGTTCGTCAGACCAGGAGACGTCCCGAAAATCGGTCTTCTCACGAAAACGTCTGTAGTGTCCGACCGGTTTCACCTACACACTATTACGACCATATTTTTCTTCTCTCTCTTAACTAATGGAATTATGATTCTAGCTTTGTGCCCCCCCCCCCCAAAGGGGTTAAATATGTGTACAATGTGTATATCTCCTAGATATAGGACAGACTCTTCAACACCTTGGTAAAACATTTTTGGACTGGCCTTTTTCTGAATGTGAATGGTATGGTGGTAAAGGCCAAATTCAATATTTTATTAAATAATTGTTATATATATATATATATTTAATAAAGGATTGAATATATAAATCCAATACTTAATATTTTTTTTATAACAAAGGGGGTCCTACAATTCTAAATCAAATAGCTATAGTATGACCATCTTAAAACAATTCCACATGTCAGCCTTTTTTTTGTTTTGGTGCTACGTATGCACACGGGTGATTGTATACGACTATACCTGCGACTATACCTGCGACTATACCTGCGACTATACCCTACGACTACACCTGCGACTACACCTGCGACTACACCTGCGACTACACCTGCGACTACACCTGCGACTACACCTACGACTATACCTGCGGCTATACCTGCGACTATACCTACGACTATACCTGGGACTATACCCTACGACTATACCTACGACTATACCTGCGACTATACCCTACGACTATACCTGCGACTATACCCTACGACTACGACTATACCTGCGACTATACCCTACGACTATACCTACGACTATACCTGCGACTATACCCTACGACTATACATACGACTATACCCTACGACTATACCTACGACTACGACTATACCTACGACTATACCCTACGACTATACCTGCGACTATACCCTACGACTATACATACGACTACCTACGACTATACCCTACGACTATACCTACGACTACGACTATACCCTACGACTATACCCTACGACTATACCTGCGACTATACCCTACGACTATACCCTACGACTATACCTACGACTACGACTATACCTACGACTATACCCTACGACTATACCTGCGACTATACCTACGACTACACCTACGACCATACCTACGACTATACCTACGACTCACGACTATACCTACGACTATACCTGCGACTATACCTACGACTATACCCTACGACTATACCTACGACTATACCCTACGACTATACCCTACGACTATACCTACGACTATACCCTACGACTATACCCTACGACTATACCTGCGACTATACCTACGACTATACATACGACTATACCCTACGACTATAACTGCGACTATACATACGACTATACCCTACGACTATACCTGCGACTATACATGCGACTATACCTGCGACTATACCTGCGACTATACCTACGACTACGACTATACCTGCGACTATACCTGCGACTATACCTGCGACTATACCCTACGACTATACCCTACGACTACACCTACGACTATACCTACGACCATCCATACGACTATACCCTACGACTATACCTACGACTATACCCTACGACTATACCTACGACTACGACTATACCTACGACTATACCCTACTACTATACCTGCGACTATACCTACGACTACACCTACGACTATACTCTACGACTATACCTACGACTACGACTATGACTATACCTGCGACTATACCTGCGACTATACCCTACGACTATACCCTACGACTATACCCTACGACTATACCCTACGACTATACCCTACGACTATACCTACGACTACACCTACGACTATACCCTACGACTATACCTACGACTATACCTACGACTATACCTGCGACTATACCTACGACTATACCTGCGACTATACCCTACGACTATACATACGACTATACCCTACGACTATACCTACGACTATACATACGACTATACCTGCGACTATACATACGACTATACCCTACGACTACACCTACGACTATACCTGCGACTATGCCTACGACTATACCTGCGACTATACCCTACGACTATACCTGCGACTATACATACGACTATACCCTACGACTATACCTGCGACTACGACCTTACATGCGACTATACATACGACTATACATACGACTATACCCTACGACTATACCTGCGACTATACCTACGACTATACCCTACGACTATACCTGCGACTATACATACGACTATACCTGCGACTATACATACGACTATACCTGCGACTATACATACGACTATACCTGCGACTATACATACGACTATACCTGCGACTATACCTACGACTATACCCTACGACTATACCTGCGACTATACATACGACTATACCTGCGACTATACATACGACTATACCTGCGACTACGACTATACATACGACTATACCCTACGACTATACCCTACGACTATACCCTACGACTATACCTGCGACTATACCTACGACTATACATACGACTATACCCTACGACTATAACTGCGACTATACATACGACTATACCCTACGACTATACCTGCGACTATACATGCGACTATACCTGCGACTATACCTGCGACTATACCTACGACTACGACTATACCTGCGACTATACCTGCGACTATACCTGCGACTATACCCTACGACTATACCCTACGACTACACCTACGACTATACCTACGACCATCCATACGACTATACCCTACGACTATACCCCACAACTATACCTACGACTATACCCTACGACTACACCTACGACTATACCCTACGACTATACCTACGACTATACCTACGACTATACCTACGACCATACCTACGACTATACCCTACAACTATACATGCGACTATACCCTACGACTATACCCTACGACTATACCCTACGACTATACCCTACGACTATACCTACGACTATACCCTACAACTATACATGCGACTATACCCTACGACTATACCCTACGACTATACATGCGACTATACCTGTGACTATACCTGCGACTATACCTGCGACTATACCTACGACTATACCTGCGACTATACCTGCGACTATACCTACGACTATACCCTACGACTATACATGCGACTATACCTGTGACTATACCTGCGACTATACCTGCGACTATACCTGCGACTATACCTACGACTATACCTGCGACTATACCTGCGACTATACCTGCGACTATACCTGCGACTATACCTGCGACTATACCTACGACTATACCCTACGACTATACCCTACGACTATACCTGGGACTATACCTACAACTATACCTACGACTATACCTATGACTATACCCTACGACTATACATACGACTATACCCTACGACTATACCTGGGACTATACCTACGACTATACCTACGACCATACCTACGACTATACCCTACAACTATACCCTACGACTATACCTGGGACTATACCTACGACTATACCTGCGACTATACCTGCGACAATCCATACGACTATACCTCTTCCAACAGGTGATCAGGGACTACACTACTCCACCCAATGAAGAGCTGTCCAGGGATCTGGTCAACAAACTGAAGCCCTATATCAGGTACAGGATCCTCATAACACATTCTGTGAAATACTCTGTTTATACAGTGCATTCGGGAAAGTATTCAGACCCCTTAACATTTTCCCACATTTTGTTATGTTACAGCCTTATTCTAAAATGGATTAAATTGTCCCCCCCCCATCAATCTACACACACAACCCCATAATGACATGACAATACCCCATAATGACATCACACAACCCCATAATGACATGACAATACCCCATAATGACATCACACAACCCCATAATGACATCACACAACCCCATAATGACATGACAATACCCCATAATGACATCACACAACCCCATAATGACATCACACAACCCCATAATGACATGACAATACCCCATAATGACATCACACAACCCCATAATGACAATATGAAAATGTTTTTTTATCAATTTTTGGCAAATGTATTACTAATATAAAAAAAAACAGATACCTTATTTACATAAGTATTTTTTCTTTTTACACCTTATTTACATAAGTATTCAGACCCTTTACTGTGAGACTCGAAATTGAGCTCAGGTGCATCCTGTTTCCATTGATCGTCCTTGAAATGTTTCTACAACTTGATTGGAGTCCACCTGTGGTAAATTCAATTGATTGGACATGATTTTGGAAAGGCACACACCTGTCTATATAAAGTCTCAGCATGTCAGAGCAAAAACCAAGCCATGAGGTAGAAGGAATTGTCCGTAGAGCTCCGAGACAGGATTGTGTCGAGGCACAGACCTGGGGAAGGCTACCAAAACATTTCTGCAACATTGAAGATCCCCAAGAACACAGTGGCCTCCATCATTCTTAAATAGAAGAAGTTTGGAACCACCAAGACTTTCTAGAACTTTCCACCATGCCGAACTGAGCAATCGAGGGAGAAGGGCCTTGGTCAGGGAGGTGACCAAGAACCCAATGGTCACTCTGACAGAGCTCTAGAGTTCCTCTGTGGAGATGGTTGTCCTTCTGGAAGGTTCTCCCATCTCTGCAGCACTCCACCAATCAGGCCTTTATGGTAGAGTGGCCAGACGGAAGCCGCTCCTCGGTAAAAGGCACATGACATGGAGTTTGCCATAAGGCACCTAAAGGACTCTTGAGTGAAACAAGATTCTCTGGTCTGATGAAACCAAGATTGAACTATTTTGGCCTGAATGCCAAGCATCACATCTGGAGGAAACCTGGCACCATCCCTACGGTGAAGCATGTTGGTGGCAGCATCATGCTGTGGTGATGTTTTTCAGCGACAGGGTCTGGAAGACTAGTCAGAATCGATGGAAAGATGAACGGAGCAAAGTACAGAGAGATCCTTGATGAAAACCAGAACACTCAGAACCTCAGACTGGGGTAAAGGTTCACCTTCAAACAGGACAACGACCCTAAGCACACAGCCAAGACAACACAGGAGTGGTTTCGGGACAAGTCTCTGAATGTCCTTGAGTGTCCCAGACAGAACCCGGACTTGAACCCAATCAACATCTCTGGAGAAACCTGAAAATAGCTGTGCAGCGACGCTCCCCATCCAACCTGACAGAGCTTGAGAGGATCTGCAGATAAGAATGATAGAAACTCCCCAAATACAGGTGTGCCAAGCTTGTAGCGTCATACCCAAGGAGACAGGAGGCTGTAATCGCTGCCAAAGGTGCTTCAAGAAAGTAATGAGTAAAGGGTCTGAATACTTGTTATTTTATTTATTTATACATTTGCAAAAATGTATAAAGTTTTTGCTTTGTCATTAAGGGGGTATTGCTTTGTCATTATGGGGTATTGTGATGTCATTATGGGGTATTGTGATGTCATTATGGGGTATTGTGTGTAGATTGTGGGGGGGGGCAATTTAATCCATTTTAGAATAAGGCTGTAACGTAACAATGTGGAAAAAGTCAAGGTGTCTGAATACTTTCTGAATGCATTGTATGTCACATCTTACTGTGGAAATAGCATCTTGTGAATCATGTCTCAGGGTTGAGCTTGTACCACCATGATGTTGTTGCAGCTTTCTCAATCAATGTCGACCTCTGTCAGCGAGCATGGGCAACGCAATCAAGTACATCAAGAAAGAAATCTCCAATATTCCAAGTCAATGCAAAGAGGAGGAGGTACATTCAGAATACAGTGTGTCAGTGGCCAGGTTGTGGTCAGAAAGATGTTTCACTCATCATATCCATAATACGTCTGGTCATTTTGTCTCTCTCCCCATATGGTCATTTTGTCTCCCCCCCCATGTGGTCATTTTGTCCCCCCCCATGTGGTCATTTTGTCTCCCCCCCCATGTGGTCATTTTGTCTCCCCCCCAATGTGGTCATTTTGTCTCCCCCCCCATGTGGTCATTTTGTCTCTCTCCCCCCATGTGGTCATTTTGTCTCTCTCCCCCCATGTGGTCATTTTGTCTCTCTCCCCCATATGGTCATTTTGTCTCTCTCCCCTCCATATGGTCATTTTGTCTCTCTCCCCCCATATGGTCATTTTGTCTCTCTCCCCCCCCATGTGGTCATTTTGTCTCTCTCCCCATATGGTCATTTTGTCTCTCTCCTCCCCAGTGGTAATTTTGTCTCTATCCCCCATATGGTCATTTTGTCTCTCTCCCCCATATGGTCATTTTGTCTCTCTACCCCCCATGTGGTCATTTTGTCTCTCTCCCCCCATGTGGTCATTTTGTCTCTCTCCCCATGTGGTCATTTTGTCTCTCCTCCCCCCATATGGTCATTTTGTCTCTCTCCCCCCCCATGTGGTCATTTTGTCCCCCCCTTATGGTCATTTTGTCTCTCTCCCCCCATGTGGTCATTTTGTCTCTCTCCCCCCATGTGGTCATTTTGTCTCTCTCCCCCCATATGGTCATTTTGTCTCTCTCCCCCCCATGTGGTCATTTTGTCTCTCTCCCCCATGTGGTAATTTTGTCTCTCTCCCCCCCCATGTGGTCATTTTGTCTCTCTCTCCCCCATGTGGTCATTTTGTCTCTCTCTCCCCCATGTGGTCATTTTGTCTCTCTCCCTTCCATATGGTCATTTTGTCTCTCCTCCCCCATATGGTCATTTTGTCTCTCTCCCCCCATATGGTCATTTTGTCTCTCTCCCCCCATGTGGTCATTTTGTCTCTCCCCCCCCATATGGTCATTTTGTCTCTCCTCCCCCCATGTGGTCATTTTGTCTCTCTCTCCCCATGTGGTCATTTTGTCTCTCCTCCCCCCATGTGGTCATTTTGTCTCTCCTCCCCCCCATGTGGTCATTTTGTCTCTCTCCCCCCATGTGGTCATTTTGTCTCTCTCCCCCCATGTGGTCATTTTGTCTCTCTCCCCCATGTGGTCATTTTGTCTCTCTCCCCCCATGTGGTCATTTTGTCTCTCTCCCCCCATATGGTAATTTTGTCTCTCTCCCCCCATGTGGTCATTTTGTCTCTCTCCCCCCCATGTGGTCATTTTGTCTCCTCCCCCCATATGGTCATTTTGTCCCCCCATATGGTCATTTTGTCTCTCCCCCCCCCATATGGTCATTTTGTCTCTCTCCCCCCCATATGGTCATTTTGTCTCTCTCCCCCCCCCCCATATGGTCATTTTGTCTCTCTCCCCCCATATGGTCATTTTGTCTCTCTCCCCCCCCATATGGTCATTTTGTCCCCCCCATGTGGTCATTTTGTCTCTCTCCCCCATATGGTCATTTTGTCTCTCTCCCCCCCCATGTGGTCATTTTGTCTCTCTCCCCCCATATGGTCATTTTTGTCCCCCCATATGGTCATTTTGTCCTCCCCCCCATATGGTCATTTTGTCTCTCTCCCCCCCATATGGTCATTTTGTCTCTCTCCCCCCATATGGTCATTTTGTCTCTCTCCCCCCATATGGTCATTTTTGTCTCTCTCCCCCCATATGGTCATTTTGTCTCTCTCCCCCCATATGGTCATTTTGTCCCCCCCCATGTGGTCATTTTGTCTCTCTCCCCCATATGGTCATTTTGTCTCTCTCCCCCCATGTGGTCATTTTGTCTCTCCCCCCCATATGGTCATTTTGTCCCCCCCATATGGTCATTTTGTCCCCCCCCATATGGTCATTTTGTCTCCCCCCATATGGTCATTTTGTCTCTCTCCCCCCATGTGGTCATTTTGTCTCTCTCCCCCATGTGGTCATTTTGTCTCTCTCCCCCCCCATATGGTCATTTTGTCTCTCTCCCCCCCCATGTGGTCATTTTGTCCTCTCCCCCCCATATGGTCATTTTGTCTCTCTCCCCCCATATGGTCATTTTGTCTCCCCACCCCATATGGTCATTTTGTCTCTCCCCCATATGGTCATTTTGTCTCTCTCCCTTCCATATGGTCATTTTGTCTCTCTCCCTCCATATGGTCATTTTGTCTCTCCCCCATATGGTCATTTTGTCTCTCTCCCCCCATATGGTCATTTTGTCTCTCTCCCCCCATATGGTCATTTTGTCTCTCTCCCCCATATGGTCATTTTGTCTCTCTCCTTCCATATGGTCATTTTGTCTCTCTCCCCCATATGGTCATTTTGTCTCTCCCCCATGTGGTCATTTGTCTCTCTCCCCCATATGGTAATTTTGTCTCTCGCCCCCCCCATATGGTCATTTTGTCTCTCTCCCCCATATGGTCATTTTGTCTCTCTCCCCCCATATGGTCATTTTGTCTCTCTCCCCCCATATGGTCATTTTGTCTCCCCCCACCCCATATGGTCATTTTGTCTCCCCCCACCCCATATGGTAATTTTGTCTCTCTCCCTCCCCCATGTGGTCATTTTGTCTCCCTCCCCCCATATGGTCATTTTGTCCCCCCATATGGTCATTTTGTCTCTCTCCCCCATGTGGTCATTTTGTCTCTCTCCCCCATATGGTCAGAAACTCCCCCCCCATATGGTCATTTTGTCTCTCTAGAAACCCCCATGGTCATTTTGTCTCTCTCCTCCCCCATATGGTCATTTTGTCTCTCTCCCCCATATGGTCATTTTGTCTCCCCCCACCCCATATGGTCATTTTGTCTCTCCCCCATGTGGTCATTTTGTCTCTCTCCCCCCATATGGTCCCCCCATATGGTCATTTTGTCTCCCCATATGGTCATTTTTGTCTCTCTCCCCCATGTGGTCATTTTGTCTCTCCCCCCATATGGTCATTTTGTCTCTCTCCCCCTCCATAGGCGAAGACCAAACTGCTGACGTGTATAGACCAGTACATAGAGGAGAAGATAGTTCTGGCAGCCAAGGCCATATCTAAATACGCTATAGAGAAGATCAGTGATGGAGATGTCATTCTAGTTTATGGATGGTAAGAAAACAATAACGACTTTTAATCAAGAGGTCTGAGCCTCTTAGGGCCGGACACCTGGACACCGATTTAAGCCGAGTTAAATAGCACGGTCAATTGAGAATGTCCATTGAAATAGCTTCAGTCCAGGCCTATTCTTAATCTGTGTCTGGGAAACCGCTCCAATGTGTTAATGACTAAGTGGAATCTGTTCCAAGGTGTTAATGACTAAGTAGAAACCACTCCATGGTGTTAATGTGTTAATGACTAAGTAGAAACCACTCCATGGTGTTAATGACTAAGTAGAAACCACTCCATGGTGTTAATGACTAAGTAGAAACCACTCCAAGGTGTTAATGACTAAGTAGAAACCACTCCATGGTGTTAATGACTAAGTAGAAACCACTACATGGTGTTAATGACTAAGTAGAAACCACTCCATGGTGTTAATGACTAAGTAGAAACCACTCCAAGGTGTTAATGACTAAGTAGAAACCACTCCAAGGTGTTAATGACTAAGTAGAAACCACTACATGGTGTTAATGACTAAGTAGAAACCACTACATGGTGTTAATGTGTTAATGACTAAGTAGAAACCACTCCATGGTGTTAATGACTAAGTAGAAACCACTCCAAGGTGTTAATGACTAAGTAGAAACCACTCCATGGTGTTAATGACTAAGTAGAAACCACTCCAAGGTGTTAATGACTAAGTGGAATCTGTTCCAAGGTGTTAATGACTAAGTAGAAACCACTCCATGGTGTTAATGTGTTAATGACTAAGTAGAAACCACTCCATGGTGTTAATGACTAAGTAGAAACCACTCCATGGTGTTAATGACTAAGTAGAAACCACTCCATGGTGTTAATGACTAAGTAGAAACCACTCCAAGGTGTTAATGACTAAGTAGAAACCACTCCATGGTGTTAATGACTAAGTAGAAACCACTCCATGGTGTTAATGACTAAGTAGAAACCACTCCAAGGTGTTAATGACTAAGTAGAAACCACTCCATGGTGTTAATGACTAAGTAGAAACCACTCCAAGGTGTTAATGAATAAGTAGAAACCACTCCATGGTGTTAATGACTAAGTAGAAACCACTCCAAGGTGTTAATGACTAAGTGGAATCTGTTCCAAGGTGTTAATGACTAAGTGGAATCTGTTCCAAGGTGTTAATGACTAAGTGGAATCTGTTCCAAGGTGTTAATGACTAAGTGGAATCTGTTCCAAGGTGTTAATGACTAAGTGGAATCTGTTCCAAGGTGTTAATGACTAAGTAGAAACCACTCCATGGTGTTAATGACTAAGTAGAAACCACTCCATGGTGTTAATGTGTTAATGACTAAGTAGAAACCACTCCAAGGTGTTAATGACTAAGTAGAAACCACTCCATGGTGTTAATGACTAAGTAGAAACCACTACATGGTGTTAATGACTAAGTAGAAACCGCTACATGGTGTTAATGACTAAGTAGAAACCGCTACATGGTGTTAATGACTAAGTAGAAACCACTCCATGGTGTTAATGTGTTAATGACTAAGTAGAAACCGCTACATGGTGTTAATGACTAAGTGGAATCCGCTCCAAGGTGTTCATGTATAAGTGTTGTACTGACAGTCACAGAGACCAGGGTTTGAGTCGCGGTTGGGATACACCCCAAATTCACTACATTACAATACAATACATAACTGATCTCCCATCCTGTCTCTCACCTGTAAAGTCTATCCAATCCTCTCAACTCTACAGTAGTACCACCTTAGAGTATAGGACAGGGGTACTCAACTCTACAGTAGTACCACCTTAGAGTATAGGACAGGGGTACTCAACTCTACAGTAGTACCACCTTAGAGTATAGGACAGGGGTACTCAACTCTACAGTAGTACCACCTTAGAGTATAGGACAGGGGTACTCAACTCTACAGTAGTACCACCTTAGAGTATAGGACAGGGGTACTCAACTCTACAGTAGTACCACCTTAGAGTATAGGACAGGGGTACTCAACTCTGACCCTACGAGGTCCAGAGCCTGCTGCTTTTCTGATCTACCTGATAATTAAATGCACACACCTGGTCTCCCAGGTCTAAATCAGTCCCTGCTGTCCCCAGTCCAGCTGGCCGTGCTGCTGCTCCAGTTTCAACTGTTCTGCCTTATTATTATTGGACCATGCTGGTCATTTATGAACATTTGAACATCTTGGCCATGTTCTGTTATAATCTCCACCCGGCACAGCCAGAAGAGGACTGGCCACCCCTCATAGCGTGGTTCCTCTCTAGGTTTCTTCCTAGGTTTTGGCCTTTCTAGGGAGTTTTTCCTAGCCACCGTGCTTCTACACCTGCATTGTTTGCTGTTTGGGGTTTTAGGCTGGGTTTCTGTACAGCACTTTGAGATATCAGCTGATGTACGAAGGGCTTTGTAAATAAATTTGATTTGATTAGAGGGGAACAGTGGGGGGTAAAATGCAGTGGACTTGGCTTCGAGGTTCAGAGTTGAGTTTGAGGGGTTAGAGGTCGGTTGTGGCCTGCGTCCCTTCGCCCCCCTTATTAGCAGATCTGGGACCAGGCTAGGGGGTCAGTCAGGAACTCATCAGTTGTTGATGTCATTATCCTGTCCTTCCGTAGCTCGTCCCTGGTGAACCACATCCTGTGCGAGGCGTTTGAGAAGAGCAGGAAGTTCCGTGTTATTGTGGTGGACAGCCGGCCTCGTCTGGAGGGAAGGGAGGCTCTGAGACGTCTCGTACAGAGAGGCATCAGCTGCACCTACGTCCTCATTTCTGCGCTCTCATACATACTACCTGAGGTAACCTAGTCCTCATACATACTACCTGAGGTAACCTAGTCCTCATACATACTACCTGAGGTAACCTAGTCCTCATACATACTACCTGAGGTAACCTAGTCCTCATACATACTACCTGAGGTAACCTAGTCCTCATACATACTACCCGAGGTAACCTAGTCCTCATACATACTACCCGAGGTAACCTAGTCCTCATACATACTACCCGAGGTAACCTAGTCCTCATACATACTACCCGAGGTAACCTAGTCCTCATACATACTACCCGAGGTAACCTAGTCCTCATACATACTACCCGAGGTAACCTAGTCCTCATACATACTACCCGAGGTAACCTAGTCCTCATACATACTACCTGAGGTAACCTAGTCCTCATACATACTACCTGAGGTAACCTAGTCCTCATACATACTACCTGAGGTAACCTAGTCCTCATACATACTACCTGAGGTAACCTAGTCCTCATACATACTACCTGAGGTAACCTAGTCCTCATACATACTACCTGAGGTAACCTAGTCCTCATACATACTACCTGAGGTAACCTAGTCCTCATACATACTACCTGAGGTAACCTAGTCCTCATACATACAGTGGGGCAAAAAAGTATTTAGTCAGCCACCAATTGTGGAAGTTCTCCCACTTAAAAAGATGAGAGAGGCCTGTAATTTTCATCATAGGTACACTTCAACTATGACAGACAAAATTAGGAAATGATGATTAAAATGATTTTTAATGAATTTATTTGCAAATTATGGTGGAAAATAAGTGGAAAAGTGAAAACTTAAATACAGAAATATTTCATTTCCACCCCTTTGCTATGACACTTGACAATTTCATTTGATCATCCTTGAGATGTCACTACAACTTGATTGGAGTCCACCTGTGGCCAATTCAATTGTTTGGACATGATTTAGAAAGAAACACCTGTCTATGTAAGGTCCCACAGTTGACAGTGCAGGTCAGAGCAGAAACTATATCATGAAGTTCAAGGAACTGTCCGTAGATATCCGAGAGAATTGTGATGAGGCATATATCTGGGGAAGGATATGAAACAATTTCTACAGTGTATAAGGTTTCCCAGAGCACAGTGGTCTCCATCATTGGGAAATGGGAAAAATTATGTAACTACCCAGACTAGAGCTGGATGTCTGACCAAACTGGGCAAGAAGGACCTTGGTCAGGGAGGTGACCAAGAACCCAATGACCAGTCTGATAAAACTACAGAGTTTCTTGGCTGAGATGGGAGAACCTGCCAGAAGGACAACGGTCTCTACCGCATTTCACCAAGCTGGGCATTATGGGAGAGTGGCCAGATGGAAGCCATGGGGTGTGAATACTTATGTAAATGATATATTTCTGTATTTCATTTTCAATAAATTTGCAACCATTTTCTAAACATGTTTTCACAGTCATTATGGGTGAGCTACAAAATCTATTAAATCTGTTTAGAATTCCGTCTCTTTCTGGAGGCACTGTAGAATCGTGAGAATCGCAGTAAATATTGTATCGGCACCTAAGTATCGCAATAACATTGTGTCATCCCTGGCAGTAGCCAGCCCTACCACCTAATGTGGGCACAAAACAGTTGACTGCCTCCTAGAGGACTGGAGGTGTCATTGCACTGTGGAACTTTATAATTTATGCACTTGTTGATTTATCACGTCGTGGACCTCTTGTAGATAATCCAAAATCCCAGTGAAAGGTTTTCCTTACAATGTTATTTTGGTTTAACTCTTCCTTGTTCTTTTAACTAACCTCCCCACAGCACATGTGTCCGTTTTATAAGTGGTCTAATTTAACTAAAAATTCCATCATTAAACTTGCCCCTTTCCCCCAGGTGTCGAAGGTGTTCCTGGGTGCCCATGCCCTGCTGGCTAATGGCTATGTGATGTCTCGTGTGGGCACATCTCAGATAGCTCTGGTGGCCAGGACGTTCAACGTGCCAGTTCTGGTCTGCTGTGAAACATACAAGTTCTGTGAGAGGGTGCAGACTGACTCCTTTGTCTCCAATGAGCTCGGTAAGGTGACAAGCATTCATTTAGCCTTCTTGAGTTTATTATTTAATAAGTAAGGCATGAGAACCTAAGGATTATGGTGTGATAACTCCCGACAGAGGGCTGCTCTGAGCCTAGGTCCGGGAAACTCCCTCTAAAAAGGACTGTTTATCACACAATAATTCCCGAGTTCGAGCACCTTGTTGCTTTTATAAAACAGTTAGCCAAATTATAAAAAATAAAAAAAGATTAACCATATGTTTTCATTTAAAAACATGAACATTTTTAATGAGTAAATTAGTTTTATTTCATCCTTCCACCAGACGATATAGTTTGTGTAAAAGCCAGTTGTTTGTTCTGTCGTTCATTCTATTGGGATGGTTTGACCCAGTCGTTCATTCTATTGGGATGGTTTGACCCAGTCGTTCATTCTATTGGGATGGTTTGACCCAGTCGTTCATTCTATTGGGATGGTTTGACCCAGTCGTTCATTCTATTGGGATGGTTTGACCCAGTCGTTCATTCTATTGGGATGGTTTGACCCAGTCGTTCATTCTATTGGGATGGTTTGACCCAGTCGTTCATTCTATTGGGATGGTTTGACCCAGTCGTTCATTCTATTGGGATGGTTTGACCCAGTCGTTCATTCTATTGGGATGGTTTGACCCAGTCGTTCATTCTATTGGGATGGTTTGACCCAGTCGTTCATTCTATTGGGATGGTTTGACCCAGTCGTTCATTCTATTGGGATGGTTTGACCCAGTCGTTCATTCTATTGGGATGGTTTGACCCAGTCGTTCATTCCACGTTGCTATGCTAAACAAATCGTTGGCATGTAAGCTTTATAGCAGAGGTACAAATAGGCAACAACCAATTGATTGTCGGGTCAATAAGATGTTTATGGAGGATAGCTAGGCTAACGTTACTTCTCCTTTGCTAGCTAAAGTTAGCTAGCCATCTAAAGCTAAACACACAATCACAACAAGCAGCTGCATTGACAGCAAACTGTGCATTTTTAGTTTGTTTGACCTTTTTGTTTCTATTGCCATTTCTTTGGATATATCCATTTTTATAATGATCCTAATAAATGAATTGGCCTGGCTCAGAGAAGCTGTCTGTCTCGTTCATATGCATGGCACGGTGGAGATGCAGAAGGAAAACTAACTGCAACACGTTGCACAGGTCAGATGGGTGTATTATTAACCCCTTCTGTACCAAACCAAATGTTAGGCAAGAAGGATGGGAAAATAAGTATTTTATCCATGGAAGATTACTTTTCTGAATGCCTGGGCTGGGCTGCAGGACAGCGGATGAAGTTTGAATGCCTGGCTGGGCTGCAGGACAGAGGATGAAGTTTGAATGCCTGGCTGGGCTGCAGGACAGAGGATGAAGTTTGAATGCCTGGCTGGGCTGCAGGACAGAGGATGAAGTTTGAATGCTGGGCTGCAGGACTGTTTGGCCTGGCTGGGCTGCAGGACAGAGGATGAAGTTTGAATGCCTGGCTGGGCTGCAGGACAGAGGATGAAGTTTGAATGCCTGGCTGGGCTGCAGGACAGCGGATGAAGTTTGAATGCCTGGCTGGGCTGCAGAACAGCGGATGAAGTTTGAATGCCTGGGCTGCAGAACAGAGGATGAAGTTTGAATGCCTGGCTGGGCTGCAGGACAGCGGATGAAGTTTGAATGCCTGGTTGGGCTGCAGAACAGAGGATGAAGTTTGAATGCCTGGCTAGGCTGCAGGACAGCGGATGAAGTTTGAATGCCTGGCTGGGCTGCAGAACAGCGGATGAAGTTTGAATGCCTGGGCTGCAGAACAGAGGATGAAGTTTGAATGCCGGATGAAGTTTGAATGCTGGGCTGCAGAACAGAGGATGAAGTTTGAAAGGCTGCAGGACAGGATGAAGTTTGAATGCCTGGCTGGGCTGCAGAACAGCGGATGAAGTTTGAATGCCTGGGCTGCAGAACAGAGGATGAAGTTTGAATGCCTGGCTGGGCTGCAGAACAGAGGATGAAGTTTGAATGCCTGGCTGGGCTCGGATGAAGTTTGAATGCCTGGCTGGGCTGCAGAACATCGGATGAAGTTTGAATGCCTGGCTGGGCTGCAGAACATCGGATGAAGTTTGAATGCCTGGGCTGCAGAACAGAGGATGAAGTTTGAATGCCTGGCTGGGCTGCAGGACAGCGGATGAAGTTTGAATGCCTGGCTGGGCTGCAGGACAATGGATTACATTTATGAATGCCTGGCTGGGCCGTGGGACAGTTTCTGAATGACTGGCTGGGCCGTGGGACAGTGGATTGATACTTGAAATGGAATTTTAGAATTTTGCATGGATTATCGTCAACAACAAATGGCCATTGACCAATCAGGATCCAAACTTAGTGTTTTCTAAGTTGAAGTAAAGACATTTACATTTAAGTCATTTAGCAGACGCTCTTATCCAGAGCGACTTACAAATTGGTGCGTTCACCTTATGACATCCAGTGGAACAGCCACTTTACAATAGACCTACTACAGTGTATATAGTTATCCTATTAGAGCTAATAGATGAATCTACAGTATGAAGCCACAATAATTCTGCTACCCAAGAATAGTAAAGCCCCATTTGCTCTGCTATTTGAGCCAGTAATCAGCCTGTTACCAACCCTTAGTAAACTTTTGGAAAAAATGGTGTTTTACCAAATACAATGCTATTTTACTGTAAACAAATTGACAACAGACTTTCGGAACGCTTATAGGGAAGGATGTTCAAGCACAGCACTTACACAAATGACTGATGATTGGCTGAGAGAAATGTATGATAAAAAGATAGTGGGGGAGCACGTGATGCCGCGGAGCTGAGCAGACGTTGACAAACCGAGCTCTTCAAAGTTATTCTATTTTTACCTAAATAACAACGTTGAAACAATATTCTAACATCGGCTGATAAATTGTCAGGTACTTACCTTCCCAAAGAGCCATGGACCTCCGACCGAGAGGCAAGAAGGACGACCAAAACGTTGTTGATTCCCAAGATAACGATAACGCTACAGCTAGCAAGATTAGCATTAGCCCTCATAACTCAGACGACAGTTCCAGACTGTTGCTCTCAGCAGCCTCTCGCGAGCCTGTCGACCTGCTGGCTACTCTCCTCCGGGAAATTCAGGATGGTAACAGAGGTCTTTCTCTGAAAATCGATAAGAAATCGGCTGAACTCCATTCTTCCATTGACGACCTGAAATCCTCCATGAATGATCTCTTTTTGAGAACGACTGAGGCAGAGTTGCGCATTAGCACAGTTGAAGATACCATCGCTAGACATGACCAGGTCTTGACACAACTGCAAAAGGACAATGCCTACCTCAAAAACAAAGTAGATCAGATGGAGAATCAGAGTAGACGTAGTAATATCCGTGTGGTGGGATTGAAAGAGGACAGCGAGGGCCGTGACCCGGTCCGTTTCTTCACTCAATGGATCCCGGAGGCATAACCAACTTCACCAAGCCGCTGGAAATCGAACGCGCCCACAGAACATCAGTGCCGAAACCCCGGCCAGATGAGCCCCCACGAGCCGTCCTGATCAGGTTCCTCCGTTTCCAAGACAGAGAGAAGATACTGCAACTCGCAAGAGCCAAAGGGGACATCACCATCGATGGAAAGAGGGTCAGCCTTTTCCCAGATGTGAGCGCGGATCTCGCCAGACGCCGCAAGCAGTTCAGACCTGCCGCCAAAGCACTGAAGGAGAAGAACATCACCGGCTACCTCATCCACCCTGCGCGGATGAAAGTTCAGTACAAAGGCCGAAGCCATCTCTTCAACACACCGGAAGTGCACACTTTTCTCAAAGAACTGAGCAACGTCTGAGCCAGGACGGTCTCTCTGGGGGATAAAATGCAACGTCTGAGCCAGGACGGTCTCTCTGGGGGATAAGATGCAACGTCTGAGCCAGGACGGTCTCTCTGGGGGATAAGATGCAACGTCTGAGCCAGGACGGTCTCTCTGGGGATAAGATGCAACGCCTGAGCCAGGACGGTCTCTCTGGGGATAAGATGCAACGTCTGAGCCAGGACGGTCTCTCTCTCTGGGGGATAAGATGCAAGCCGTCTCTCTGAGCCAGGACGGTCTCTCTGGGGGATAAGATGCAACGTCTGAGCCAGGACGGTCTCTCTGGGGGATAAGATGCAACGTCTGAGCCAGGACGGTCTCTCTGGGGGATAAGATGCAACGTCTGAGCCAGGACGGTCTCTCTGGGGGATAAGATGCAACGCCTGAGCCAGGACGGTCTCTCTGGGGGATAAGATGCAACGTCTGAGCCAGGACGGTCTCTCTGGGGGATAAGATGCAACGTCTGAGCCAGGACGGTCTCTCTGGGGGATAAGATGCAACGTCTGAGCCAGGACGGTCTCTCTGGGGGATAAGATGCAACGTCTGAGCCAGGACGGTCTCTCTGGGGGATAACATGCAACGTCTGAGCCAGGACGGTCTCTCTGGAGGATAAGATGCAACGTCTGAGCCAGGACGGTCTCTCTGGGGGATAAGATGCAGTTGGTTTGTTTTCTCTTATCCGGATTGAACTGCTGGTATCTCCCGGTCACTATAATTGATTTGTACATTTTCAACTAACCGTATCTTTCCGGGGTGAGTTCTATTACATTTACAGGAGAGTATATTTTGGTTTAGTCCATATCTACTGGGCGAAGCAATAAGTGGGTTTAGGCCCACTGCTTTCCCCCTCATTTATGTTAATCTTTCGTAAAGAGACTCAAGCATCCCTTACCGTGGGCAGTAAATATTCAGCCATAAATATAAATATCTATTCACAACGTTTGTTTTCAATTTAGTGAGCTCGCAGGTTTTAGTTTACGCCAAGGTTTAGCTAGTAAGAACAAGATGGAAAGCGAGCAGCAACGTATCTCTACAAGTGTATTCATGTTTGATTGTTGGGATTGTTGTTCTAGTCTGACAATCGGGGTGGTGGGATTTTTATTTTCTTCCTTTTTTCTATGTTTATTGTTTCCTTCCTAAAGAGACACACAGGTCACTTTTGTGCTCAAACCAAAGTTGAAACATTTCCTAATTATCTAAATATGATAGATTTCTAATTCAGTTACATATTTGAAACCCAACCTATGTTTAATCCACTAAAATATGTCACATTCAACGTAAAAGGTCTTAACAGCCCGATTAAAAGGAAAAGAGTCTATACATACCTTAAGAAATGAAAGGCTGACATTGTGTTTTTACAAGAAACACATCTTACAGCCAGTGAACACAAGAAATTGAAGAGGGAAAGGGTAGGACAGGTTTTTGCATCCTCTTTTAACTCCAAAGCAAGAGGAACTGCAATTTTGATAAGTAGACACATCCCCTTCTGCGTCAACAACACCATCTCTGATCCTTCTGGCAGGTTTGTTTTGGTGCAGGGGCATATGTTTTCAGAGTCTTGGACCCTATTGAATATTTATGCTCCTAACTTCGATGACCAAATGTTTATTCAGAATGTCTTCCTTCAGGTTGCTCAAGCACCACTAGGATGGCTACTGGTTGGAGGAGATTTTAATTTTTGCTTAGATACAGTTCCTGATAGGTCCTCTGATAAACCCTCACTTCTTACCAAAGCTGGCAAGCTCACCATGTCATTCATGAAAGATCTCAATTTACTAGACATCTAGAGACAGTTGCACCCACAGGATAGGGACTACTCTTTTTATTCACACCCACACAAGACACACACACGCATAGATAACTTTTTACTTTCGACACAACTGTTTCATAGAGTGTTAGATGTCGAGTATCTCCCCAGATTGCTTAGTGACCATTCTCCTCTGGTATTATCAATCTCCATTCCTACCAAGGTAAATGGAGCATATAGATGGAGACTAAATTCTACACTTCTAAAGCAACCTGAATTTTGTGCATTCATCAAAGAGCAGATCAATATTTTTACTTTGACAAACAAACCCTCTGCTCCTGACAACTTCATTCTTTGGGACACATTGAAGGCCTATCTGAGGGGACAGATTATTTCCTATACTAAAGGGCTGAAGAAAAAACACGGTGCGGAAACTGAGTGCCCTTGAATCTGAAATCTCCGAGCTAGAGAAAACCTACCAAAGAGGCCCGACTAAAGATCTATATAGGCTTTTGGTAAATAAAAAACTTAAATATAATATTCTGAACACATATCAAGCTGAGAGGGCCATCACTAAATCAAAACAGCGTTATTATGAGCTTGGAGAGAAAGCTCACAAAGTATTGGCATGGCAACTGAAAGCAGAGGAAAGTTAGAGGACAATTAATGCCAGAGAAACTCTTACTAAAGAGATATCTTTCCACCCTACTGAAATTAATGATACTTTTAAGAAATACTATGAAGACCTCTACACTTCCCAATCAAGCGATGATCTATCAGAGATCGACTCCTCTCTCTCCTCTCTCAACCTCTCATGCCTGTCAGGGGAAGACAGCGAGCGCCTGAGTGAACACTTCTCAGTTCCTGAATTGTTGGAGGCCATTAAATCCTTACCTTCTAATAAATCTCCTGAGGTACTTAAAAAAGCCAGAGAAGACAACTGCTTTCCAGAGTCCTTCTCTCAAGCAGTGATTACTGTAATCCACAAGAAAGGGAAAAACCCGCTAAAGTGCGCCTCCTACAGACCAATCTCTCTCCTTAACACAGATTGTAAACTGGTCACCAAGATGCTGTCTAAGAGACTGGAGTCATGTCTTCCCCTGTTGGTCAACCCAGATCAGACTGGCTTCATAATTCATAGATTGTCCTCCAATAATCTCAGAAGGTTCTTTGATATAATTCACCTTGCTAACAAAAACAAAATACCTAGTGTCGCAGTCTCCCTCGACGCTGAAAAGGCCTTTGATAGGGTTGAATGGCCACACCTCTTTCGCGTCTTGGAAAAGTTCGGTTTAGGTACCGTGTTTGTAAATTTGATAAAATCACTCTACAAATCTCCTAAAGCTAGGATTGCTACCAATGGGATTACTTCCTCCTCTTTCCCTCTTTATAGGGGGAACAGACAAGGTTGCCCAATTAGCCCCCACCTCTTTGCCCTCGCCATCGAACCGTTGGCTGAGGCTATTGGAACGTGCCCTGACATACATGCCTTTGAGGTGGGACCCCATACCCATAAATTATCACTCTTTGCGGACGACCTTGTCTTATTTCTAACAAACCCAGAACACTCCCTCTCTCACTTGCAGATCCTACTACAGTGTCATAGTTCTTTCTCTGGATATAAGGTCAATTTTGATAAAAGCGAAATCTTACCGTTGTCTGTCTTTGACCATCATACCATCAAGCACAAGTTTCCTTTCAGATGGTCGCCTATGGGCTTCACATATTTGGGCATAATGGTGGATGGTAACCTGAACAACCTCTATAAACTCAATCTGGCCAGTTTGTTGCAAAAGGTGGAGGTTGACCTTTGTAAATGGATGGACTTACCTCTCACTCTACTGGGTAGAATCAATGTAATTAAAATGAATGTCCTGCCCAGGTTTCTATATCTGTTTCAATCTCTCCCTATCCCTGTTCCCGCAGCATTTTTTTCCTCTCTCGACAAGCTGACCAGACGGTTTATCTGGCACGGCAAAACCCCTAGGGTTGGCCTGGATAAACTGACCCTTGATTACAGTCAAGGGGGCTTAAACCTCCCCAATTTTAGAATGTACTACTGGGCTGCACAGTCTAGGTTTCTGGCTCAGAGGTTTGACAATGGTCCCTCTCCCTCATGGTTGAACATTGAAAAGCTTGAGGTAAATGATGACACTGGGGCAGATTTGTTTTACAAATGGGACAGAAAATCTATAAAAACCATCACAGACAACCCTTTAATCATACATTCTGTCCTGGCATGGTGCAAACTGCATGAGCTGTTCGGACGAGGGGGATTCCTTTCCCTAAAACCCCTTTATGGAACAATAGATTGATCCCTATGTTTTTCCAGAATAGTAACTTTAGACCATGGTCTGATAAGGGGATCACTCTTCTGGAACATTGTTACGAGGAGGGAGTTCTTATGTCTTTTGATCAGCTGAAACAGAAACACCACTTGCCTACCAGGGACTTCTTTAGCTACCTACAACTACGAAACTTTATTAGGGTGACTCTCAAGGGACAATGGAACCTACCTAAGATGTCACCTATTGAACAACTCTGCCACGCAGACCAACCACTGTTCAAGACCATTTCCCGTGTTTACAATGCTCTTATGTCAGGACTAACACTGCCTGGGCTAGATAAACCCCGACTTAGATGGGAGAAGGATCTGGGTATTGATCTTGATGAGGATCTATGGAGTAACCTATGCAGGGATGGGGTTACATCCACATTGAACTCCAGATACAGACTGATCCAGTTTAATTTCCTCCATCAGCTCTATATCACCCCATCTAGACTGCACAAGTTCAACCCAGATATCTCCTCCCTATGTTTTAGATATGGCTCAGATGAAGGAACATTCCTCCATTCCACTTGGCAGTGTTCAAAACTACACTGTTTCTGGCAGGGGGTATGCGATACCATATCCTCAATTCACGGGGTTGCATTCCCTTTAGACCCGGAGGTCTGTCTACTGGGTAACTTTACTAACACCAATCTTAGGCAAAGCCATACTATAAAGCTAACAGAAATATTGCTAGCGATGGCCAAGAAATGTATTGCCTTGAAATGGAAATCGGATTCCTCCCTGCCAGTTGCAATGTGGCTATCGGAAGTTAATAGTTGTATCCCTTTGGAGAAAATCACTTACTGCTTGAGGAATAAGTTAAAGACATTTTACAGAATTTGTCAACCTTTTATTGACTGTATGGAGAATCTCCCCCCTCATCACATTGATTGAATCGCTATATAATCCTTATATAATGTTTCACAAGTAATGTATAATATGTAGCCTACGGCAGGTGATCCAATGTCTTGTTATTTTGTTATTTTTATATGTTTGTTTATATAAGTATAATTATAATTAAATTTTGTTACGTTCGTCTGATACTGTCACTTTGTCCTATCGTTGTCTAATATCTTTTCACTTTTGTTTTGAATGTTCTAATTGGAAAATGCAAAAAAAAAAGAAAAAAAAAAAAAAGAAAAGGTAGTGGGGTTGTTTTATTAGACTTCAGTGTGGCTTTTGACATCGATCACAGTCTGCTGCTGGAAAAACATATGTGTTATGGCTTTACACCCCCTGCTATAATGTGGATAAAGAGTTACCTATCTAACAGAACACAGAGGGTGTTCTTTAGTGGAAGCTTCTCAAACATAATCCAAGTAGGAACAGGAATTCCCCAGGGCAGCTGTCTAGGCCCATTACTTTTTGCAATCTTTACTGATGACATGCCACTGGCTCTCAGTAAAACCAGTGTGTCTATGTATGCGGATGACTCAACACTATACACGTCAGCTACTACAGCTACTGAAATGACTGCAACACTTAACAAAGAGTTGCAGTTAGTTTCAGAGTGGGTGGCAAGGAATAATTTAGTCCTAAATATTTTTTAAACTAAAAGCATTGCATTTGGGACAAATCATTCACTAAACCCTAAACCTAGACTAAATCTGGTAATAAATAATGTAGTAATTAAGCAAGTTGAGGTGACTAAACTGCTTGGAGTTACCCTGGATTGTAAACTGTCATGGTAAAAACATGTTGATGTAACAGTAGCTAAGATGGGGAGAAGTCTGTCTATAATAAAGCACTGCTCTGCCTTCTTAACAACACTATCAACAAGGCAGGTCCTACAGGCCTTAGTTTTGTCGCACCTGGACTACTGTTCAGTCGTGTGGTCAGGTGCCACAGAGGGACATCGGAAAATTACAATTGGCTCAGAACAGCGCAGCATGGCTGGCTCTTGGATGTACACAAACAGCCAACATTAACAATATGCACGTCAATCTCTCCTGGCTCAAAGTAGAGGAGAGATTGACTTCATCACTACTTGTTTTTGTAAGAAGTGTTGACATCCTGAATGTACCGAGCTGTCAGTTTAAACTACTAGCACACAGCTCTGACACCCATGCATACCCCACAAGACATGCCACCAGAGGTCTCTTGACAATCCCCAAGTCCAGAACAGACTATGGGAGGTGAACAGTACTACATAGAGCCATGACTACATGGAACTCTATTCCACAGTACTACATAGAGCCATGACTACATGGAACTCTATTCCACATCAGGTAACTGATGCAAGCAGTACAATCCGATTTAAATAACCGATAAAAATACACCTTATGGAACAGCGAGGACTGTGAAGAGACACAGACACAGGTACACATGATAATACACACACTCTACACACACATACGTTGTATTGTATATATGTGGTAGTAGAGTAGTGGCCTGAAGGAACACACTAAATGTATTGGATAAAGTGTAATGTCATGTAATATTTTAAACTGTATCTAACTGCCTTACTGTTGCTGGACCCCAGGAAGAGTAGCTGCTGCCTTGGCAGGAACTAATGGGGATCTTTAATAAACACAATAGAATGAAACGTTTTAGTTTGCTGAGTTTCCTTTCTACTTCCTGGTAACCTAGATATGGATCTTGGTCATTGTTTTATTTAAACTCGGCAAGTCAGTTAAGAACAAATTCTTATTTACAATGAGGTAACCCGGATGGCGCTGGGACAATTGTGCGCCACCCTATGGGACTCCCAATCACGGCCGGTTGTGATACAGCCTGGAATCGAACCAGGGTCTGTAGTGACGCCTCTAGCGCTGAGATGTAACCTAGATAGGGATCTGTAATATAAACCTCGATAGACACAATTATCCAATTCATAGAAACATCAGTAGCAGTGCTACACTCACAAACCCTCCTTTTTTTCCTTTCCCTTAGATGACCCCGATGACCTGATGGTGACCCGCAAGGGGAAGACCCAGCTGGAGAACTGGCAGGACGTCAGCTCCCTGGGTCTGCTGAACCTGGTCTACGACGTCACACCACCAGACTTTGTGGACCTGGTCATCACAGACCTGGGCATGATCCCCTGCACCTCAGTTCCTGTTGTTCTCAGGGTTAAAAACCTGGACCAGTAACAGGTGGAAGGGGAATGACGCAGGGGTTTGGCGTAGAGTCGCAGACTGATGATGCATCTGACTTGATGTGGTGTTCTATAAGAAACACTTGTGTTTGAGAGTTGTAAGCTATGGGCACCCTATCCTCCTATATATAGTGTAGGGTATTAGGTCATAGGGTTCCAAATGGGGGTGTTCCGACGACCATTCTAGAATGCATAGACCTACCAAATACATTTGTTTTAATTGTTAGTAGCGTGCTAGTGTTGATATGTTGACATTGGACCGGGTCTTTAGACTCTCACTTTGCTCAGCCTTTCTACATGCTAGGCTATATCCACTGTAACAGCTGGCCCCAAGAAAGACTACAGAAGTGTTCTACTCTGAGCAGGCATTCACACCTGTTTGGCATGTAATACACTTTTGGCATGTAATAAATGGCACATTATTTATTGAAAACAGAGTTTCCTGTGTGTTCTTTGAACAGGGTTGACGATAGAGGATTTGGTCCGGGTGGTGGTGGTGGTGGGGGGTAGAAGGTATAGGGAACAGGTCCCGTATCCACATGGCATCTCAGAGTAGGAGAGTTGACCTGGGATCTGTCCATACAATTGTATTCATTATGATCTAAAAGACTAAACTGACCCTAGATGAGCACTCAAGACTGTGGATACGAGCTTGATCAAAGGAAAATCTCAACGGCAGAGAAGTGGCCAATGAAAGTCCAAGATTTCTGTTTTGAACGTTTTCAATCAAACCAATTAAGGTATTTAAAATAATGTTTGTTTTTGTTGCTGCTGTAGTTGTGTATCCCTAAATGCTGTATCCTCATTCAAACTACAGCAAAACATCTGAACTGTTCTGATTTAATTAGGTCCTGTGTTGGCTTAAAATGCCTATTATGGAGTTTTAGTGTTAGTAAACCATCATTTGAATAGAGTGCCAGCTTATGTTGAATATATCAGTGTGTAATAGAATACATTACATTGTTGGAGGAAGAGAGCTTTTTAAAAAATTTATTTCACCCTTTATTTAACCAGGTAGACTAGTTGAGAACACCTTTATTTAACCAGGTAGGCCAGTTGAGAACACCTTTATTTAACCAGGTAGACTAGTTGAGAACACCTTTATTTAACCAGGTAGACTAGTTGAGAACACCTTTATTTAACCAGGTAGGCCAGTTGAGAACACCTTTATTTAACCAGGTAGGCTAGTTGGGAACACCTTTATTTAACCAGGTAGGCCAGTTGAGAACACCTTTATTTAACCAGGTAGACTAGTTGAGAACACCTTTATTTAACCAGGTAGGCCAGTTGAGAACACCTTTATTTAACCAGGTAGACTAGTTGAGAACACCTTTATTTAACCAGGTAGACTAGTTGAGAACACCTTTATTTAACCAGGTAGGCCAGTTGAGAACACCTTTATTTAACCAGGTAGGCTAGTTGAGAACACCTTTATTTAACCAGGTAGGCCAGTTGAGAACACCTTTATTTAACCAGGCTAGTTGAGAACACCTTTAGTTGAGAACACCTTTATTTAACCAGGTAGGCTAGTTGAGAACACCTTTATTTAACCAGGTAGGCTAGTTGAGAACACCTTTATTTAACCAGGTAGGCTAGTTGAGAACACCTTTATTTAACCAGGTAGGCCAGTTGAGAACACCTTTATTTAACCAGGTAGGCTAGTTGAGAACACCTTTATTTAACCAGGTAGGCTAGTTGAGAAGACCTTTATTTTAACCAGGTAGGCTAGTTGAGAACACCTTTATTTAACCAGGTAGGCTAGTTGAGAACACCTTTATTTAACCAGGTAGGCTAGTTGAGAACACCTTTATTTAACCAGGTAGGCTAGTTGAGAACACCTTTATTTAACCAGGTAGGCTAGTTGAGAACACCTTTATTTAACCAGGTAGGCTAGTTGAGAACACCTTTATTTAACCAGGTAGGCTAGTTGAGAACACCTTTATTTAACCAGGTAGGCTAGTTGAGAACACCTTTATTTAACCAGGTAGGCCAGTTGAGAACACCTTTATTTAACCAGGTAGGCTAGTTGAGAACACCTTTATTTAAAGGCCAGTTGAGAACACCTTTATTTAACCAGGTAGGCTAGTTGAGAACACCTTTATTTAACCAGGTAGGCTAGTTGAGAACACCTTTATTTAACCAGGTAGGCTAGTTGAGAACACCTTTATTTAACCAGGTAGGCTAGTTGAGAACACCTTTATTTAACCAAGGCCAGTTGAGAACACCTTTATTTAACCAGGTAGGCCAGTTGAGAACACCTTTATTTAACCAGGTAGGCCAGTTGAGAACACCTTTATTTAACCAGGTAGGCTAGTTGAGAACACCTTTATTTAACCAGGTAGGCTAGTTGAGAACACCTTTATTTTAACCAGGTAGGCTAGTTGAGAACACCTTTATTTAACCAGGTAGGCTAGTTGAGAACACCTTTATTTAACCAGGTAGGCTAGTTGAGAACACCTTTATTTAACCAGGTAGGCCAGTTGAGAACACCTTTATTTAACCAAGTAGGCTAGTTGAGAACACCTTTATTTAACCAGGTAGGCCAGTTGAGAACACCTTTATGTAACCAGGTAGACCAGTTGAGAACACCTTTATTTAACCAGGTAGGCTAGTTGAGAACACCTTTATTTAACCAGGTAGGCCGGTTGAGAACACCTTTATTTAACCAGGTAGGCTAGTTGAGAACACCTTTATTTAACCAGGTAGGCTAGTTGAGAACACCTTTATTTAACCAGGTAGGCCAGTTGAGAACAAGTTCTCATTTACAACTGCGACCTCTGGTCAAGATAAAGCAAAGCAGTTCGACACAAACAACAACGACACAGAGTTACACATGGAGTAAAAACAAACATACAGTCAATAATACAGTAGAAAAATAAGTCTATATACGATGTGAGCAAATGAGGTGAGAAGGGAGGTAAAGGCAAAAAAAAGGCCATGGTGGCGAAGTAAATACAATATAGCAAGTAAAAGACTGGAATGGTAGATTTGCAGTGGAAGAATGTGCAAAGTAGAGATAGAAATAATGGGGTGCAAAGGAGCAAAATAAATACAGTAGGGAAAGAGGTAGTTGTTTGGGCTAAATTATAGGTGGGCTATGTACAGGTGCAGTAATCTGTGAGATGCTCTGACAGTTGGTGCTTAAAGCTAGTGAGGGAGATAAGTGTTTCCAGTTTCAGATATTTTTGTAGTTCGTTACAGTCATTGGCAGCAGAGAACTGGAAGGAGAGGCGGCCAAAGGAAGAATTGTTTTTGGGAGTGACCAGAGAGATATACCTGCTGGAGCGCGTGCTACAGGTGGGTGCTGCTATGGTTACCAGCGAGCTGAGATAAGGGGGGACTTTACCTAGCAGGGTCTTGTAGATGACCTGGAGCCAGTGGGTTTGGCGACGAGTATGAAGCGAGGGCCAGCCAATGAGAGCGTACAGGTCGCAGTGGTGGGTAGTATATGGGGCTTTGGTGACAAAACGGATGGCACTGTGATAGACTACATCCAATTTATCGAGTGGAGTGTTGGAGAATGTCTCCTTTAAAGTCTTTTCTTTAATGTTCCATGATGTTCTATCGCAGAGACATTTTATTAGAGAGAGAGAGAAGTCAACACAACTAGTATTCAATGAACTGCTCAATGGCGCAGAGGAAATTGGACAGATTGATTGGTCAGTACATAAGTCACCTGTGTGCCGTTCAGAATGGCTCTTCAGGTCAAGAGACACACACACACACACACAGTCCGTGTATAACATCCGTCTTTAATCCAAGGTAAAATACAAAAAGGCAACCCATTTCAGTTAATAAACATGTTGATCTGTAACCATATGTACGAACAAGGCAACATTGGTGGTACTGTCTGCAAGCAATGTGTTTTGCTCATGTCTCTCTATAATGTGATTTATCAAATCGATATCTTGTCAGTTTCCCCCCCCCCCCCCCCCCCCCAAAATTATATAGCATATTATAGCTCCTATGAGAATTGACTTATTCACATGCAAAGTAGATGACGATACCTGCTTCAGGTAACGAGCGTTAGTCTTAGTAAATAAACCATGAATGAAATATACATTAAGTTACAGCTTATGTTGAACATAACACCATGTTGATCGAGATAAATGGCTGCACGCTGTACACACTGAGCATCAAAAACTGTAAGTCTTAAAACATGTCATATGGGCCTAGAGACCATCTCCTCAATCAACAGTCCACAGTCAGCACTATAACATTAACCCCTGAGACCATTTCAATCAACAGTCCACAGTCAGCACTATAACATTAACCCCTGAGACCATTTCAATCAACAGTCCACTGTCAGCACTATAACATTAACCCCTGAGACCATTTCAATCAACAGTCCACTGTCAGCACTATAACATTAACCCCTGAGACCATTTCAATCAACAGTCCACAGTCAGCACTATAACATTAACCCCTGAGACCATTTCAATCAACAGTCCACAGTCAGCACTATAACATTAACCCCTGAGACCATTTCAATCAACAGTCCACTGTCAGCACTATAACATTAACCCCTGAGACCATTTCAATCAACAGTCCACTGTCAGCACTATAACATTAACCCCTGAGACCATTTCAATCAACAGTCCACAGTCAGCACTATAACATTAACCCCTGAGACCATTTCAATCAACAGTCCACAGTCAGCACTATAACATTAACCCCTGAGACCATTTCAATCAACAGTCCACTGTCAGCACTATAACATTAACCCCAGACCACAGTCCATAACATTAACCCCTGAGACCATTTCAATCAACAGTCCACAGTCAGCACTATAACATTAACCCCTGAGACCATTTCAATCAACAGTCCACAGTCAGCACTATAACATTAACCCCTGAGACCATTTCAATCAACAGTCCACAGTCAGCACTATAACATTAACCCCTGAGACCATTTCAATCAACAGTCCACTGTCAGCACTATAACATTAACCCCTGAGACCATTTCAATCAACAGTCCACTCAGGATTTCCCCTGCTATTTCAGGTCAGTACCACTTGAAAATGTCCTAGGACTAGGCCTCAGACCAGGTGCCCGGGTACAACCTCAGACTGATATGGCCTTGCGTCTTTGGGTGACCCATAGCAGGATGGAGACCAGGACCGTGGAGCCCGCTAGAGGCACGAACACCTGGATTATAGGAAACTCTCCCTGCCAACAACACACAGACAACAACGATTTAATTTCGTGCATAGCAGTTATATTTTCTTTTTGAAGGGTTTCATATCACCATATCAGTTATTTCTTTCGCAGTTCATACTTGCGTTGTCTTCAACAATCAGTTACGGAATATCGATATTAATGAATAACATATATATATATATATATATATTTTATTTTTTTGTGATGCAACTTATCGCCATTGTCCCAAAATAATAATAATACAACATTTTGTAAGAATATTTCCCAATAGATGACAAGGAGGCTGTGTTGTCGTAATGACAAGGAGGCTGTGTTTTCGTAATGACAAGGAGGCTGTGTTGTCGTAATGACAAGGAGGCTGTGTTGTCGTAATGACAAGGAGGCTGTGTTGTCGTAATGACAAGGAGGCTGTGTTGTCGTAATGACAAGGAGGCTGTGTTGTCGTAATGACAAGGAGGCTGTGTTTTCGTAATGACAAGGAGGCTGTGTTGTCGTAATGACAAGGAGGCTGTGTTGTCGTAATGACAAGGAGGCTGTGCTGTCGTAACTGACCTCTCGGAGACACTTGTATCCACGGAAGGCACCGGCGCAGCTACATTGAAAGAAGCCCGGACCGTATGGTACACAGAGGGAGTTCTCGGGGCAGTTCAACGCTGTCGAAGCCAAGTTATGAGGAGAGAAGAAGAACATAACATACTGTATAAACTGTCAGTTAAAAGACTGATGCCAGTTCACACTGTATATAGAATCACAGCTGAGGTGGCACCCATTTTTTATTTATTTATAGTTTCCCGGGAAAACTGTAATGGTAAGTGACTGACTTACACAAAGAACCAGTCTGGTTACAGATGTCTTTCTGTCCTTCACAAAAATGAGTTTCCCCTTTGACCTTCACCTTATCCCATGATGCATTGCCTCCTGGACAGACCAGGTTGGCAGGCAGAATCCTTACAGGTTGAAAGAAGAAAACAATACTAGAACCAGAAGAGACTTGCACCAGAGCTACTGGAGTGTGCTCAGTCCCTGAGAGTACAGTACAGGAGAGATGTAGCAATGGTGTTATTGACAAAACATTGATGGACATGTAAAAAGTGTATTATAAAAAATTACAGCTCAGTCCTAATAATTATTATTATATTGTACTTACAGGTTAGCCAACTGGATAAAGCCTTCAAACAGTGAATCGTCCAGATTTACAATGGGGTTCAGTGAGAGATCTCTGCAAAGTCAAGAGAGAAAACAGAAGTTAACGCAGCACATAGTGACACACTGGTTTAACGCGGCACATAGTAACACACTGGTTTAACGCGGCACCTAGTAACACACTGGTTTAACGCAGCACATAGTAACACACTGGTTTAACGCGGCACATAGTAACACACTGGTTTAACGCGGCACATAGTAACACACTGGTTTAACGCAGCACCTAGTAACACACTGGTTTAACGCAGCACATAGTAACACACTGGTTTAACGCGGCACATAGTAACACACTGGTTTAACGCAGCACATAGTAACACACTGGTTTAACGCAGCACATAGTAACACACTGGTTTAACGCAGCACATAGTAACACACTGGTTTAACGCAGCACATAGTAACACACTGGTTTAACGCGGCACCTAGTAACACACTGGTTTAACGCGGCACATAGTAACACACTGGTTTAACGCGGCACATAGTGACACACTGGTTTAACGCAGCACATAGTAACACACTGGTTTAACGCGGCACATAGTAACACACTGGTTTAACGCGGCACATAGTAACACACTGGTTTAACGCAGCACATAGTAACACACTGGTTTAACGCGGCACATAGTAACACACTGGTTTAACGCAGCACATAGTGACACACTGGTTTAACGCAGCACATAGTAACACACTGGTAATGTAGGTCGATGTGAACAGTCTGTGTTTCCATACATTGTTGTAGCGCTGAATGCATCTTGAAGGTCTTCCACATGGCTCAGGGAACAGTTTGATAGGTCCAACCTGAGGGAAACGTAAAGAGTGTGACTAATACATGTTGATAAGGGGCACAGACAGTAAAACAAAACACTATGACAGATACTGGCTACAAGACAAGTCATCAGTTGGTACATTTTCAAAATATATATATATTTTACCTTTATTTATACTGGTTTTTCCTCACTGAGAGAACATCTCTTTTCCAATAGTTGTTGGATGTTACTAAATGTTATTACACAAAGTATTTGTCCTCTATGAGCAATTCAGTAGGACCACCAGATTATCAACTGCAAAAGGTTTACAAAACAAATGCTTTTCAAAGCACAAAATCTAATTCCTACCCGATGATGTAGTCCGCATCCCTGATGTTCTCTTTTCCCAGCAGGCAGCAGCGGCCATCAATCAAACCCGCAGACGCGGAACAGAACTGGCTCACGGCAGTGCCGTTCTGGACCGTCCCGTTGCAGAGATGACACAGGCCCACCTGTTGTTGTTGTGGACCACAAATACACAACACGGAGCTATTCACAACGCTTTTATCAACAAGACTGTAGCCTAGCCTAGCAACAATAGCTTTCTACAATAAATGCTTCAGAAAAAAAATCTCTTTTACAGGCAACTATTGACCAATACTATAGCTTCAAACGACAAAATCAAATTGTATTTGTCACATACGCCAAATACAATGCAGTGAAATGCTTATTTACAAGCCCTTAACCAACAATGCAGTGCAATCTCAGTGAGTGTGTAGCATGCAGACCAGCAGAAGACAGTTACAATGTAACAACGCTGAGTGTAGCCAAGTAGAGTAGGAGTTACAATGTAACAACGCTGAGTGTAGCCAAATAGAGTAGCAGTTACAATGTAACAACGCTGAGTGTAGCCAAGTAGAGTAGCAGCTACAATGTAACAACGCTGAGTGTAGCCAAGTAGAGTAGCAGTTACAATGTAACACAGTGTACGCAGTTACAATGTAACAACGAGTGTAGCAAGTAGAGTAGCAGCTACAATGTAACAACGCTGAGTGTAGCAGTTACAATGTAACAACGCTGAGTGTGTAGCTACAATGTAACAACGCTGAGTGTAGCAGTTACAATGTAACAACGCTGAGTGTAGAGTAGCAGTTACAATGTAACAAGAGTAGCAGCTACAATGCTGAACAAGTAGAGTAGCAGTTACGCTGAGTGTAGCCAAGTAGAGTAGCAGTTACAATGTAACAACGCTGAGTGTAGCCAAGTAGAGTAGCAGCTACAATGTAACAACGCTGAGTGTAGCTACAATGTAGAGTAGCAGCAGTTACAATGCTGAGTGTAGCCAAACAACGCTGAGTGTAGCGTAGCAGTTACAATGTAACAACGCTGAGTGTAGCAGTTACAATGTAACAACGCTGAGTGTAGCCAAGTAGAGTAGCAGCTACAATGAATGTAGCCAAGTAGTAGCAGTTACAATGTAACAACGCTGAATTACAATGTAACAATGTAAAAACGCTGAGTGAGTGTAGCCAATGTAACAACGCTGAGTGTAGCCAAGTAGAGTAGCAGCTACAATGTAAAAACGCTGAGTGTAGCCAAGTAGAGTAGCAGCTACAATGTAACAACGCTGAGTGTAGCCAAGTAGGGTAGCATGTTACAATGTAACAACGCTGAATGTAGCCAAGTAGCGTAGCATGTTACAATGTAACAACGCTGAGTGTAGCCAAGTAGCGTAGCAATTACAATGTAACAACGCTGAGTGTAGCAGCATAATTACAATGTAACACATCCGAGTGTATAAACAACGTAACAACTCTACTCTGAGTATAGAAGCAGTTACAATGTAACAACAACAAGAACGAGTGTAGCCTAGCATCAGCAGTAACAATTTAACGGATCTGATATGACACCGAACAGCATTGCCTATAGACCTGAAGCAGACCCTTTACCTGTAACTCAGTCAGTTGATAACCACCAGAGAAACATAAATGAATGAACAACAAGACCACTGCTGCATTCTGCTGGCTGTGTCCAGCGGTCATTTTCGACCGCGCAAGTCACATGACCGGAACGTATAGGCATGTGACTGTAAGCGAGTGAATCACGGCCGCGTCCCCGTTAGTACTCGTACCCTTGCCTCGTTTCCTTTTCACCCAGGATTAGTCCTCGATTTGAATAGATTAAAAAAACACTATGGTAGAGTGATATAGTAAATGCCGTTCAGAAAGATCGTATATTTTTGCTTATAGATCTATTACTCTTTCTGTTCACATTAATGATCATTAAGAGACAGAGGATATAAAAGGAAACCAGAAGTGTTTGAACGCAGACAGTGCATCGTGACCGTACAATTTGCGCAACATTTTTTGCATACCTAAAATGCAGCCTATAGATTGAAGATTTTTTTGTATTGAACCTTTATCTAACTAGGCAAGTGTGTTAAGAACAAATTATTTTATTTAAAATGACGGCCTGCCGGGGAACAGTGGGTTAACTGCCTTGTTCAGGGGCAGAACAACAGATTGTTACCTTGTCAGCTCGGGAATTCAAAATAGTACTCCTTCGGTTACTGGCCCAAACGCTATTACCACGAGACTACCTGCAGCCCCATGCATCTCAAAGAGAGAGCCTATTAGACTGTAGTAGTCTATTATAATATGATCATATGTTGTATTATTAATTGCCTACATTTATTTGTTGCCTGCCTTTCAAGACAAAACAAATATGCACAGGTTTACATGGCCAAAATGACACATTTTGGAAATAAAACATAAACTATTTACAATTTTTATAATGCTGTTATTAAGAAAAACATTTCAATTGGTTTTGGAAGTTGTCTGGACTGCTCAAATGCACGCTCATCTGACCATCCCGACTCTCAGGAAAGCACCATCACAGAACAGGGGTCAGAATACAAGAGGAGATCATTTACCTAAGGATTGTTTTTGTTGCATGCTGTTAGTAAATATCACATATTTTATGTATATGTGGCCTAAACCCCAAAATAAGTTAATTATTTTTTTTACGTGAATTAATTTAAAAGTAGGAATACAATTGTTTTGCAATGTTTGAAATAAATGTGGTCCCCTCTCTCAGAAATGGTTTGGACCGGAGTACTGTTGCAACGCTTCTTAATGATCTACTTGAAGCCCATTAGATACATTATTGCTGGACGGCTACAATGCATCCAGTTTTCGTGGATTAGTATCAAGTCTGTTTTCTCGAACCGCCTGCTCACCAAAGTAACCTATTTAGGAGAACTTCAAGACACAGAAAGCGTTACAAAAAAATATATAGGCTACAACACATCTGTGCTTGTTTTCTCTCTCTCGGTCGTTTGTACCATTTAGGGCAGTGACCGGAGGTTTGCAGGAGCAAACGGCGTCTTTTCATCCGAAAGTTCTAATGATTACGCAAGTGAAGGGAATTGTCGGCACGAATTGGACAACGGATTGCTGTAACAGGGCCAACGGTGACTGTTTTTTTTTTTTACCTCTACACACAGAGTCGACGAATAAGTTGAATTGTACTGCCAACAATAAAGGTGGAATTACCTAAATCTGCAACATGGCTGCTAGTGGGAAAAGTTTAGAGTACTGACGTGGGAGAAGTTTTATACTAATCCAGTACAGTACAACAGGAATTGTTGTATAAAGTAAATATTTTTTTTCCCCTTCGTCGCCTCGGATTGAACAACGCACATAAACACTGGGTTGCCCGAGTAAGAGCGGAGGAGTGCAAGACTACTTTATTCTTCAAATGATTGTAGTCATCACCAAGCAATCGCGTAGACTTTATCTTCAAAACATTTTTCTTCCTCATCTTAAATAGTGCATCTCTCGCCCAGTGTGGACCATCTGAAATCTAAAATGCATTTCTCCATTCCCGAAACGGAGGTTCGTTCGGGAGAAACTGGAGCAACTTATGTGGTGAGTTCCAGAACTGATTTCGTTTGTCTGTTTTACGACGTACAGTTATTTTACTGCAGATTCCTTAGAATGTGAAATCACAGGAGGTTGGTGGCACCTTAATTGGGGAGGACTGGCTCGTGGTAATGGCAGGAGCGGAATGGGTGGAATGGTTGCCCCAGGTCTACCCCATTCATAGAGCTAAGCCAATTGATGATAGTGTCTTCTGACTGGGGAAGTTTTAAGTGCCGGATGCTTTCTCTAAACATTAACATGTAACGTTAATGCTTGACATCCTTTTTGGAAACGTAAGAAATTGATCTTTCATATCAGCAAGAAATCATTTTCAAAAAACCTAAAGGGGAAATTCCTACACACTTAAAAAATATATATATATATATTTTATAGGGTTAGTGTTCCCACACGGCCATATGTCCATGCTACAGAGCTTGTTTACAGAAGACAGACTGCATACAGAGGCCACCACCTGTGCTATTAGCTATCTAGCATGCTCTGAAAACCTGTCAGTTAACTGGGGAGGAAGTGTAGTTGGTAAACTGGAGAGCTTGTTTACAGAAGACAGACTGCATACAGAGGCCACCACCTGTGCTATTAGCTATCTAGCATGCTCTGAAAACCTGTCAGTTAACTGGGGAGGAAGTGTAGTTGGTAAACTGGAGGCTCACACAGCTTGTGGATCTGTGCAACACTGCTACATTAAGTGTGTATATATATATATATGTGTGTTTTAGTTGAAAGATTCTTTCTCACTGACATGAAAGATAAGAAAGCAATGATTATTGATGTTTTCTAAACGTTAAAACACAGCATTGGAATTGTAGTTTACATGGAGCCAAATGTAGGAGAATGGAATGGCTGAAAACCCTACTTGTGGAGAATACAACACAGGTCTGAAGCCCACCAAGCAGCTGCCCGGGGTCTGAAGCCCACCAAGGGGCTGTCCCGGGGTCTGAAGCCCACCAAGGGGCTGTCCCGGGGTCTGAAGCCCACCAAGCGGCTGTCCCGGGGTCTGAAGCCCACCAAGCGGCTGTCCCGGGGTCTGAAGCCCACCAAGCGGCTGTCCCGGGGTCTGAAGCCCACCAAGCGGCTGTCCCGGGGTCTGAAGCCCACCAAGCGGCTGTCCCGGGGTCTGAAGCCCACCAAGCGGCTGTCCCGGGGTCTGAAGCCCACCAAGCGGCTGTCCCGGGGTCTGAAGCCCACCAAGCGGCTGTCCCGGGGTCTGAAGCCCACCAAGCGGCTGCTGGGGTCTGAAGCCCACCAAGCGGCTGTCCCGGGGTCTGAAGCCCACCAAGCGGCTGTCCCGGGGTCTGAAGCCCACCAAGCGGCTGTCCCGGGGTCTGAAGCCCACCAAGCGGCTGTCCCGGGGTCTGAAGCCCACCAAGGGGCTGTCCCGGGGTCTGAAGCCCACCAAGGGGCTGTCCCGGGGTCTGAAGCCCACCAAGCGGCTGTCCCGGGGTCTGAAGCCCACCAAGCGGCTGTCCCGGGGTCTGAAGCCCACCAAGCGGCTGTCCCGGGGTCTGAAGCCCACCAAGCGGCTGTCCCGGGGTCTGAAGCCCACCAAGCGGCTGTCCCGGGGTCTGAAGCCCACCAAGCGGCTGTCCCGGGGTCTGAAGCCCACCAAGCGGCTTCTGTCTTCTGTATGTTTCATAAACATTGCCTTGTGCCTTGAAATTAGCTCAAAGGCCGGCAGATGGCGATATTGTGTCCTCATCTTACCGTCCAAATGCATTGTATTGCCGGTTGCATACAATCGTATCAGATATTTTTCACTAGAGTATTCGCAGCATCTTTATTGCCGCCTAGCCACTGTCGGCTCCGAGGATAATCGCTGGCAGGTAACTGGTTGCCCCAGGAGCCTGTGCTTGCTTGTAGTTTTCACGTCCAGGTACCTGGCACCACACCATGAGTAACTTTACAGAAAAATGAAGTTATTCGCACGCAGCGTCATCTTGATATGTCTGTAACAGTTCAACATTCACCTTCTGCTACTATTTCTGTCAAGCCGTCCACACATACAGTTTGACACATACGTTTTGATAAATCCTAAATGTACGCACCGCCCACACAGAACGCACTGCGGCTGCCTCCGCAACGCAATTGCTGCAAGGCAAACGCAGCGTTTTTCATTGGAAATGAATGTAACTCTGGTGTACCTAAATGCAATGACGCTGTCGAGTATGATCGAAGCGTAAGAAAATGTTCCCTCAAGGTTATCAGCAAAGTCGGTGCTAGTAGGAAAATACACAGTCACTGTCTCCGATGTAGCCTGAAGCAAAACGTCTGTCTGTTGACAGCTGAGGGAACGGAGCAACACTGGAGTAAAGATTGATGACTTATAAAGGTCATTAAAGGTCTCCAGCTGCTGATGAGGCATGGACAGACCGGTTTCAACCATTAACCACGAGTGAGTAGTGTAGCGGAGAGCGAGAGAGAGCAAAGTACCAAGGGGTAACACTAACTTTCGCTAAGGAAACGCACCAACTTACAGTTCTTACCAGCATCTCAAGGAAAGGAAGTCATCTTTTTGAAAGATTTTGAAAGTTCTAAATCTAGAACTTGATAGCTGACATGTAAAACATTTTGTGACTGTATCAACAGTGGACGAATGAAACAAATACTAAAAATACATTTGTAAAAAAAATATATATATTTTTCCTTTTAATACTGAGGGATTGTCTGTGTACCTTGGAACCAGCGTCCGCACCACACATAACACAGCACAGTTACAGGGGCTTTAGGAAAAAACAAAGACTGCATTTTTAAATGCCGGAATTCCTTTGTGAGCAAAAACCATTCTTTCTCTGACAGTTGTCACTTCCTGTGGTTTTGGGACGGGCAACAGTTTTCCTGTGTAGTTATATGGTCTCTACTGAACTATGGTTAAACTTTGGAAAGTTTTCAGACCCCTTCATTTTTTCACACATTTTGTTACGTTACAGCCTTAGTCTCAATTTATTAAATATATATATTTTTCCCCTAACAATCTACACCCATTATCCCATAATGACCAAGCCAAAACAGTTTATTTAATTTTAATTTTAAATGTATTAAAAAAAAAAGGTATTTGGAGTGAAAGTCCACCTGATGTTTCTACAACTTGATTGGAGTCCACCTGAGGTCAATTCAATTGATTGGACATGATTTGGAAAGGCACACACCTGTCTATATAAGGTCCCACAGTTGACAATGGATGTCAGAGCAAAAACCAAGCCATGAGGTCGAAGGAATTGTCCTTAGAGCTCAGAGACGAGAATGTCTGCAGCGTTGAAGGTCCCCAAGAACACAGTGGCCTCCATTATTCTTAAATTGAAGAAGTTTGGAACTACCAAGACTCTTCCTAGAGCTGGCCACCTGGCTAAACTGAGCAATCGGGGGAGAGGGGCCTTGGTCAGGGAGGTGACCATCTCTGCAGCACTCCACCAATGAGACTTTTATGGTAGAGTGGCCAGACAGAAGCCACTCCTCAGTAAAAGGCACATGACAGCCCGCTTGGAGTTTGCCAAAAGGCACCTAAAGACTCTCAGACCATGAGAAACAAGATTCTCTGGTCTGATGAAACCCAGATTGAACTCTTTGGCCTGAAAACCAAGGGTACTGTCTGGAGGAAACCAGGCACCATCCCTACGGCGAAGCATGGTGGTGGCAGCATCATGCTGTGGGGATGTTTTTCAGCAGCAGGGACTAGAAGACTAGTCAGGATCAAGGCAAAGATGAACAGAGCAACGTACAGAGAGATCCTTGATGAAAACCTGCTCAGGCCCTCAGACTGGTGCAACAGTTCACCTTCTAACAGGACAACAACGCTAAGCACACAGCCGAGACAACGCAGGTGTGGCTTCGGGACAAGTCTCTGAATGTCCTTCAAGCCAGAGCCCGAACTTGAACCTGATCGAACATCCCTGGAGACGCCTGAAAATATCTGTTCAGCGACGCTTCTTATCCTACCAGACAGAGTTTGAGAGTGAAGAAGAATGGGATAAACCCTCCAAATACAGGTGTTCCTCGCTTGTAGTGCCAAGAAGACTCTGCTGTAGTCACTGCTAAAGGCGTTTCAAAAAAGTACAGAGTCAAGGGTCTGAATACCTATGTAAATGTGATTTTTAACTGAAATATCTAAACATCTTTTCACTTCGTCATTATGGGGTATTGTGTGTAGATTGAGGTGGGTGGGGACGACGACGACGATGTAATCAATTTTTAGAATAAGGCTGTAACGTAGCAAACTGGAAAAAGTCCAGGGGTCTGAATACTTTCCTGTATTTTCCCTGTATATCTATATATATATAGCAGACGCCTATAGACTTTCAGTCAATGCGCTAATGCTAGTTAGCATTAGCTTGCTAAACCTGCATTGCAGACGAGGCACACAAATCCTATCCGCTAGTTCATCTGACTCTTGTGAAGTAGATTAAAGTGCTTCGTTGCGGGCCTCCCGGGTGGCGCAGTGGTTAAGGGCGCTGTACTGCAGCGCCAGCTGTGCCATCAGAGTCCCTGGGTTCGCGCCCAGGCTCTGTCGTAACCGGCCGCGACCGGGAGGTCCGTGGGGCGACGCACAATTGGCCTAGCGTCGCCCGGGTTAGGGAGGGCTTGGTCGGTAGGGGTGTCCTTGTCTCATCGCGCACCAGCGACTCCTGTGGCGGGCTGGGCGCAGTGTGCGCTAGCCAAGGTTGCCAGGTGCACGGTGTTTCCTCCGGCACATTGGTGTGGCTGGCTTCCGGGTTGGATGTGTTAAGAAGCAGTGCGGCTTGGTTGGGTTGTGTATCGAAGGACGCATGACTTTCAACCTTCGTCTCTCCCGAGCCCGTACGGGAGTTGTAGCGATGAGACAAGATAGTAGCTACTACAACAATTGGATACCACGAAATTGGGGAGAAAAAGGGGTCAAATTTAAATTTTAAAAAAGTGCTTCGTTGCCTAAATCCTGAATTCCCTTTTTTTTTTTTAAAGGGAAGGTTTTGCATTACATTAAATCAACTCCTGTATCCACATATTTACCAAGTGACCTAGTTCTCCTTGTTATACATGTCATGGTTTTTTCTTGGCGGTGTCATAAATGGCATCCTGTCCCCTTTTTTTAATAGTGCACTACTTTTAACCAAAACCCTATGGGCCTCTGGTCAAACACAGGGCACTACATAGGGAATAGGGTGCCATTTGGGGCACACTTTGTCTTGTCATCCTTCCTGCATGGACATTTTTAGTTCTGCCTACATGTGCATGTTTATACTATTCTTTTATTCTGCAGTATGATTCTGTGTTTTTAGATTTGGGTGAGTTCCAGTTGACCAACTGTAGCCTGGTGAAAACAACCACCAGCCTCATTAGACAGGTTTTTAAAAATGTTTCTATACATGACATGGCATCTTGTTGACTGTAACTAGTCATGCTAGTGAGTGAACAGACTGGCAGATAAACAGACGGAATCTTATGGTAATTAGTTTGCAGGCTACAGTCTAGTTTGCAGGCTACAGTCTAGTTTGCAGGCTACAGTCTAGTTTGCAGGCTACAGTCTAGTTTGCAGGCTACAGTCTAGTTTGCAGGCTATAGTCTAGTTTGCAGGCTATAGTTTATAATTTAGTCTAGTTTATAGTCTATAGTGTCGTTTATAGTTCTGTCTGGTTTACAGTCTATAGTGTCGTTTATAGTTCTGTCTGGTTTATAGGCTATAGTGTCGTTTATAGTTCTGTCTGGTTTACAGTCTATAGTGTCGTTTATAGTTCTGTCTGGTTTACAGTCTATAGTGTCGTTTATAGTTCTGTCTGGTTTACAGTCTGGTCTGTAGTTTATAGTTCTGTCTGGTTTACAGTCTGGTCTGTAGTTTATAGTTCTGTCTGGTTTACAGTCTGGGCTGTAGTTTATAGTTCTGTCTGGTTTACAGTCTGGGCTGTAGTTTATAGTTTAGTCTCTATTTTATAGTGTAGTTTGTAGTCTATAGTTTACAGTCTATAGTTTACAGTCTATAGTGTGGTTTACACACAACACACACTGCTCCTCAACACACACTGCTCCTCAACACACACTGCTCCTCAACACACACTGCTCCTCAACACACACTGCTCCTCAACACACACTGCTAAGGAGAGGGCAGGGGTTGGCTAAGGAGAGGGCAGGGGGTTGGCTAAGGAGAGGGCAGGGGGTTGGCTAAGGAGAGGGCAGGGGGTTGGCTAAGGAGAGGGCAGGGGGTTGGCTAAGGAGAGGGCAGGGGGTTGGCTAAGGAGGGGGCAGGGGGTTGGCTAAGGAGGGGAGGGGGGGGCTAAGGAGGGGGGGGGTTGGCTAAGAGAGAGGGGGTTGGCTAAGGAGGGCAGGTGGTTGGCTAAGGAGGGGGCAGGGGGTTGGCTACGGAGAGGGCAGGGGGTTGGCTCTGTGGTTTGTTATCATACCAAACAGTTCAGTGTTCCAAGAAGAAATGGTCCATATTAATGAAGCCTTCCAAAATAACAGTTCGAATTAGCTTCACCTGCCGGTGATTAGACCCTACTTCTGACCTCAATCACATGACTGGCTGTTGTTGATCCCAAACTGTTGCTGTTGCGTAGGAGGAGCCAACGATGGCTCTTGTAAAAAAAAAAAATAAAAAAAAAAACAGGGAAGTTGAGCAAACAAGTCACATTCATCTTTCATTCATAACACTGTGCTATTGGCCACGGCATAATATAAACACTGTGTGTGTGTGTGTGTGTGTGTGTGTGTGTGTGTGTTCACACTGGTATCCACGATGTAATTGAAAGTGAGAAGTGTTTGTGTTTTAAGCCAAAGCAGCAACACTTCATTAAGCCTAGGTTGTGTCCCAAATGGCACCTCATGTACATATATATATATATAGTGCACTACTTTTAACCAGACCCCTTTACAGGCCTTTAGTTAAAAGTAGTGCCCCCTAAAATAGGGAATAAGGTGCCATTTTTGCACGCCTAGTTTCCATGATTTAAAATGAAGTGTAAGAGTCGAGCAACACTAGTCCCACCCCCCCCAGTGTGGAGGAAGTGCTCCTTGATTGAACTTCAAGGCAGTTCAATTGTTGTTGTTTTGATATAAGAAGTGAAACTATAAACAATTTCTCTCCTCCCTGAATTAGATGTATCTACAGTGTTTGTTTTCCTCCTTCGAACTACTAAGTCGATAAGTCTCTCTTGTGGAGAGGTTCCAAACTCTCAATCACTTACACATGTATATGCTTAGTTTACGCCGAAACGTTGCTTCAGGACAGATCATTACTGCCCAGCAAGCGTCTCCACAGTGGTGATGTACAATGATTTAAATATAAGGTAATAAAATACCAGAATGCACTACAGTAAGCAAGTAATTGTTCAGACAATGAGTACAACAGCAGTTTTAGTTTTTTTCTTCTGCCAAATCAATGGATTCACAACAGGCTGTACCGTGGCAGACCCCCTTCTTTTGTTTAGTCTTTCAGCTCAGTTAGAAGCTATACTCACTACTTTCTCTCCCCACGTGTCTCCTTCAGGCCTACAACATCCATGTGAACGGGGTTCTACATTGCCGGGTTCGCTACAGTCAGCTCCTGGGACTACACGAACAGGTACCAATAGAATATATTCCTCTGAGTGCTATTCTAGGACCAGTGCTATTCTAGGACCAGTGCTATTCTAGGACCAGTGCTATTCTAGGACCAGTGCTATTCTAGGACCAGTGCTATTCTAGGACCAGTGCTATTCTAGGACCAGATCCCCCTTCAACACGGCATCGTATTGCCTGATGACTCAAACTGAATTATTCTGACCTCTCTAGCCAGGCAAGTCATCTTTTTTCATTGTGATCTATAAGACAAAACCGATCTGAGATCAACACTCGTACTCTGAGAGGCTTCGACTGTGCTTACACAGGCAGCCCAATTATGATCTTTCCCTACTAATTCCTCTTTTGACCAATCAGATCAGCTCTTTTTCCAATAATTGGGCGGCATGTGTAAACACAGCCCATGTGAATGCAGGTCCAAGGCTTCAATTGAAACCAATTAAGGTCAAGTTCTTTTTGGAGCGTCAATTGAGCTGGACAAAGGGGTTCCCCACCTCCATCAAACGTCAGCAATGGTCCGTGCCAGGGGGGGGTAACACTGCTACGAACGTCAAAACATCACCTCGACGCTGCCACCTGACATTTCCTCACCGCGGCCTCACGTCTCTTAACTATTACAACTGTCCTGCTTGATGTTCAGCCTTGAACCAGAACTAGAACCAACCTCAAGCCTGGGTGTTCAGGCTAGTTCATGCTAGAATACGTAACCGAGCGGTTAAGAGTTTCAAAAGTGAAAGGCGTTGTCATGGAAGGAATGTTCTTCTTGACCTTGTTCATTTACTTCTCCTTTTACCTGTTTGTGAAACTGTGGTCTGACTCCCTTCAGTCAATCTGAAAATGCTACAGAGGAAGTCAAGTTTGTTAGCCCAGAAACAATGTGTATTAAAAAAAAGAAAATTGAAAAGTCCGTTTAGGACCTAATAAGAAAGGACTGTCTTAGATGTAGGATGCTATGTAGGTTGCTATGATGGCTAATGGGTAGTAGTCAACCCTTTTGTTCAGGCTATCGTCCTCTGGTCTCTTCCTTCGTCTTACCACTGCTAGCGTAACGGATGTGAAATGGCTAGCTAAATAGCGTTTCAATCGGTGACGTCACTCGCTCGGAGACCTTGAAGTAGTGGTTCCCCTTTGCTCTGCAAGGGCCGCGGCTTTTGTGGAGCGATGGGTAACGATGCTTTGTGGGTGACTGTTGTCGATGTGTGCAGAGGGTCCCTGGTTCGCGCCCGGGTATGGACGAAGGGATGGTCTAAAGTTATACTGTTACACTACAGTAGCTGTGATATCTCACACGCTGTATGTAAGGCTGCACATCATGCGTCAACACACATGATCAAGGAATAAAGGAACAACAGGTTCTCCGTCGTCAAGGCTGTGTTCCGTACACCTCCACACACTCCACAGCTGCCGTTGCTAGGTAACACTGCGTGGGATGGAACACCCACACGCCTTGTTCCCAACGGCACCCTATTCCCTATTTTAGAGTGCGCTACTTTTGACCACTAGATAGGGAATAGGGTACCGTTTTTTGGAACTGGGTCACGGTCACGTCTGACTGTTATGGTAGTCACGGGTACTACCCCACGGGTTGCCATGGCGCACGTTTCCCTGTAACCACGCCAACCTGTTTTTATTTTATTTTAATTGCGGTGCCACTCCGTGTAATTTACATCTGACAGAATGTGAATGTTAATGCTGCTCTCTGTAAATAATACTCCCCTGGTTACCACCCCCATCTGATCACCTGGAGCCCCGTATCTCCTCCATTGGTATGAAAACACAGCTGACCATCACCTACAAATCAACTACAGTAAAATAATGACGTATTTTCAGCAGTATCAACAGGGTGAGACGTCTCTTTTGAAACCAGGTTTGAACTTGCTGCGGTAAAAATGCTCTTAGTTGAGCACGTCTTATTGTGCATTTTGTATAGACACTAGTATCATTTCCTTAGTCTCATCTGTCAGTAGTCACTCAACGCTACAGTACAAACCCATTCCTCCTGGACACGTCCCTGTCAACACTACAGTACAAACCCATTCCTCCTGGACACGTCCCTGTCAACACTACAGTACAACCCCATTCCTCCTGGACACGTCCCTGTCAACACCACGGTACAAACCCATTCCTCCTGGACACGTCCCTGTCAACACTACGGTACAAACCCACTCCTCCTGGACACGTCCCTGTCAACACTACAGTACAAACCCATTCCTCCTGGACACGTCCCTGTCAACACTACAGTACAAACCCATTCCTCCTGGATGTTCTTCCTGGTGATGGTGATGGAAGGGGATGTTAAATGGGGGTGTGAGTGTTATTCCTAGTGACAGCCGTGGTGTGGAGAGGCCCGTGGGAGTTTGTTTTAGAAGGACCCATTCATCTGATCTGTCAGAAGATATGTCCAAAATGGCCCCCTATTCCTGATGAGGACCCTGGTCAAAAGTAGTGCCCTATATAGGGGATAGGGTGCCCTTTCAGACGGTCTGTGTATAGATTTACAAGACTGATCTGTATGCATGAGAAAGAGGTAGGGCAGCATATCAGTGAAAAGCACCTTGAAGTCAGGGACGGACTAGGACAATAATTCAGCCCTGGCATTTTATCCACACCAACCCACAGCACTGCGCACGTCGCCAACTTCACCTCTATTTATTTTTTCCTGCAATAAATTTGGTAATTAAAAAAAAAAAAAAAATGTTTTTTTACTTAGTCATTATGGGGTATTGTGTGGAGATGGCTGAAACAAATCAAATTTAATAAATGTTTAATTCAGTTTAATTTAACACAACAAAATGTGGAATAAGTCCAGGGGTATGAATACTTTCTGAAGGCACTAATTAAAATCATTGGGTAAACGAACTCTAAATATATTATCCACTGTTGCCACATATTCATCCAACAGTAGATGTCCCAGAAAACCTTTTCAGTTGTAGGCTACTACCCATGATGCCTTTAGGCCTATGCCCTCGCAATTGCCAGTGTGCATTTCTCGCTCGTGTCTCTCCATATCTCAAAGCCTAATCAAATAGCTTGGTTATAAAATAGTTGCTATTAAGTTGAGAAATGATATCTACAGAAAGCTGAGACCCTCCCCTCTTCAACAGGGACAAGTCGACAAACCTTCCAAAGCTGTTTTTCCCGCAATTGCATTTTTAAAATGTTATGCAATAATTAGAGATTGCTTAAAAGAAATTGTTGTCGTTATTACCGCCGGCCATGTCACCCTTTTTCTCAAATTTTTATATTTTTTATACAGAAAATATATTAGTTTGTCAATATCAATCAGCCCACCCCCCAAAAAACATTGTCCAGCCCATCTGGCATTTGCCAGAATTGCCAGATGGCCAATCCGCCCCTGCTTGCAGTTGCTACAGATGCACATTACACCAGTGCCTTTTAGCCCATAGCTTTATTCAGATCTGAATTAGAACTTCGTTGGATGTCTGTTGATACTCGAGGTGCCAGGCAAAGCATATCGTTTCAAAGCCAGAGATCTTCTGATGATAAAGTCCCTGATTTCAATAACAACAAATGAGTAATGAGCTGAGGAAACGTAGTATGGCTAGACAGTATTAAGCCAGATATATGTGCTGCCTGCATATGTTTTACATGGAAAATATCCACATCTCCACCAGACTGTCTGGCCTTGAAATAAACCTGTGATTCATCCTCAAACTGCACACAAGACCTTCAGATGAGTTAGACCAGGTTATCCAATGACCTTCAGATGAGTTAGACCAGGTTATCCAACGACCTTCAGATGAGTTAGACCAGGTTATCCAATGACCTTCAGATGAGTTAGACCAGGTTATCCAACGACCTTCAGATGAGTTAGACCAGGTTATCCAATGACCTTCAGATGAGTTAGACCAGGTTATCCAACGACCTTCAGATGAGTTAGACCAGGTTATCCAATGACCTTCAGATGAGTTAGACCAGGTTATCCAACGACCTTCAGATGAGTTAGACCAGGTTATACAACGACCTTCAGATGAGTTAGACCAGGTTATCCAATGACCTTCAGATGAGTTAGACCAGGTTATCCAACAATCTTCAGATGAGTTAGACCAGGTTATCCGACAGATGAGTTAGACCAGGTTATCCGACGACCTTCAGATGAGGTTAGACCAGGTTATACAACGACCTTCAGATGAGTTAGACCAGGTTATCCAATGACCTTCAGATGAGTTAGGCTAGAAAACCTTGTCGACCTTCAGTCTGGGGAAACCACTGTATATCCATGTATTCTGGCCTAACTTCGGTTCCTCTCAACCCATTACTTTTATTAACCATACTGAATAATAAAATATTCAGAATGTAACTTTTAAGTAGTCAACTATTTTAAGATATGATCTGTAATCAGAGGTACCTGAAAACATTGGTAATGCTCAATATTTTTTCTGACAAGTCCTTTCTTTCCTATAGAGTTCACCGTCTGAAGCCAGTTTTTTTCCCCTCCCAGATAAAGAAGGAGCATGGCAACAACTTGGTACCTGCTTTCCCCCCAAAGAAGATCTTCACTCTGACACCGAATGATGTGGAGCAGAGACGTGAACAGTTGGAGAAATACATGCAAGCTGGTGAGGGAGGAGGTTTCAGTTCTGGGATCTGTATTTCAGGGGTTGGGGTCCATTCGATGTATTTTTAATTACCTCTATTCAGAAGCAGAATTTCAATTCTAATTCAAGTATTGTTGAGAGAAACGTTTGTTATTTTCAGAGGGTTTTTATATTATTGAATTCAAAGTCACAAATTCATCTCTACTAAATTAAACTAGAAGTGACCTCAGCCTTTCCCATGGGGAGGAGGATATAGTGGAACAGACAGTAGCTGACTCAATAAAAGGGCAGTATAGTGGAATAGACAGTAGCTGACTCAATAAAAGGGCAGTATAGTAGAATAGACAGTAGCTGACTCAATTAAAGGGCAGTATAGTAGAATAGACAGTAGCTGACTCAATAAAAGGGCAGTATAGTAGAATAGACAGTAGCTGACTCAATTAAAGGGCAGTATAGTAGAATAGACAGTAGCTGACTCAATAAAAGGGCAGTATAGTAGAATAGACAGTAGCTGACTCAATTAAAGGGCAGTATAGTAGAATAGACAGTAGCTGACTCAATTAAAGGGCAGTATAGTAGAATAGACAGTAGCTGACTCAATAAATGGGCAGTATAGTAGAATAGACAGTAGCTGACTCAATTAAAGGGCAGTATAGTAGAATAGACAGTAGCTGACTCAATTAAAGGGCAGTATAGTAGAATAGACAGTAGCTGACTCAATAAAAGGGCAGTATAGTAGAATAGACAGTAGCTGACTCAATAAAAGGGCAGTATAGTAGAATAGACAGTAGCTGACTCAATAAAAGTCAATAAAAGGGCAGTATAGTAGAATAGACAGTAGCTGACTCAGTAAAAGTCGATAAAAGGGCAGTATAGTGGAATAGACAGTAGCTGACTCAATAAAAGGGCAGTATAGTAGAATACAGTAGCTGACTCAATAAAAGTCAATAAAAGGGCAGTATAGTGGAACAGACAGTAGCCGACTCATGATCTCCTGTTGGAACATTTCCTCATAGCAACCAGAATGACCAATCCATGTCTCAAAATACCTAGTTAGTCGCTGACTGTCTGTTTTTAGCCTGGTGAGGTTTTAATGTGGGCAGCAGCTTACTTTACAGGCTTTTGACTCAAGGTAATACTGATCTGAGAACACCGTAAGTACAGGTTGAAACTGGTCTGTCTGTAGGCTACACTATAGCTCTAGGTGTCTGAACTAGTGTTATACTTTTCTGAGCAGACCCTAATAAGCACTTACTTGGGGCCAATGCCTCTTGGCTGTCCTCTTCTCCCCCCGATAGACCTAAAAATCAGACCAACTCACTGCTCCAATAGATTCCTATCCCAGATAGATCCTCAGAACCAATGGGAAAGTTGTATTATGTTGGGTGCAATATGTACCCCAAAAAAACTTGCCGGGGTTGAGTGGACAGTTAAAACTAATTGTCAGTTTCACCCCTCAGTGTGGGTCCTTGTCAGGAAGATGTAAAATTGTTATTTTATTTTTCTGCTCGTTCCTCCTCAGTTAAAGGTCCAAGGGGACGTTAGGTTATGTTGCCCCGTCCAACCTGACCTCCGCTTTGGCCTAACGCTTCCCCAAGCAGGTCAAGGGTGAACTGTGGCCGAACACACACACACACACAGAGAGAGATAAGACATGCGTGGAACTGAACTGGCAGCAACAGTGCTCAGTATCCATCTTCGAGTACTGGCCGTTACCTCAGAACAAACCTAATAATTATATGGGGCATATTTTCTCATAGTCTGGGAGCACACACACACACACACACACTTCCTGGCTCACCGACCACTTCCTGGGTGGGGATAAGGGTTATGGAAAGTAGGATTTTGACATTTTGGTCCCCAAAAAGTCCTCAAGTATACTAGAGAGTATGCGTGACGCATCTGTGGTGTCGGCCGGCTCTGATGGCCCTGTTCAAACACACTAGAGGCAGGTTGCTACAGATTGAGGTCCACGCCGATATAGGCTACTACTACAGATTGATGAGGTCCACGTAGATATAACCTACTACTACTACTGATGAGGTCCACGTAGAACTACTACTACAGATTGATGAGGTCCACGTAGATATAACCTACTACTACTACTGATGAGGTCCACATAGAACTACTACTACAGATTGATGAGGTCCACGTAGATATAACCTACTACTACTACTACTACAGATTGATGAGGTCCACGCCGATATAGCCTACTACTACTACTGATGAGGTCCACGTAGAACTACTACTACAGATTGATGAGGTCCACGTAGATATAACCTACTACTACTACTACTACAGATTGATGAGGTCCACGCCGATATAACCTACTACTACTACTGATGAGGTCCACGTAGAACTACTACTACAGATTGAGGTCCACGTAGATATACCCTACTACTACTACTACAGATTGAGGTCCACGCCGATATAGCCTACTACTACTACTACAAATTGAGGTCCACGCCGATATAACCTACTACTACTACTACAGATTGAGGTCCACGCCGATATAACCTACTACTACTACTACAGATTGAGGTCCACGCCGATATAACCTACTACTACTACTACAGATTGATGAGGTCCACGTAGATATAACCTACTACTACTACTACTACTACAGATTGATGAGGTCCACGCCGATATAGCCTACTACTACTACTACAGATTGAGGTCCACGCCGATATAGCCTACTACTACTACTACAGATTGAGGTCCACGCCGATAAAACCTACTACTACTACTGATGAGGTCCACGTAGAACTACTACTACAGATTGATGAGGTCCACGTAGATATACCCTACTACTACTACTACTACAGATTGAGGTCCACGCCGATATAGCCTACTACTACTACTACAGATTGAGGTCCACGCCGATATAACCTACTACTACTACTACAGATTGAGGTCCACGCCGATATAACCTACTACTACTACTACAGATTGAGGTCCACGCCGATATAGCCTACTACTACTACTACAGATTGAGGTCCACGCCGATATAACCTACTACTACTACTACAGATTGAGGTCCACGCCGATATAACCTACTACTACAGATTGATGAGGTCCACGTAGATATAATCTACACTACTACTGATGAGGTCCACATAGATATAACCTACTACTACTACTACTGATGAGGTCCACATAGATATAACCTACTACTACTACTACTGATGAGGTCCACGTAGATATAACCTACTACTACTACTACTACTACAGATTGAGGTCCACGTAGATATAACCTACTACTACTACTACTGATGAGGTCCACGTAGATATAACCTACTACTACTACTGATGAGGTCCACATAGATATAACCTACTACTACTACAGATTGAGGTCCACGTAGATATATCCTACTACTACTACAGATTGATGAGGTCCACGTAGAACTACTACTACAGATTGATGAGGTCCACGTAGATATAACCTACTACTACTACTACAGATTGAGGTCCACATAGATATAATCTACACTACTACTACTACTGATGAGGTCCACATAGATATAACCTACTACTACTACTACTGATGAGGTCCACGTAGATATAACCTACTACTACTACTACTACTACTGATGAGGTCCACGTAGAACTACTACTACAGATTGATTAGGTCCATGTAGAACTACTACTACTACTGATGAGGTCCACGTAGATATAACCTACTACTGATGAGGTCCACGTAGAACTACTACTACAGATTGATGAGGTCCACGTAGATATACCCTACTACTACTACTACAGATTGAGGTCCACGTAGATATAACCTACTACTACTACTGATGAGGCACACGTAGATATAACCTACTACTACTACTACTGATGAGGTCTACATAGATATAACCTACTACTATTACTACTACTACTGATTAGATCCATGTAGAACTACTACTACTACTGATGAGGTCCACGTAGATTTAACCTACTACTACTACTACAGATTAATGAGGTCCACGTAGAACTACTACTACAGATTGAGGTCCACGTAGATATAATCTACACTACTACTACTACTGATGAGGTCCACATAGATATAACCTACTACTACTACAGATTGAGGTCCACGTAGATATAACCTACTACTACTACAGATTGAGGTTCACGTAAATATACCCTACTACTACTACTACTACAGATTGAGGTCCACGTAGATATACCCTACTACTACTACTACTGATGAGGTCCACGTAGATATAACCTACTACTACTACTACTACTGATGAGGTCCACGTAGAACTACTACTACAGATTGATGAGGTCCACGTAGATATAACCTACTACTACAGATTGAGGTCCATGTAGATATAACCTACACTACTACTACTACTGATGAGGTCCACGTAGATATAACCTACTACTACTACTACAGATTGATGAGGTCCACGTAGATATACCCTACTACTGATGAGGTCCACGTAGATATACCCTACTACTGATGAGGTCCACGTAGATATACCCTACTACAGATTGATGAGGTCCAGATCTAAAAGTGATCTTGCCTTTTACATTTGAGTAATTTAGCAGTCTCTCTTATCCAAAGGGACCTAGTTAGTGCTTTCATCTTAAAGGGAATACTGCAGGTTTAGGTTTCTGTTAAACATTCTGATTGGGTTCATCCTTCCAGCTAAAAGTCCCAATACGACATATCACTTTCTCGACGTCAAAGCCACACTGTTTTGTTGGTATAGGAGTTTTTTGATGAATATAATTCAAATTGCGAAGAAAGTGTACGTACAATTAGATGGAATAAAATCTTTGTTAGATTTGTGGAATATATATTGCGCACCATTTTACGATAGCTAGGTGAGACGACCACATCACAGTCATAAGTAGCTAGGCGAGACGACCACAGCACAGTCATAGTAAGTAGCTAGGTGAGACGACCACATCACAGTCATAAGTAGCTAGGTGAGACGACCACATCACAGTCATAGTAAGTAGCTAGGTGAGACGACCACATCACAGTCGTAAGTAGCTAAGAGAAACGACCACAGCACAGTCATAGTAAGTAGCTAGGTGAGACGACCACATCACAGTCGTAAGTAGCTAGGTGAGACGACCACAGCACACTAGTACTAGGTGAGGTCGACCACAGCACAGTCGTAGAGTAGCTAGGTGAGACGACCACAGCACAGTCGTAAGTAGCTAGGTGAGACGACCACAGCACAGTCATAGTAAGTAGCTAGGTGAGACGACCACAGCACAGTCATAGTAAGTAGCTAAGAGAAACGACCACAGCACAGTCATAGTAAGTAGCTAAGAGAAACGACCACAGCACAGTCATAGTAAGTAGCTAGGTGAGACGACCACAGCACAGTCATAGTAAGTAGCTAGGTGAGACGACCACATCACAGTCATAGTAAGTAGCTAGGTGAGACGACCACATCACAGTCATAGTAAGTAGCTAGGTGAGACGACCACATCACAGTCATAGTAAGTAGCTAGGTGAGACGACCACATCACAGTCGTAAGTAGCTAAGAGAAACGACCACAGCACAGTCATAGTAAGTAGCTAGGTGAGACGACCACAGCACAGTCATAGTAAGTAGCTAGGTGAGACGACCACAGCACAGTCGTAAGTAGCTAGGTGAGACGACCACAGCACAGTCATAGTAAGTAGCTAGGTGAGACGACCACAGCACAGTCATAGTAAGTAGCTAGGTGAGACGACCACAGCACAGTCATAGTAAGTAGCTAGGTGAGACGACCACATCACAGTCGTAAGTAGCTAAGAGAAACGACCACAGCACAGTCATAGTAAGTAGCTAGGTGAGACGACCACAGCACAGTCATAGTAAGTAGCTAGGTGAGACGACCACAGCACAGTCATAGTAAGTAGCTAGGTGAGACGACCACAGCACAGTCATAGTAAGTAGCTAAGTGAGACGACCACATCACAGTCATAGTAAGTAGCTAGGTGAGACGACCACAGCACAGTCATAGTAAGTAGCTAGGTGAGACGACCACATCACAGTCGTAAGTAGCTAGGTGAGACGACCACAGCACAGTCGTAAGTAGCTAGGTGAGACGACCACAGCACAGTCGTAAGTAGCTAGGTGAGACGACCACAGCACAGTCATAGTAAGTAGCTAGGTGAGACGACCACAGCACAGTCATAGTAAGTAGCTAGGTGAGACGACCACAGCACAGTCATAGTAAGTAGCTAAGTGAGACGACCACATCACAGTCATAGTAAGTAGCTAGGTGAGACGACCACAGCACAGTCATAGTAAGTAGCTAGGTGAGAGACCACATCACAGTCGTAAGTAGCTAGGTGAGACGACCACAGCACAGTCGTAAGTAGCTAGGTGAGACGACCACAGCACAGTCGTAAGTAGCTAGGTGAGACGACCACAGCACAGTCATAGTAAGTAGCTAGGTGAGACGACCACAGCACAGTCATAGTAAGTAGCTAAGAGAAACGACCACAGCACAGTCATAGTAAGTAGCTAAGAGAAACGACCACAGCACAGTCATAGTAAGTAGCTAGGTGAGACGACCACAGCACAGTCATAGTAAGTAGCTAGGTGAGACGACCACATCACAGTCATAGTAAGTAGCTAGGTGAGACGACCACATCACAGTCATAGTAAGTAGCTAGGTGAGACGACCACATCACAGTCGTAAGTAGCTAAGAGAAACGACCACAGCACAGTCATAGTAAGTAGCTAGGTGAGACGACCACATCACAGTCATAGTAAGTAGCTAGGTGAGACGACCACAGCACAGTCGTAAGTAGCTAGGTGAGACGACCACAGCACAGTCGTAAGTAGCTAGGTGAGACGACCACAGCACAGTCATAGTAAGTAGCTAGGTGAGACGACCACAGCACAGTCATAGTAAGTAGCTAGGTGAGACGACCACATCACAGTCGTAAGTAGCTAAGAGAGACGACCACAGCACAGTCATAGTAAGTAGCTAGGTGAGACGACCACAGCACAGTCATAGTAAGTAGCTAGGTGAGACGACCACAGCACAGTCATAGTAAGTAGCTAGGTGAGACGACCACAGCACAGTCATAGTAAGTAGCTAGGTGAGACGACCACAGCACAGTCATAGTAAGTAGCTAGGTGAGACGACCACAGCACAGTCGTAAGTAGCTAGGTGAGACAACCACAGCACAGTCATAGTAAGTAGCTAGGTGAGACGACCACAGCACAGTCATAGTAAGTAGCTAGGTGAGATGACCACAGCACAGTCATAGTAAGTAGCTAAGTGAGACGACCACATCACAGTCATAGTAAGTAGCTAGGTGAGACGACCACAGCACAGTCATAGTAAGTAGCTAGGTGAGACGACCACAGCACAGTCATAGTAAGTAGCTAGGTGAGACGACCACAGCACAGTCATAGTAAGTAGCTAGGTGAGACGACCACAGCACAGTCGTAAGTAGCTAGGTGAGACGACCACAGCACAGTCATAGTAAGTAGCTAGGTGAGACGACCACAGCACAGTCATAGTAAGTAGCTAGGTGAGACGACCACATCACAGTCGTAAGTAGCTAAGAGAAACGACCACAGCACAGTCATAGTAAGTAGCTAGGTGAGACGACCACATCACAGTCGTAAGTAGCTAGGTGAGACGACCACAGCACAGTCATAGTAAGTAGCTAAGAGAAACGACCACAGCACAGTCGTAAGTAGCTAGGTGAGACGACCACAGCACAGTCGTAAGTAGCTAGGTGAGACGACCACATCACAGTCATAGTAAGTAGCTAGGTGAGACGACCACATCACAGTCATAAGTAGCTAGGTGAGACGACCACATCACAGTCATAGTAAGTAGCTAGGTGAGACGACCACATCACAGTCGTAAGTAGCTAAGAGAAACGACCACAGCACAGTCATAGTAAGTAGCTAGGTGAGACGACCACATCACAGTCGTAAGTAGCTAGGTGAGACGACCACAGCACAGTCGTAAGTAGCTAGGTGAGACGACCACAGCACAGTCGTAAGTAGCTAGGTGAGACGACCACAGCACAGTCGTAAGTAGCTAGGTGAGACGACCACAGCACAGTCATAGTAAGTAGCTAGGTGAGACGACCACAGCACAGTCATAGTAAGTAGCTAAGAGAAACGACCACAGCACAGTCATAGTAAGTAGCTAAGAGAAACGACCACAGCACAGTCATAGTAAGTAGCTAGGTGAGACGACCACAGCACAGTCATAGTAAGTAGCTAGGTGAGACGACCACATCACAGTCATAGTAAGTAGCTAGGTGAGACGACCACATCACAGTCATAGTAAGTAGCTAGGTGAGACGACCACATCACAGTCATAGTAAGTAGCTAGGTGAGAAGACCACATCACAGTCGTAAGTAGCTAAGAGAAACGACCACAGCACAGTCATAGTAAGTAGCTAGGTGAGACGACCACAGCACAGTCGTAAGTAGCTAGGTGAGACGACCACAGCACAGTCGTAAGTAGCTAGGTGAGACGACCACAGCACAGTCGTAAGTAGCTAGGTGAGACGACCACAGCACAGTCATAGTAAGTAGCTAGGTGAGACGACCACAGCACAGTCATAGTAAGTAGCTAGGTGAGACGACCACATCACAGTCGTAAGTAGCTAAGAGAAACGACCACAGCACAGTCATAGTAAGTAGCTAGGTGAGACGACCACAGCACAGTCATAGTAAGTAGCTAGGTGAGACGACCACAGCACAGTCATAGTAAGTAGCTAGGTGAGACGACCACAGCACAGTCATAGTAAGTAGCTAAGTGAGACGACCACATCACAGTCATAGTAAGTAGCTAGGTGAGACGACCACAGCACAGTCATAGTAAGTAGCTAGGTGAGACGACCACATCACAGTCGTAAGTAGCTAGGTGAGACGACCACAGCACAGTCGTAAGTAGCTAGGTGAGACGACCACAGCACAGTCGTAAGTAGCTAGGTGAGAGACCACAGCACAGTCATAGTAAGTAGCTAGGTGAGACGACCACAGCACAGTCATAGTAAGTAGCTAGGTGAGACGACCACAGCACAGTCATAGTAAGTAGCTAAGTGAGACGACCACATCACAGTCATAGTAAGTAGCTAGGTGAGACGACCACAGCACAGTCATAGTAAGTAGCTAGGTGAGACGACCACATCACAGTCGTAAGTAGCTAGGTGAGACGACCACAGCACAGTCGTAAGTAGCTAGGTGAGACGACCACAGCACAGTCGTAAGTAGCTAGGTGAGACGACCACAGCACAGTCATAGTAAGTAGCTAGGTGAGACGACCACAGCACAGTCATAGTAAGTAGCTAAGAGAAACGACCACAGCACAGTCATAGTAAGTAGCTAAGAGAAACGACCACAGCACAGTCATAGTAAGTAGCTAGGTGAGACGACCACAGCACAGTCATAGTAAGTAAGACCACATCACAGTCTAGGTAGAGGTGAGACGACCACATCACAGTCATAGTAAGTAGCTAGGTGAGACGACCACATCACAGTCGTAAGTAGCTAAGAGAAACGACCACAGCACAGTCATAGTAAGTAGCTAGGTGAGACGACCACATCACAGTCGTAAGTAGCTAGGTGAGACGACCACAGCACAGTCGTAAGTAGCTAGGTGAGACGACCACAGCACAGTCGTAAGTAGCTAGGTGAGACGACCACAGCACAGTCATAGTAAGTAGCTAGGTGAGACGACCACAGCACAGTCATAGTAAGTAGCTAGGTGAGACGACCACATCACAGTCGTAAGTAGCTAAGAGAGACGACCACAGCACAGTCATAGTAAGTAGCTAGGTGAGACGACCACAGCACAGTCATAGTAAGTAGCTAGGTGAGACGACCACAGCACAGTCATAGTAAGTAGCTAGGTGAGACGACCACAGCACAGTCATAGTAAGTAGCTAGGTGAGACGACCACAGCACAGTCATAGTAAGTAGCTAGGTGAGACGACCACAGCACAGTCGTAAGTAGCTAGGTGAGACAACCACAGCACAGTCATAGTAAGTAGCTAGGTGAGACGACCACAGCACAGTCATAGTAAGTAGCTAGGTGAGATGACCACAGCACAGTCATAGTAAGTAGCTAGGTGAGACGACCACATCACAGTCATAGTAAGTAGCTAGGTGAGACGACCACAGCACAGTCATAGTAAGTAGCTAGGTGAGACGACCACAGCACAGTCATAGTAAGTAGCTAGGTGAGACGACCACAGCACAGTCGTAAGTAGCTAGGTGAGACGACCACAGCACAGTCGTAAGTAGCTAGGTGAGACGACCACAGCACAGTCATAGTAAGTAGCTAGGTGAGACGACCACAGCACAGTCATAGTAAGTAGCTAGGTGAGACGACCACATCACAGTCGTAAGTAGCTAAGAGAAACGACCACAGCACAGTCATAGTAAGTAGCTAGGTGAGACGACCACATCACAGTCGTAAGTAGCTAGGTGAGACGACCACAGCACAGTCGTAAGTAGCTAGGTGAGACGACCACAGCACAGTCGTAAGTAGCTAGGTGAGACGACCACAGCACAGTCGTAAGTAGCTAGGTGAGACGACCACAGCACAGTCATAGTAAGTAGCTAGGTGAGACGACCACAGCACAGTCATAGTAAGTAGCTAGGTGAGACGACCACATCACAGTCATAGTAAGTAGCTAGGTGAGAGACCACATCACAGCTAAGTAGCTAAGAGAAACGACCACAGCACAGTCATAGTAAGTAGCTAGGTGAGACGACCACAGCACAAGTAGCTAGGTGAGACGACCACAGCACAGTCGTAAGTAGCTAGGTGAGACGACCACAGCACAGTCGTAAGTAGCTAGGTGAGACGACCACAGCACAGTCATAGTAAGTAGCTAGGTGAGACGACCACAGCACAGTCATAGTAAGTAGCTAGGTGAGACGACCACATCACAGTCGTAAGTAGCTAAGAGAAACGACCACAGCACAGTCATAGTAAGTAGCTAGGTGAGACGACCACAGCACAGTCATAGTAAGTAGCTAGGTGAGACGACCACAGCACAGTCATAGTAAGTAGCTAGGTGAGACGACCACAGCACAGTCATAGTAAGTAGCTAGGTGAGACGACCACAGCACAGTCATAGTAAGTAGCTAAGTGAGACGACCACATCACAGTCATAGTAAGTAGCTAGGTGAGACGACCACAGCACAGTCATAGTAAGTAGCTAGGTGAGACGACCACATCACAGTCGTAAGTAGCTAGGTGAGACGACCACAGCACAGTCATAGTAAGTAGCTAGGTGAGACGACCACAGCACAGTCATAGTAAGTAGCTAGGTGAGACGACCACAGCACAGTCATAGTAAGTAGCTAAGTGAGACGACCACATCACAGTCATAGTAAGTAGCTAGGTGAGACGACCACAGCACAGTCATAGTAAGTAGCTAGGTGAGACGACCACATCACAGTAAGTAGCTAGGTGAGACGACCACAGCACAGTCGTAAGTAGCTAGGTGAGACGACCACAGCACAGTCGTAAGTAGCTAGGTGAGACGACCACAGCACAGTCATAGTAAGTAGCTAGGTGAGACGACCACAGCACAGTCATAGTAAGTAGCTAAGAGAAACGACCACAGCACAGTCATAGTAAGTAGCTAAGAGAAACGACCACAGCACAGTCATAGTAAGTAGCTAGGTGAGACGACCACAGCACAGTCATAGTAAGTAGCTAGGTGAGACGACCACATCACAGTCATAGTAAGTAGCTAGGTGAGACGACCACATCACAGTCATAGTAAGTAGCTAGGTGAGACGACCACATCACAGTCGTAAGTAGCTAAGAGAAACGACCACAGCACAGTCATAGTAAGTAGCTAGGTGAGACGACCACATCACAGTCGTAAGTAGCTAGGTGAGACGACCACAGCACAGTCGTAAGTAGCTAGGTGAGACGACCACAGCACAGTCGTAAGTAGCTAGGTGAGACGACCACAGCACAGTCATAGTAAGTAGCTAGGTGAGACGACCACAGCACAGTCATAGTAAGTAGCTAGGTGAGACGACCACATCACAGTCGTAAGTAGCTAAGAGAGACGACCACAGCACAGTCATAGTAAGTAGCTAGGTGAGACGACCACAGCACAGTCATAGTAAGTAGCTAGGTGAGACGACCACAGCACAGTCATAGTAAGTAGCTAGGTGAGACGACCACAGCACAGTCATAGTAAGTAGCTAGGTGAGACGACCACAGCACAGTCATAGTAAGTAGCTAGGTGAGACGACCACAGCACAGTCGTAAGTAGCTAGGTGAGACAACCACAGCACAGTCATAGTAAGTAGCTAGGTGAGACGACCACAGCACAGTCATAGTAAGTAGCTAGGTGAGATGACCACAGCACAGTCATAGTAAGTAGCTAAGTGAGACGACCACATCACAGTCATAGTAAGTAGCTAGGTGAGACGACCACAGCACAGTCATAGTAAGTAGCTAGGTGAGACGACCACAGCACAGTCATAGTAAGTAGCTAGGTGAGACGACCACAGCACAGTCATAGTAAGTAGCTAGGTGAGACGACCACAGCACAGTCGTAAGTAGCTAGGTGAGACGACCACAGCACAGTCGTAAGTAGCTAGGTGAGACGACCACATCACAGTCATAGTAAGTAGCTAGGTGAGACGACCACCGCACAGTCATAGTAAGTAGCTAAGTGAGACGACCACATCACAGTCATAGTAAGTAGCTAAGAGAAACGACCACAGCACAGTCATAGTAAGTAGCTAGGTGAGAAGTAGCTAGGTGAAACGACCACAGCACAGTCGTAGTAAGTAGCTAGGTGAGACGACCACAGCACAGTCATAGTAAGTAGCTAGGTGAGACGACCACATCACAGTCGTAAGTAGCTAAGAGAAACGACCACAGCACAGTCATAGTAAGTAGCTAGGTGAGACGACCACAGCACAGTCGTAAGTAGCTAGGTGAGACGACCACATCACAGTCATAGTAAGTAGCTAGGTGAGACGACCACATCACAGTCATAGTAAGTAGCTAGGTGAGACGACCACATCACAGTCATAGTAAGTAGCTAGGTGAGACGACCACATCACAGTCGTAAGTAGCTAAGAGAAACGACCACAGCACAGTCATAGTAAGTAGCTAGGTGAGACGACCACATCACAGTCATAGTAAGTAGCTAGGTGAGACGACCACAGCACAGTCATAGTAAGTAGCTAGGTGAGACGACCACAGCACAGTCATAGTAAGTAGCTAGGTGAGACGACCACAGCACAGTCATAGTAAGTAGCTAGGTGAGACGACCACAGCACAGTCATAGTAAGTAGCTAGGTGAGACGACCACAGCACAGTCATAGTAAGTAGCTAGGTGAGACGACCACATCACAGTCATAGTAAGTAGCTAGGTGAGACGACCACAGCACAGTCATAGTAAGTAGCTAGGTGAGACGACCACAGCACAGTCATAGTAAGTAGCTAAGTGAGACGACCACATCACAGTCATAGTAAGTAGCTAGGTGAGACGACCACAGCACAGTCATAGTAAGTAGCTAAGTGAGACGACCACATCACAGTCATAGTAAGTAGCTAAGAGAAACGACCACAGCACAGTCATAGTAAGTAGCTAGGTGAGACGACCACATCACATTCGTAAGTAGCTAGGTGAAACGACCACAGCACAGTCGTAGTAAGTAGCTAGGTGAGACGACCACAGCACAGTCGTAGTAAGTAGCTAGGTGAGACGACCACATCACAGTCGTAAGTAGCTAAGTGAGACGACCACATCACAGTCGTAAGTAGCTAGGTGAGACGACCACATCACAGTCGTAAGTAGCTAAGTGAGACGACCACATCACAGTCGTAAGTAGCTAAGTGAGACGACCACAGCACAGTCATAGTAAGTAGCTAGGTGAGACGACCACATCACAGTCGTAAGTAGCTAAGAGAAACGACCACAGCACAGTCATAGTAAGTAGCTAGGTGAGACGACCACAGCACAGTCATAGTAAGTAGCTAGGTGAGACGACCACAGCACAGTCATAGTAAGTAGCTAGGTGAGACGACCACAGCACAGTCATAGTAAGTAGCTAAGTGAGACGACCACATCACAGTCATAGTAAGTAGCTAGGTGAGACGACCACAGCACAGTCATAGTAAGTAGCTAGGTGAGACGACCACATCACAGTCGTAAGTAGCTAAGAGAAACGACCACAGCACAGTCATAGTAAGTAGCTAGGTGAGACGACCACAGCACAGTCATAGTAAGTAGCTAGGTGAGACGACCACATCACAGTCATAGTAAGTAGCTAGGTGAGACGACCACATCACAGTCGTAAGTAGCTAAGAGAAACGACCACAGCACAGTCATAGTAAGTAGCTAGGTGAGACGACCACATCACAGTCGTAAGTAGCTAAGAGAAACGACCACAGCACAGTCATAGTAAGTAGCTAGGTGAGACGACCACAGCACAGTCATAGTAAGTAGCTAGGTGAGACGACCACATCACAGTCGTAAGTAGCTAAGTGAGACGACCACAGCACAGTCATAGTAAGTAGCTAGGTGAGACGACCACAGCACAGTCATAGTAAGTAGCTAGGTGAGACGACCACAGCACAGTCATAGTAAGTAGCTAGGTGAGACGACCACAGCACAGTCATAGTAAGTAGCTAGGTGAGACGACCACATCACAGTCGTAAGTAGCTAAGAGAAACGACCACAGCACAGTCATAGTAAGTAGCTAGGTGAGACGACCACAGCACAGTCATAGTAAGTAGCTAGGTGAGACGACCACATCACAGTCATAGTAAGTAGCTAGGTGAGACGACCACATCACAGTCATAGTAAGTAGCTAGGTGAGACGACCACATCACAGTCATAGTAAGTAGCTAGGTGAGACGACCACATCACAGTCGTAAGTAGCTAAGAGAAACGACCACAGCACAGTCATAGTAAGTAGCTAGGTGAGACGACCACATCACAGTCATAGTAAGTAGCTAGGTGAGACGACCACATCACAGTCATAGTAAGTAGCTAGGTGAGACGACCACAGCACAGTCATACTAAGTAGCTAGGTGAGACGACCACATCACAGTCATAGTAAGTAGCTAGGTGAGACGACCACAGCACAGTCATACTAAGTAGCTAGGTGAGACGACCACATCACAGTCGTAAGTAGCTAAGAGAAACGACCACAGCACAGTCATAGTAAGTAGCTAGGTGAGACGACCACATCACAGTCGTAAGTAGCTAAGAGAAACGACCACAGCACAGTCATAGTAAGTAGCTAGGTGAGACGACCACAGCACAGTCATAGTAAGTAGCTAGGTGAGACGACCACAGCACAGTCATACTAAGTAGCTAGGTGAGACGACCACATCACAGTCGTAAGTAGCTAAGAGAAACGACCACAGCACAGTCATAGTAAGTAGCTAGGTGAGACGACCACATCACAGTCGTAAGTAGCTAAGAGAAACGACCACAGCACAGTCATAGTAAGTAGCTAGGTGAGACGACCACAGCACAGTCATAGTAAGTAGCTAGGTGAGACGACCACAGCACAGTCATAGTAAGTAGCTAGGTGAGACGACCACAGCACAGTCATAGTAAGTAGCTAGGTGAGACGACCACAGCACAGTCATAGTAAGTAGCTAGGTGAGACGACCACAGCACAGTCGTAAGACATATCTTTAAGATTATCTTTGAGGTTGGGTTGCAGACGTTTTCGGAAGATGGGCAGGGACTCTTAGCATCAGGGGGCAGCTGTTTCCTCCATTGGGGTGACGGGATAGGGAAGAGCTTTGACTGAGCAGAAGCTGACCTCCTGTAGGGGTGGAATGGCCAAGAGACCAGAGGTGGGTTGGGAAGTTGGGTTTGAGCATAGCCTGAAGGTAGGGAGGGGCGGTTCCTCTTGCTATTCCATGGTCTTTCAGAGGATGCGTACACTCCACTGAAGCCAGTGGAGTGTACGGAGGAGCAGGGTGACATGGGAGAACTTGAGAAAGTTGAACACCTGACGGGCTGCAACCTTCTGGATAAGTTGCAGTAGTCCAGATGGATGTTTTATTTTTTTATTTCACCTTTATTTAACCAGGTAGGCAAGTTGAGAACAAGTTCTCATTTACAATTGCGACCTGGCCAAGATAAAGCAAAGCAGTTCGACACATACAACGACACAGAGTTACACATGGAGTAAAACAAACATACAGTCAATAATACAGTATAAACAAGTCTATATACAATGTGAGCAAATTAGGTGAGAAGGGAGGTAAAGGCAAAAAAGGCCATGGTGGCAAAGTAAATACAATATAGCAAGTAAAACACTGGAATGGTAGTTTTGCAATGGAAGAATGTGCAAAGTAGAAATAAAAATAATGGGGTGCAAAGGAGCAAAATAAATAAATAAATTAAATACAGTTGGGAAAGAGGTAGTTGTTTGGGCTAAATTATAGGTGGGCTATGTACAGGTGCAGTAATCTGTAAGATGCTCTGACAGTTGGTGCTTAAAGCTAGTGAGGGAGATAAGTGTTTCCAGTTTCAGAGATTTTTGTAGTTCGTTCCAGTCATTGGCAGCAGAGAACTGGAAGGAGAGGCGGCCAAAGAAAGAATTGGTTTTGGGGGTGACTAGAGATATACCTGCTGGAGCGTGTGCTACAGGTGGGAGATGCTATGGTGACCAGCGAGCTGAGATAAGGGGGACTTTACCTAGCAGGGTCTTGTAGATGACATGGAGCCAGTGGGTTTGGCGACGAGTATGAAGCGAGGGCCAGCCAACGAGAGCGTACAGGTCGCAATGGTGGGTAGTATATGGGGCTTTGGTGACAAAACGGATTGCACTGTGATAGACTGCATCCAATTTGTTGAGTAGGGTATTGGAGGCTATTTTGTAAATGACATCGCCAAAGTCGAGGATTGGTAGTATGGTCAGTTTTACAAGGGTATGTTTGGCAGCATGAGTGAAGGATGCTTTGTTGCGAAATAGGAGCCAATTCTAGATTTAACTTTGGATTGGAGATTTTTGATATGGGTCTGGAAGGAGAGTTTACAGTCTAACCAGACACCTAAGTATTTGTAGTTGTCCACGTATAAGTCAGAGCCGTCCAGAGTAGTGATGTTGGATATGACGAGTACCTGGATTAGGACCTGCACCGCTTCCTGTGTGAGGTAAGGTCGTACTCTACAGATGTCGTAGAGCATGAAACCCCAGGAGTGATTCCCTACTATGATGTTTGCAGAGAACGACAGGGTGGTCCAGGGTCACGCTAAGGTTCTTTGCACCCTGGGAGGGGGACACCAAACTCTGATGGAGAGGTCGAGCGGACAGGTCTTCCCTGGCAGCTCTATCTTGTTGAGGTTGAGCTTGAGGTGGTGGGCCAACATCCAAGCTGAGATATCTGTCAAGTACGCAGAGATGCGTGTCGCCACCTGGTTATCAGAAGCGGGGAATGTGAAAAGTAGTTGTCATCCACATAGCAATGGTAGCAGAGTGACAGCCTCAGTCGTGTAGTGAATAGCGAAAAGGAGGATCTGATGGATCACAGTGTTGAAGGCAGCGGAGAGATCTAGGAGGATGAGGAGTCAGCCAGCTTTGGCTGCGGAGAGCCTCAGTCGTGTAGTGAATAGCGAAAAGGAGGATCTGATGGATCACAGTGTTGAAGGCAGCGGAGAGATCTAGGAGGATGAGGAGTCAGCCAGCTTTGGCTGCGGAGAGCCTCAGTCGTGTAGTGAATAGCGAAAAGGAGGATCTGATGGATCACAGTGTTGAAGGCAGAGGAGAGATCTAGGAGGATGAGGAGTCAGCCAGCTTTGGCTGCGGAGAGCCTCCGTGGTGTAGTGAAGACCAGTCTCTGAGTGACCCCGTCTTGAAGCCTGACTGGTTAGGGTCAAAGAGATAATTCGGAGAGAAATAACGAGAGATTTGGTAAGAGGGAGCACGCTCAAGTGTTTTAGAAAGAAAGGGGTACCAGACGTTTTTGACGTCAGAGGGGTCGAGTCTTGGTTTCTTGAGGAGGGGAGCGACTCCGGCCACCTTGAAGTGAGGGGGGCCGCAGCAAGTGGTCAGGGTAGAGTTGATGAGGAATGGGAGTAGGTCTCCAGAGAAAGTCTAGAGAAGGGAAGAAGGGATGGGGTCGAATGGGCAGATTGTCCGGTGGCTGGACATCACTAGTCACAGGATTTCATCTGGAGAGCGAGGGTAAAAAGAGGACAAGGAAAGTTCCCTGTGAGTGGACTCAGTTGGCTGAGTGAATGATGTCGTTAACCTTTTTTTTCAAAGTGGTTGACAAAGTCATCTGCAGAAAGGAAGGGAGGGGGTGGAGGATTAAGGACGGGAGAAGGTGAAGAAGTTTCCCAGGGTTGGAGGCAGAGGCAGAATTTAGAGGAAGGGGCTTCAGCAGCAGATACAGAAGAAGAAAATGAAGGAGAGAGTGGAAGGAGGATGGAACCTCTAAAAATGTACTTTTCCTCAGCTATCTGCAGCCCTGTTCTGTGATCACTCAGTGAGTCACTCAGCCAAAGAGCAGGAGGGGAGGGAGGAGGGTAGGGTTGACGAGGCAGACAGGAGGGAGAAGGATTTAGGGGAAGGATGTGATGATGGAATAGAAGAGGAGAGCAGTTGGGGAAAGCGAGCGAAGATTACGACGGTGCATGACCATCTGGGTAGGGGCTGAGTGGGTAATGTTGGAAGAGCGAGAAATAGAAAGTAATGATCAGAGACCTGGAGGGGGGGGGGGGTTGCAGTGAGATCAGTAGGCGAATATGCTTGACCTAAAGATGAGGTCAAGCATATTGCCTGCCTTGTGAGTGGGAGGGGGATTGGGAAAAGGGTGAGGTCAAAAGAGGCAAGCCGGGGAAAGAAAGAGGTGGAAAGAAATGAGTCGAAGTATGGAAGTTGAAGTCACCCAGTACAATGAGTGGTGAGATATTGTCAGGTAATGATCTTATCAAGGTGTCATTGAGGAACTTTCCTCGTATGATGATGCAAAATGCATCGTTTGATTTCATACAGGGATGATTTCTGTATTTTGAAAGTTACATATCTTGAAACCCTGATTTGCTGACGGTCCCAAAATGTTTTGCTTATGTCAACAATGGACTAATGAAACCAAATACCAACATAGTTTTTGGACAAGTGGCGGCATGACATTTTAAATGAGGAGATGGACAGGTGAGAGAGGGGGAAAAAGAGAATCTCCAGTTTCTCTTTTATAATCTTCTCTCTCTCTCCTCCAACAGTGCGGCAGGACCCCATGCTCGGCGCCTCCGAGATGTTCAACAGCTTTCTAAGGAAAGCCCAGCAGGTTGGTACTGTAGCTAGTTGTTATTACCCCCTGGCTTTCTTACTGTTCTGTCTGTAGCTAGCTGTCCTTTACTCCCGGCTGTGTATTTGTTCTGTTCAACGTAGCTGATCTATGTTCAGAGCAGTTCTGTTCTACGTAGGACGTCTCGTCAGGAGGCATGTGTGTCAGTTCATCAGGAAGCTGTGGGTGTTTTTAAGTTATATCAGTCGTACCCACACCGTCCAATGAAATGCTTCCTTGCAGGTTCCCTCTCGATAATGCAACAACCAAAAGAGATAAGAGAAGACATGAATAAAAAGTAAATGGCTCGGTAGAATAGAATATCTAAACTCAGCAAAAAAAAGAAACGTCCTCTCACTGTCAACTGCATTTTATTTTCAGAAAACTTCAAATGTGTAAATATTTGTATGAACATAACAAGATTCAACAACTGAGACATAAACTGAACAAGTTCCACAGACACGTGACTGACAGAAATGGAATAATGTGTCCCTGAACAAAGGGGTGGTCAAAATCAAAAGTAACAGTCAGTATCTGGTGTGGCCACCAGCTGCATTAGGTACTGCAGTGCATCTCCTCCTTATGGACTGCACCAGATTTGCCAGTTCTTGCTGTGAGAAGTTACCCAACTCTTCCACCAAGGCAGCTGCAAGTTTTCGGACATTTCTGGCCCTAGCCCTCACCCTCCGATCCAAAAGGTCCCAGAAGTGCTTAATGGGATTGAGATCCAGGCTCTTCGCTGACCATGGCAGAACCTGTCTTGCAGGAAATCACACACAGAACCAGCAGTATGGCTGGTGGCATTGTGATGCTGGAGGTTCATGTCAGGATGAGCCTGCAGGAAGGGTACCACATGAGGGAGGAGGATGTCTTCCCTGTAACACACAGCGTTGTCATGCTGGAGGGTCATGTCAGGATGAGCCTGCAGGAAGGGAACCACATGAGGGAGGAGGATGTCTTCCCTGTAACACACAGCGTTGTCATGCTGGAGGGTCATGTCAGGATGAGCCTGCAGGAAGGGTACCACATGAGGGAGGAGGATGTCTTCCCTGTAACGCACAGCGTTGAGATTGCCTGTAATGACAACAAGCTCAGTCCGATGATGCTGTGACACACCGCCCCAGACCATGGCGGACCCTCCACGTCCAAATTGATCCTGCTCCAGAGCACAGGCCTCGGTGTAACGCTCATTCCTTCTACTGATGGAGGGATTGTGCGTTCCTGGTGTAACTCCGGCGGTTTTGTTACCATCCTGTACCTGTCCCGCAGGTGTGATGTTTGGATGTACCGATCCTGTGCAGGTGTTGTTACACGTGGTCTGCCACTGCAAGGACGATCAGCTGTCCGTCCTGTCTCCTTGTAGCGCTCTCTTAGGCGTCTCACAGTACGGACATTGCCATTTATTGCCCTGGCCACATCTGCAGTCCTCATGCCTCCTTGCAGCATGCCTAAGGCACGTTCACCCAGATGAGCAGGGACCCTGGGAATCTTTCTGTTGGTGTTTTTCAGTCAGTAGGAAGGCCTCTTTAGTGTCCTAAGTTTTCATAACTGTGACCTTAATTTCCTACCGTCGTAAGCTGTTAGTGTCTTTAACGACCGTTCCACAGGTACATGTTCATTAATTGTTTATGGTTCATTGAACAAGCATGGGAAACCGTGTTTAAACCCTTTACAATGAAGATCTGTGAAGTAATTTGGTTTTTACAAATTATCTTTGAAAGACAGAGTCCTGAAAAAGGGACGTTTCTTTTCTTTGCTGAATTTATATATATATTTATTATTTCATAAATATCACCAATATTTATGTTTTGGAGAGCAAGTGTTTTACATTGTGCAGTATTTAGCGATAATGAATAAGTCTCGTAGCATCAGTCGTTGTGCGTGCAGAGCCAGTTGAAGTGTTCAACAGTGTGTGTCAGTTCTGTTCTACGTAAAACAGACTCCGCAGCAGGCTGTTGGCTGTTTGATGCTCTGTTAGCCATGTGGCACAAATACCCACACACACACACAACACACACACACACACACTGCTGACTCAGTAATTGCTTCAGTCTTGGTAATAGTTATCAGCCACAGTTTGACATTCACAATGTTCGTCATAGTTCACACGTGGATGTGTGGGTGCATGCGTGTGTGTGTGTGTGGGTGGGGTGGGGGGGGGGGGGGGGGGGGGTGGAAGGGGATAGAAAACAGCATGGTGGACAATGTAGGCAGGGTTTTTTGGGGACGGCTGCTCATTCTATTCTCGTGTGTGTGTGTGGTGTGTGTGTGTGAACTCTAGTGTTAAACGATTATTTCAGACACATCACTACGGTGACACAACCTCACCACCATTGGTCAGTTTGAGCCACCCAGTGACACACAGCCAGTGTAGGAGTTGAATCCCCTCTACCGTGTGCACTGTGTAATCTGCCATTAACGAAGGAAGAACAGATGTTTTAAATGTGACAGGAGTTATGAGTCATTGTGTGTACATTACTGTCATACAGTATGCCAAATCATGATGTACAAACATACTTATGTTGAATGGTATTCTAGATTTCTTCTCTAAAACACAGAAGACGTTACAGAGAGAATCGATCCTGTGTGTGTGTGTGTGTTATACCCAGAGCTTTTTGTTAACTGCGTTCCTTTCCTAGAAAACTGTTTCCTCAGTTGCTTGTTAGCATATAGATGGAACATTGAAATGATTGATTTGGAATGAATATTCATGATATGTTCACAGTAAATCAATGCTAGTGTTCCCATTGGCTCATGCTGCTCAGTGAAGGCTAGTTTTCCTATTGGTTGATAGTGTGAGCATGGAAGTGAGAGCCATCACTCACCCCAGGAGGTGACCTGACTGTGCTGCTAGGCTGCATGGTGTAAATCTACTTTCATCAGATATGTCATTCAAGGTGGTGTACACCCTGCGTCTCTCTAGATCTCTCTATTTTATCGCCCCCCCCCTCTCTCACTCCTATGCATCCCTTCATCATCCCTCATCTCTCCCTCTTCCCCCTCCCTCCTCTCCCCTACCTCATGCTGAAAGGACAACAGCAGAATAGAGAATGAGTTCTCAGCCAGCAGCCAGACAGCCTGGCCTTGGCACTTTATCGGAGCTACACACACACACACACACACACACACACACACACACACACACTTCCCCAGCAATCCAGATACACTCTGACACCTTCTGTCTAGCAGTGGGGGACAGGGAAAGATTAAACATTAATTTACCCAGCATGGGCACGAAAGCTGAGAGGAGGAAGCAGGCAGAAGGTTAGCTGCTTAGATAGACTTTAATGATTTTTTTTTCTTATTTATTTATTACAATAAAAATATATATATTTGATCCCCTTTTTCTCCCAATTTCGTGACTACCATCTTGTCTCATCGCTGCAACTACCCAACGGGTTCAGGAGAGGCGAAGGTCGAGTCACGAGTCCTACGAAACATGACCCGCCAAACCGCGCTTCTTAACTCCCGCCTGCTTAACCCAGAAGCCAGCTGCACCAACGTGTCAGAGGAAACGCCGTTCAACTGCCGACCGTAGTCAGCCTGCAGGCACCCGACCTGCCACAAGGAGTCGCTAGAGCTCAATGAGCCAAGTAAAGCCCCCCGGCCAAACCCTCCCCTAACTCGGACGACGCCGGGCCAATTGTGCGAGCTTCTCTGCTTTTTAAATTTATTGTCGTCTTCCTCCTGTCAATGTAGGATTGTCAGAGGAAACGCCGTTCAACTGCCAACCGCAGTCAGCCTGCAGGCACCCGACCTGCCACAAGGAGTCGCTAGAGCTCAATGAGCCAAGTAGAGCTTCTCTGCTTCTTAAATTTATTGTCGTCTTCCTCCTGTCAATGTAGGATTGTCATGCTTTTTGAGGACATCCTGTAACAAGACATTATGTAACTATATGGTGTCATAGAAGCATAAAATCCAGATACTGACTTTACCCTGCGTCTCTTACAGGGAGAGTGGGGATAGATAAAAACCTACTTCCCTGACTGGATGAGAACTAACTCTCTGGTCTGTACTGACTACACTGTCTGTCATGGAACACATTCTGTCTGTCATGGAACACATTCTGTCTGTCATGGAACACATTCTGTCTGTCATGGAACACATTCTGTCTTCTGTAACCTGTATATAACCTGTCAATACCGTATAGGAGACCCAGCAGATCCCAACCGAAGAGGTTCCTCTGGAGATCTACCTGTCTAACGGCCAGAAGGTCGAGGTCAACATCCTGACCTCCGACCAAACAGAGGACGTCCTGGAGGTAAACTGTCTGGACTGGGTTTCAAAAGACACAGATTCAGACTTCTACTGGATGTTAGTAATCGGTGTTGAAGAGTTCAGAGTGAACACAATATACGGAATGTTTTTTATACAATGAATAGCCTTACCAACACTACCAGGAACCCTATGGAAGCTTAGGGAGAGAGAATTCACTCTGGATATTCTTCAGCCATAGGTAAAGGCTGCATTCTCTCCCAGATAGATCCAGAACCGTTATGTTGAACAGACAGCTGTTACTATAACATATAGCTGTAAAGGCAGCATTCTCTCCCAGATAGATCCAGAACCGTTATGTTGAACAGACAGCTGTTACTATAACATATAGCTGTAAAGGCAGCATTCTCTCCCAGATAGATCCAGAACCGTTATGTTGAACAGACAGCTGTTACTATAACATATAGCTGTAAAGGCAGCATTCTCTCCCAGATAGATCCAGAACCGTTATGTTGAACAGACAGCTGTTACTATAACATATAGCTGTAAAGGCGGCATTCTCTCACAGATAGATCCAGAACCGTTATGTTGAACAGACAGCTGTTACTATAACATATAGCTGTAAAGGCAGCATTCTCTCCCAGATAGATCCAGAACCGTTATGTTGAACAGACAGCTGTTACTATAACATATAGCTGTAAAGGCAGCATTCTCTCCCAGATAGATTCAGAACCGTTATGTTGAACAGACAGCTGTTACTATAACATATAGCTGTAAAGGCAGCATTCTCTCCCAGATAGATCCAGAACCGTTATGTTGAACAGACAGCTGTTACTATAACATATAGCTGTAAAGGCGGCATTCTCTCCCAGATAGATCCAGAACCGTTATGTTGAACAGACAGCTGTTACTATAACATATAGCTGTAAAGGCGGCATTCTCTCCCAGATAGATCCAGAACCGTTATGTTGAACAGACAGCTGTTACTATAACATATAGCTGTAAAGGCAGCATTCTCTCCCAGATAGATTCAGAACCGTTATGTTGAACAGACAGCTGTTACTATACCATATAGCTGTAAAGGCAGCATTCTCTCCCAGATAGATCCAGAACCGTTATGTTGAACAGACAGCTGTTACTATAACATATAGCTGTAAAGGCAGCATTCTCTCCCAGATAGATCCAGAACCGTTATGTTGAACAGACAGCTGTTACTATAACATAGCTGTAAAGGCAGCATTCTCTCCCAGATAGATCCAGAACCGTTATGTTGAACAGACAGCTGTTACTATAACATATAGCTGTAAAGGCAGCATTCTCTCCCAGATAGATCCAGAACCGTTATGTTGAACAGACAGCTGTTACTATAACATATAGCTGTAAAGGCAGCATTCTCTCCCAGATAGATCCAGAACCGTTATGTTGAACAGACAGCTGTTACTATAACTGTGTTCTCCATAAAATGATGTTATATATGAGAAGGACTTGACCGGAGACTGTATAGCTGTCAGTCAGTGGATAAAATGCTTTTCAAAAGCTACAGTATGTTTTGTACGAGTTGTGGTTTCATATCTAACACACAAAAAAGATGAACCAGAGATGATCTTCCTGTCTGTTTTCTGATTCGCAGGCTGTTGCGTCAAAACTGGACCTTCCTGATGAGCTGGTTGGTTATTTCAGCCTCTTCCTGGTTCGAGAAGGAGTGGACGGGGGATTAACGTGTAAGCATTCAACTTTAACCCTCCGCTAACCGTTCAGAGGACTGGAATGCAGTGGTATCTGAATGAGATGCAGTGGTATCTGAATGAGATGCAGTGGTATCTGAATGAAATGCAGTGGTATCTGAATGAAATGCAGTGGTATCTGAATGAAATGCAGTGGTATCTGAATGAGATGCAGTGGTATCTGAATGAAATGCAGTGGTATCTGAATGAAATGCAGTGGTATCTGAATGAGATGCAGTGGTTCTGAATGAGATGCAGTGGTATCTGAATGAAATGCAGTGGTATCTGAATGAGATGCAGTGGTATCTGAATGAAATACAGTGGTATCTGAATGAAATACAGTGGTATCTGAATGAAATGCAGTGGTATCTGAATGAAATACAATCTGAAAGGCCAAATGGCTCTATCTCCTATACCAGGGATGGAGTGGGGGCCACAACAAAATTCTGAATTCATAATGAGGGGCTGCAGTGGCTTGTGGGTCTTCGTACCCACACATGCAGTCAGAGCCGGCCATGGCCTTTTTGGAGAGCCTAACGCTTCGATCACACCAGAGTTACATTAATTTCCAATGAAAAACGCTGCGTTTGCCTTGCAGCAATTGCGTTGCGGAGGCAGCCGCAGTGCGTTCTGTGTGAGCGGTGCGTACATTTAGGATTTATCAAAACGTATGTGTCAAACTGTATGTGTGGACGGCTTGACAGAAATAGTAGCAGAAGGTGAATGTTGAACTGTTACAGACATATCAAGATTACGCTGTCTGCTATTTTGATGTCGGTGTGATCGAAGTGTTACTATGACTGTGATGTGGTCGTTTCACTTAGCCATCTTAAAGGGATACTTTGGGATTGTGATGTGGTCGTTTCACTTAGCCATCTTAAAGGGATACTTTGGGATTGTGATGTGGTCGTTTCACTTAGCCATCTTAAAGGGATACTTTGGGATTGTGATGTGGTCGTTTCACTTAGCCATCTTAAAGGGATACGTTGGGATTGTGATGTGGTCGTTTCACTTAGCCATCTTAAAGGGATACTTTGGGATTGTGATGTGGTCGTTTCACTTAGCCATCTTAAAGGGATACTTTGGGATTTTGATGTGGTCGTTTCACTTAGCCACCTTAAAGGGATACTTTGGGATTTTGATGTGGTCGTTTCACTTAGCCATCTTAAAGGGATACTTTGGGATTGTGATGTGGTCGTTTCACTTAGCCATCTTAAAGGGATACTTTGGGATTGTGATGTGGTCGTTTCACTTAGCCATCTTAAAGGGATACTTTGGGATTTTGATGTGGTCGTTTCACTTAGCCATCTTAAAGGGATACGTTGGGATTTTGACATCGATGCCCTTATCTTCTTCCACAGAGTCCGATGAACTTGTGGATATACTTTTTATGGCTCTGTGTCGGTGTGATAGAAGCGTAAAAACAAAATGTAAAAACATATATTTTTTTTAAATACAAAATGTCATAACAAATGTTATAAAAACATATATTTTTTTTATAACAAATTTCATGCAATTCTACTTATGTTGTCATGCAGTTTTACAGTTCATTTCCTGTAGTTCTACACGGTTTCCTATAGGAGAGAAATGTTTGCAGTTTTACAGTTAATTTCCTGTAGTTCTACACGGTTTCCTATAGGAGAGAAATGTTTTAGTTCATTTCCTGTAGTTCTACACGGTTTCCTATAGGAGATAAATGTTTGCAGTTTTACAGTTAATTTCCTGTAGTTCTACACGGTTTCCTATAGGAGAGAAATGTTTTACAGTTCATTTCCTGTAGTTCTACACGGTTTCCTATAGGAGAGAAATGTTTGCAGTTTTACAGTTCATTTCCTGTAGTTCTACACGGTTTCCTATAGGAGAGAAATGTTTTAGTTCATTTCCTGTAACGGTTTCCTATAGGAGATAAATGTTTGCAGTTTTACAGTTAATTTCCTGTAGTTCTACACGGTTTCCTATAGGAGAGAAATGTTTTACAGTTCATTTCCTGTAGTTCTACACGGTTTCCTATAGGAGAGAAATGTTTGCAGTTTTACAGTTCATTTCCTGTAGTTCTACACGGTTTCCTATAGGAGAGAAATGTTTGCAGTTTTACAGTTCATTTCCTGTAGTTGTACACGGTTTCCTATAGGAGAGAAATGTTTTACAGTTCATTTCCTGTAGTTCTACACGGTTTCCTATAGGAGAGAAATGTTTGCAGTTTTACAGTTCATTTCCTGTAGTTCTACACGGTTTCCTATAGGAGAGAAATGTTTGCAGTTTTACAGTTCATTTCCTGTAGTTCTACACGATTTCCTATAGGAGAGAAATGTTTTACAGTTCATTTCCTGTAGTTCTACACGGTTTCCTATAGGAGAGAAATGTTTGCAGTTTTACAGTTCATTTCCTGTAGTTCTACACGATTTCCTATAGGAGATAAATGTTTTACAGTTCATTTCCTGTAGTTCTACACGGTTTCCTATAGGAGAGAAATGTTTTACAGTTCATTTCCTGTAGTTGTACACGGTTTCCTATAGGAGAGAAATGTTTTACAGTTCATTTCCTGTAGTTCTACACGGTTTCCTATAGGAGAGAAATGTTTGCAGTTTTACAGTTTATTTCCTGTAGTTCTACACGGTTTCCTATAGGAGAGAAATGTTTGCAGTTTTACAGTTCATTTCCTGTAGTTCTACACGGTTTCCTATAGGAGAGAAATGTTTTACAGTTCATTTCCTGTAGTTGTACACGGTTTCCTATAGGAGAGAAATGTTTTACAGTTCATTTCCTGTAGTTCTACACGGTTTCCTATAGGAGAGAAATGTTTGCAGTTTTACAGTTTATTTCCTGTAGTTCTACACGGTTTCCTATAGGAGAGAAATGTTTGCAGTTTTACAGTTCATTTCCTGTAGTTCTACACGGTTTCCTATAGGAGAGAAATGTTTTACAGTTCATTTCCTGTAGTTGTACACGGTTTCCTATAGGAGAGAAATGTTTTACAGTTCATTTCCTGTAGTTCTACACGGTTTCCTATAGGAGAGAAATGTTTGCAGTTTTACAGTTCATTTCCTGTAGTTCTACACGGTTTCCTATAGGAGAGAAATGTTTGCAGTTTTACAGTTCATTTCCTGTAGTTCTACACGGTTTCCTATAGGAGAGAAATGTTTGCAGTTTTGAATATGATATCTGAGTGAGAGTGACTAACAAAACGAATGGTGGCCCCTCGGTCAGTAATTCAATCATGATTACTACAGGTTTCGATGGGTTAGTTAGTCTAGCCAGCGATCTAAAACGTGTTGGCTGACCTGGCATTCTTGATAAACACGGAAACTGTTGAGCGTGAAAAAACCCAGCAGCGTTGCAGTTCTAGACACAAACCGGTGCAGCTGGCACCTACTATCATACCCCGTTCAAAGGCACTTCAATATTTTGCCTTGGCCATTCACCCTCTGAATGGCACACAAACACAATCCATGTCTCACTTGTCTTGAGGCTTAAAAATCCTTCTTTAACCCGTCTCCTCCTCTTCATCTACACTAATTTGAAGTGGATTTAACAAGTGACATCAATAAGGGATCATAGTTTTCACCTGGTCAGACGATGGCATGGAATGAGCAGGTGTTCTTAATGTTTTGAACACTCAGTGTATATCCCCTACATACTCACACTACCCTATGGGTCCTGGTCAAAAGTAGTGCACTAAATAGGGAATAGGGTGCCATTTGGGATGTCACAAGTTACCACAGCCACAAAGTGAAAATAATTGTTTATTGTAAAAGTCATGAAAACAAAAATGTACTTATTGGTCTTCATTCAAATTTAGGGTCTACACACAGATTTTAAGAAGAGAAATTGTAGAAATATAGGTAGGCTTTAGCCAGACGTGACTTTGTGGCAGTGGTAACTTGTGATTAGCACAAAATTGTTCTAGCTGGCTAGGGGGATGTTTTGTGACAGACATGAGAGAGAACCAATAACTCCTGTTGGTGACGGTCTCTCTAGTCTCTCCTGTTGTTGACGGTCTCTCGCTCTCTCGTGTCTCCTGTTGTTGACGGTCTCTCGCTCTCTCGTGTCTCCTGTTGATGACGGTCTCTCGCTCTCTAGTGTCTCCTGTTGTTGACGGTCTCTCGCTCTCTAGTGTCTCCTGTTGTTGGCGGTCTCTCGCTCTCTAGTGTCTCCTGTTGTTGACGGTCTCTCGCTCTCTAGTGTCTCCTCTTGATAACGGTCTCCTGTTGTTGACGGGCTCTAGTATCTCCTGTTGTTGACGACGGTCTCTAGTGTCTCCTGTTGATGACGGTCTCTCTAGTGTCTCCTGTTGATGACGGTCTCTCTAGTGTCTCCTGTTGATGACGGTCTCTCTAGTGTCTCCTGTTGATGACGGTCTCTCTAGTGTCTCCTGTTGGTGACGGTCTCTCTAGTGTCTCCTGTTGATGACGGTCTCTCTAGTGTCTCCTGTTGTTGACGACGGTGTCTCTAGTGTCTCCTGTTGTTGACAACGGTCTCTCGCTCTCTAGTGTCTCCTGTTGTTGACGACGGTCTCTCGCTCTCTAGTGTCTCCTGTTGTTGACGACGCTCTCTAGTGTCTCCTGTTGTTGACGACGGTCTCTCTAGTGTCTCCTGTTGTTGACGACGGTCTCTAGCTCTCTAGTGTCTCCTGTTGTTGACGACGGTCTCTCTAGTGTCTCCTGTTGTTGACGACGGTCTCTCTAGTGTCTCCTTTTCACTCCACTTTATGGAAAATGTGTCAGTAACAGGAAAGACCCGGCCAGACAACGTGTTGGTATGGTTGCCCATATACTGTAGGTTGGTGACTAGATGTACCTACAGACAGCTTATCAGACTTACTCGGGTTCTTTCCCTGGAAACGCACAGCAGAGCGGAGGGACACCTGATGTGAAACAATACAACTATTATGTGACTTAAATCATAAATGGAAAGGAAGTAGAAAAATAATTATACAATAACATTTTCATGCCTTCATTTTAACTTGTGTTTTTGCTTATTTGGTTCCTAAATCTCCCACTAGGAAATGAATTGAGGAGCTGATTGTAAAATATTAGAATCGGGGGAAAAAAAATTGAATTGTTGCAAAAATGTTAGCTAATCACAAGGAGTGTGTTCCAAAGGGCCCCAATGCACAATGGGCCCTGGTCAAAAGGTGTGTACTACGTAAAGTATAGGGTGCCATTTGTGACGTTAGACTAAAACTAATTACCTTCATAACAGAGTGAGTGAGATAGCAATGAGATCACTGTCCTCTTTCTGTAAAGACGTTTTTGTATATTTAACAGATTTTTAAAATTTAGATTTGGTATTTTCATTCATGAATGAGCCAACATTGAGAGTGAGACTTGGAAGGGTGTGGTGTGCATACTGCCCAGCATACTAAAACTGTAGTGACACTGGAGTGATGGTCTGTCTGTGTAGTTAGCATGTTTTCCTCCTGTAGGCTAGCTAAAAATAATGAGGAAACAATTCAGGAGTCAACTGAAGTTCCCCTATGGACTAGATTGAACCTCTGTCAAATATAACTTTGTCTGTCCATCTATGTTGGACAGAAGTATAAATGCAACATGCAACAATTTCAACTCATTTTACTGAGTTAAAGTTCATATAAGGAAATCAGTTAATTGGCCCTAATCTATGGATTTCACATGACTGGGAATACAGATATATATATCTGTTGGTCATAGATATTGTCATAAAAAGGTAGGAGTTGTGGGTCAGAAAACCAGTCAGTATGTGGTGTGACCACCATTTACCTCAAGCAGAACGACACATCTCCTTCACATAGAGTTGATCAGTCTGTTGATTGTGGCCTGTGGAATGTTGTCCCACTCCTCTTCAATGGCTGTGTGAAGTTGCTGGATATTGGCGGAAACTGGAACACGCTGTCGATCCAGAGCATCCCAAACATGCTCAATGGGTGACATGTCTGGAGAGTTTGCAGGGCATGGAAGAACTGGGACATTTTCAGCTTCCAGGAATTGTGTACAGATCCTTGCGACATCCTTGCATTATCATGATGAAACATGAGGTGATGGCGGCGGATGAATGGCACGACAATGGGCCTCAGGATCTCATCACGGTATCTCTGTGCATTCAAATTGACATTGATAAAATGCAATTGTGTTTGTTGTCCGTAGCTTATGCCTGCCCAGTGGGGCACTATGTTCACAATGTTATCAGCAAACCGCTCGCACACAAAGCCATACACATGGTCTGCAGTTGTGAGGCCAGTTGGACGTACTGCCAAATTCTCTAAAATGACGTTGGAGGAGAAATTAACATTAAATTCTCTGGCAACCACTTTGGTGGATATTCCTGCAGTCAGCATGCCAATTGCACGTTCCTGCAAAACTTGAGACATCTGTGGCATTGTGTTGTGACAAAACTGCACATTTTAGTGGCCTGTTATTGTCCCCAGCACAAGGTGCACCTATGTAATGATCATGCTGTTTAATCAGCCTCTTGACATGTCACACCTGTCAGGTGGATGGATACAAGTCCATGATTGAGTCTTTGAATGAAGAGATGGAGATAAAACTGTCCAGTTTGAGTGTTTGTTGCAGCTCTAGCTGCACTTTACCTGCCGATCTATAAATTACGTCTCCGTAATCTAGCAGGATGGTCATCTGAATCAGAGTTAGATTGGCAGCTGGGGTGAAAGAGGAGCGATTATGATAGAGGAAACCAAGTCTAGATTTAACCTTAGCCTGTAGCTTTGATATGTGCTGAGAGAAGGACAATGTACGATCTAGCCATACTCCCAAGTACTTGTATGAGGTGACTACCTCAAGCTCTAAACCCTCAGAGGTAGTAATCACACCTGTGGGGAGAGGGGCATTCTTCTTACCAAACCACATGACCTTTGTTTTCGAGGTGTTAAGAACACGGTTGATAAAGCTTGTTGGACACTATGAAAGCTTCGTTGTAGAGCATTTAACACAAAATCCGGGGAGGTGCCAGCACGTGGGGCCTAGGATCGAGCCTTGGGGTACTCCCATGGTGACAGGCAGTGGCTGAGACAGCAGATGTTCTGACTTTATACACTGCACTCTTTGAGAGAGGTAGTTAGCAAACCAGGCCAAAGACCCCTCACAGACACCAATACTCCTTAGTACTCCCACAATAATGAAATGGTCTACCGTATTAAAAGCTTTGGCCAAGTCAATAAAAATAGCAGAACAACATTGCTTAGAATCAAGGGCAATGGTGACATCATTGAGGACCTTTAAGGTTGCAGTGACACATCCATAACCTGAGCGGAAACCAGATTGTATACCAGAGAGAATACTATAGACATCAAGAAAGCCAGTCAGTAGATTATGGACACGTTTTTCCAACACTTTTGATAAACAGGGCACAATAGAAATAGGCCTATAACAGTTAGTGGTGGTTCTGTCCAGATGGACCCTGCTGGGTTCTGTCCAGATGGACCCTGCTGTGTTCTGTCCAGATGGACCCTGCTGGGTTCTGTCCAGATGGACTGTCCTCATCTGTCTGTCTCTCTCTCTCTCTCTCTCTCTCTCTCTCTCCAGTTGTGAGGAAGCTGCAGGAGTTTGAGTTACCGTACGTATCAGTCACCAGCTTACGAAGCTCAGAGTTCCACATCATCCTGCGGAAAAGGTATCTCTACTCCTCTACCTCTCTACATGTTGATTGTCATGTTCTAACTACTTGTCTAGATATGCAGCTCCAATCAGAACTACAGTCACTTGGATTGAATAGCTGGCAGTTAAATACAACAAAGATACTCAACAAATGTCAACCACTCGGCTCTTTTTAGGAAGAAGCAACTGTTACAAGGTTTCTCTCCTTCCAAGTGCTGACAAGTGAGGACCAGTCTGGATTCTCTAATCTAGATACATAATCTCTTCCCATAGATGATCTCGTGAAACCGTTTGACTACACCACAAACCTTACCGAGAGATGTCACCAGTACTGTACTTGTGACCTCCCCAGACACTTGGGTATCCTGAGTTGTCCCCGTGTGAGTCCAGCTGGTTTATATAAAGTGAAGCCATCTGGTACAGAGAGAAATATAACAGATTGACTGAAGAGCGAAGAGTTTTATCATGAGCAACAATAACAAAAAATACTTCAAGGAAGTCTGGTCCTCTGGCTACCATGTGTGTTAGTGACGTGAGGTTTCTCTGTCTGCAGTCTGAGACCTGAAGTCTGGTCCTCTGGCTACCATGTGTGTTAGTGACGTGAGGTTTCTCTGTCTGCAGTCTGAGACCTGAAGTCTGGTCCTCTGGCTACCATGTGTGTTAGTGACGTGAGGTTTCTCTGTCTGCAGTCTGAGACCTGAAGTCTGGTCCTCTGGCTACCATGTGTGTTAGTGACGTGAGGTTTCTCTGTCTGCAGTCTGAGACCTGAAGTCTGGTCCTCTGGCTACCATGTGTGTTAGTGACGTGAGGTTTCTCTGTCTGCAGTCTGAGACCTGAAGTCTGGTCCTCTGGCTACCATGTGTGTTAGTGACGTGAGGTTTCTCTGTCTGCAGTCTGAGACCTGAAGTCTGGTCCTCTGGCTACCATGTGTGTTAGTGACGTGAGGTTTCTCTGTCTGCAGTCTGAGACCTCAAGTCCGGTCCTCTGGCTACCATGTGTGTTAGTGACGTGAGGTTTCTCTGTCTGCAGTCTGAGACCTGAAGTCCGGTCCTCTGGCTACCATGTGTGTTAGTGACGTGAGGTTTCTCTGTCTGCAGTCTGAGACCTCAAGTCCGGTCCTCTGGCTACCATGTGTGTTAGTGACGTGAGGTTTCTCTGTCTGCAGTCTGAGACCTGAAGTCTGGTCCTCTGGCTACCATGTGTGTTAGTGACGTGAGGTTTCTCTGTCTGCAGTCTGAGACCTGAAGTCTGGTCCTCTGGCTACCATGTGTGTTAGTGACGTGAGGTTTCTCTGTCTGCAGTCTGAGACCTCAAGTCCGGTCCTCTGGCTACCATGTGTGTTAGTGACGTGAGGTTTCTCTGTCTGCAGTCTGAGACCTGATAACTTCTCTCCCTCCTCGACTTTTAGCACCTGTCTTGTGTCAACTTCCTCCGTCTCTCTCTGATTCTCTTTGATCCCCCCCCCCCCCTCTCGCTTTGGCTCTCTCGTTCTCTCTCTCTCGCACGCTCTCATTCTCTCTCTCTCTCCTGACTCATAACATGCATAACGACACAACACAGACACTTTCACTCACCATATGCTGCTGCTACTCTGTTCTTTATTTTACTCTGATTATTATCTATCCCGATGCCTAGTCACTTTACCCTGCCTTCATGTACACATCCTTCTCAAATACCTTATTATTATCTATCCTGATGCCTAGTCACTTTACCCTGCCTTCATGTAAATATCTACCTCAACTACCTTATTATTATCTATCCGGATGTCACTTTACCCTGCCTTCATGTACATATCTACCTCAAATACCTTATTATTATATATCCCGATGCCTAGTCACTTTACCCTGCCTTCAGGTACATATCTACCTCAAATACCTTATTATTATCTATCCTGATGTCTAGTCACTTTACCCTGCCTTCATGTACATATCTACCTCAAATACCTTATTATTATATATCCCGATGCCTAGTCACTTTACCCTGCCTTCATGTACATATCTACTTCAAATACCTTATTATTATCTATCCTGATGCCTAGTCACTTTACCCTGCCTTCATGTACATATCTACCTCAAATACCTTATTATTATATATCCTGATGTCTAGTCACTTTACCCTGCCTTCAGGTACATATCTACTTCAAATACCTTATTATTATCTATCCTGATGCCTAGTCACTTTACCCTGCCTTCATGTACATATCTACCTCAAATACCTTATTATTGTCTATCCTGATGTCTAGTCACTTTACCCTGCCTTCATCTACATATCTACCTCATTATTATCTATCCTGATGTCTAGTCACTTTACCCTGCCTTCATGTACATATCTACCTCAAATACCTTATTGTTGTCTATCCTGATGTCTAGTCACTTTACCCTGCCTTCATGTACATATCTACCTCAAATACCTTATTATTATATATCCCGATGCCTAGTCACTTTACCCTGCCTTCAGGTACATATCTACTTCAAATACCTTATTATTATCTATCCTGATGCCTAGTCACTTTACCCTGCCTTCATGTACATATCTACCTCAAATACCTTATTATTGTCTATCCTGATGTCTAGTCACTTTACCCTGCCTTCATCTACATATCTACCTCATTATTATCTATCCTGATGTCTAGTCACTTTACCCTGCCTTCATGTACATATCTACCTCAAATACCTTATTGTTGTCTATCCTGATGTCTAGTCACTTTACCCTGCCTTCATCTACATATCTACCTCATTATTATCTATCCTGATGTCTAGTCACTACCTCATTATTATATATCCTGATGCCTAGTCACTTTACCCTGCCTTCAGGTACATATCTACCTCAACTACCTTATTATTATCTATCCTGATGCCTAGTCACTTTACCCTGCCTTCATGTAAATATCTACCTCAACTACCTTATTATTATCTATCCGGATGTCACTTTACCCTGCCTTCATGTACATATCTACCTCAAATACCTTATTATTATATATCCCGATGCCTAGTCACTTTATCTGCCTTCAGGTACATATCTACCTCAAATACCTTATTATTATCTATCCTGATGTCTAGTCACTTTACCCTGCCTTCATGTACATATCTACCTCAAATACCTTATTATTATATATCCCGATGCCTAGTCACTTTACCCTGCCTTCATGTACATATCTACTTCAAATACCTTATTATTATCTATCCTGATGCCCAGTCACTTTACCCTGCCTTCATGTACATATCTACCTCAAATACCTTATTATTATATATCCTGATGTCTAGTCACTTTACCCTGCCTTCAGGTACATATCTACTTCAAATACCTTATTATTATCTATCCTGATGCCTAGTCACTTTACCCTGCCTTCATGTACATATCTACCTCAAATACCTTATTATTGTCTATCCTGATGTCTAGTCAACCCTGCCTTCATCTACATATCTTCATTATTATCTATCCTGATGTCTAGTCACTTTACCCTGCCTTCATGTACATATCTACCTCAAATACCTTATTGTTGTCTATCCTGATGTCTAGTCACTTTACCCTGCCTTCATGTACATATCTACCTCAAATACCTTATTATTATATATCCCGATGCCTAGTCACTTTACCCTGCCTTCAGGTACATATCTACTTCAAATACCTTATTATTATCTATCCTGATGCCTAGTCACTTTACCCTGCCTTCATGTACATATCTACCTCAAATACCTTATTATTGTCTATCCTGATGTCTAGTCACTTTACCCTGCCTTCATCTACATATCTACCTCATTATTATCTATCCTGATGTCTAGTCACTTTACCCTGCCTTCATGTACATATCTACCTCAAATACCTTATTGTTGTCTATCCTGATGTCTAGTCACTTTACCCTGCCTTCATCTACATATCTACCTCATTATTATCTATCCTGATGTCTAGTCACTTTACCCTGCCTTCATGTACATATCTACCTCAACTACCTCATTATTATATATCCTGATGCCTAGTCACTTTACCCTGCCTTCAGGTACATATCTACCTCAACTACCTTATTATTATCTATCCTGATGCCTAGTCACTTTACCCTGCCTTCATGTACATATCTACCTCAACTACCTTATTATTATCTATCCTGATTGCCTAGTCACTTTACCCTGCCTTCATGTACATATCTACCTCAACTACCTCATTATTATATATCCTGATGTCTAGTCACTTTACCCTGCCTTCAGGTACATATCTACCTCAACTACCTCATTATTATATATCCTGATGTCTAGTCACTTTACCCTGCCTTCAGGTACATATCTACCTCAACTACCTCATTATTATATATCCTGATGTCTAGTCACTTTACCCTGCCTTCATGTACACATCCTTCTCAAATACCTTATTATTATCTATCCTGATGCCTAGCCACTTTACCCTGCCTTCATGTACATATCTACCTCAAATACCTTATTATTATCTATCCTGATGTCTAGTCACTTTACCCTGCCTTCATGTACATATCTACCTCAAATACCTTATTATTATCTATCCTGATGTCTAGTCACTTTACCCTGCCTTCATGTACATATCTACCTCAAATACCTTATCTATCCTGATGCCTAGTCTCTTTACCCTGCCTTCATGTACATATCTACCTCAAATACCTTATCTATCCTGATGCCTAGTCACTTTACCCTGCCTTCATGTACATATCTACCTCAAATACCTTATTATTATATATCCTGATGCATAGTCACTTTACCCTGCCTTCATGTACATATCTACCTCAAATACCTCATTATTATCTATCCTGATGCATAGTCTCTTTACCCTGCCTTCATGTACATATCTACCTCAAATACCTTATTATTATATATCCTGATGCATAGTCACTTTACCCTGCCTTCATGTACATATCTACCTCAAATACCTCATTATTATCTATCCTGATGCCTAGTCACTTTACCCTGCCTTCATGTACATATCTACCTCAAATACCTTATTATTATCTATCCTGATGCATAGTCACTTTACCCTGCCTTCAGGTACATATCTACCTCAAATACCTTATTATTATCTATACTGATGTCTAGTCTCTTTACCCTGCCTTCAGGTACATATCTACCTCTAATACCTTATTATTATCTATCCTGATGTCACTTTACTCTGCCTTCATGTACATATCTACCTCAAATACCTTATCTATCCTGATGCCTAGTCTCTTTACCCTGCCTTCATGTACATATCTACCTCTAATACCTTATTATTATCTATCCTGATGCCTAGTCACTTTACCCTGCCTTCAGGTACATATCTACCTCAAATACCTTATTATTATCTATCCTGATGCCTAGTCTCTTTACCCTGCCTTCATGTACATATCTACCTCAAATACCTTATCTATCCTGATGCCTAGTCTCTTTACCCTGCCTTCATGTACATATCTACCTCTAATACCTTATTATTATCTATCCTGATGTCACTTTACCCTGCCTTCATGTACATATCTACCTCAAATACCTTATTATTATCTATCCTGATGCCTAGTCACTTTACCCTGCCTTCATGTACATATCAACCTCATATAGCTTATAGCTCTGCACATTGATCTGGTACTTCCTGTATGTAGCTCTGCACATTGATCTGGTACTTCCTGTATGTAGCTCTGCACATTGATCTGGTACTTCCTGTATGTAGCTCTGCACATTGATCTGGTACTTCCTGTATGTAGCTCTGCACATTGATCTGGTACTTCCTGTATGTAGCTCTGCACATTGATCTGGTACTTCCTGTATGTAGCTCTGCACATTGATCTGGTACTTCCTGTATGTAGCTCTGCACATTGATCTGGTACTTCCTGTATGTAGCTCTGTACATTGATCTGGTACTTCCTGTATGTAGCTCTGCACATTGATCTGGTACTTCCTGTATGTAGCTCTGCACATTGATCTGGTACTTCCTGTATATAGCTCCATTCCTGTGGTTTTATTTATTCCTCTTGTGTTACTATTACATTTGTATCGTTATTTTAAACTCTGCATCGTAGGCAAGTTTTTCACAGTAAAGTCTACACCGTTCTTTCTACCCCTCTCTCTTCCTCGTCACCTCCCCCTCCAGAACAGAAAGGGATAAACTAGACAGGATGTTGTTGTTTCTCCCTCAAGGAAAGTCTTCGTCTCTGTTACAAGTAGGTCAGAAGGGCTGAGTGTGAATGGCAACTTATTCCATATATAGAGCCCTATTGGTCCTGGTCAAAAACAGTGCACTATAAAGAGAATAGGGTACCTTTTAGGACGCAGATGGAGAACGGTGAGCAACAGAACTAGCTGCGGTCATTTAGGAAGCAGATGGAGAAGGGTGAGCAACATAACTAGCAGCGGTCATTTAGGAAGCAGATGGAGAAGGGTGAGCAACATAACTAGCAGCGGTCATTTAGGAAGCAGATGGAGAACGGTGAGTAACAGAACTAGCAGCGGTCATTTAGGACGCAGATGGAGACCGGTGAGTGACAGAACTAGCAGCGGTCATTTAGGACGCAGATGGAGAACGGTGAGCAACAGAACTAGCAGCGGTCATTTAGGACGCAGATGGAGAACGGTGAGCAACAGAACTAGCAGCGGTCATTTAGGACGCAGATGGAGACGGGGGGCAACAGAACTAGCAGCGGTCATTTAGGACGCAGATGGAGAACGGTGAGCAACAGAACTAGCAGCGGTCATTTAGGAAGCAGATGGAGAACGGTGAGCAACAGAACTAGCAGCATCAACCCAGGGAACCTGAAACACTAACCCCCAGATCAACAACTGGATTATAATGAAAGCATAATGTTCTGTTTGGTTGAAGACGGAGACTTACTTGCCAGGTCAAATAAGTAGAAATATGCAGTGGTTAGTAGAGACGAATCCCTCTCCCCTCTTCTTCCTCTCCTCCATCCCCTTCTTATTCTCCCTCTTCTCTCCCCTGCTGGGGTCTATGAATTGCTCATGTGGCCAGAGTTAATCCTCTGTTTTATAAACAACTTCTAATTGCTCCCCTTAAATATCCCTGGCTTCATCCTCATTCACTAGTTAGGTCCCAGGGAGATTATGGGGTGTTAAACTGGTTGGATTACAGATTATGGGGTGTTAAACTGGTCAGATTACAGTTGTATTAAGGGGTGTTAAACTGGTCAGATTACAGTTGTATTAAGGGGTGTTAAACTGGTCAGATTACAGTTGTATTATGGGGTGTTAAACTGGTTGGATTACAGTTGTATTAAGGGGTGTTAAACTGGTCAGATTACAGTTGTATTAACGGGTGTTAAACTGGTCAGATTACAGTTGTATTATGGGGTGTTAAACTGGTCAGATTACAGTTGTATTATGGGGTGTTAAACTGGTCAGATTACAGTTGTATTAACGGGTGTTAAACTGGTCAGATTACAGTTGTATTATGGGGTGTTAAACTGGTTGGATTACAGTTGTATTAAGGGGTGTTAAACTGGTCAGATTACAGTTGTATTATGGGGTGTTAAACTGGTCAGATTACAGTTGTATTATGGGGTGTTAAACTGGTCAGATTACAGTTGTATTAACGGGTGTTAAACTGGTCAGATTACAGTTGTATTATGGGGTGTTAAACTGGTTGGATTACAGTTGTATTAAGGGGTGTTAAACTGGTCAGATTACAGTTGAATCGCAGGTGGATTAAGTTTGAAGTATTCATGTCAAGTGCACAGGTACAGTGAAATGACTTTCTTGCCAACTCCATATCCAACAATGTAGTAATCAATACCATTGTAGCACTAAAAATAACAAGGTAGAACAAAAACACACAAGGAAATATAAGAAAGATAAACACAAGAAAGTGAGAAGCTGTATACAGGGTCAATAGTTATATACAGGGTCAGTTCCAGGGTCAGTAGCTATATACAGGGTCAGTAGCTATATACAGGGTCAGTAGCTATATGCAGGGTCAGTAGCTATATGCAGGGTCAGTAGCTATATGCAGGGTCAGTAGCTATATACAGGGTCAGTAACTATATGCAGGGTCAGTAACTATATGCAGGGTCAGTAACTGTATACAGGGTCAGTAGTTGTATACAGGGTCAGTAGTTATATTCAGGGTCAGTAGTTATATTCAGGGTCAGTAGCTATATACAGGGTCAGTAGCTATATACAGGGTCAGTAGCTATATACAGGGTCAGTAGCTATGTACAGGGTCAGTTCCAGGGTCAGTAGCTATATACAGGGTCAGTAGCTATATACAGGGTCAGTTCCAGGGTCAGTAGCTATATACAGTGTCAGTTCCAGGGTCAGTAGCTATATACAGGGTCAGTAGCTATGTACAGGGTCAGTTCCAGGGTCAGTAGCTATATGCAGGGTCAGTAGCTATATACAGGGTCAGTAGCTATATACAGGGTCAGTAGCTATGTACAGGGTCAGTTCCAGGGTCAGTAGCTATATACAGGGTCAGTAGCTATATACAGGGTCAGTAGCTATATACAGGGTTAGTAGCTATGTACAGGGTCAGTTCCAGGGTCAGTAGCTATATACAGGGTCAGTAGCTATATACAGGGTCAGTAGCTATATACAGGGTTAGTTCCAGGGTCAGTAGCTATATACAGGGTCAGTAGCTATATACAGGGTTAGTTCCAGGGTCAGTAGCTATGTACAGGGTCAGTTCCAGGGTCAGTAGTTATATACAGGATCAGTAGTTATATACAGGGTCATTAGCTATATACAGGGTCAGTAGCTATATACAGGGTCAGTAGTTATATACAGGGTCAGTAGCTATATACAGGGTCAGTAGCTATATACAGGGTCAGTAGCTATATACAGGGTCAGTAGCTATATACAGGGTCAGTAGTTATATACAGGGTCAGTAGCTATATACAGGGCCAGTAGTTATATACAGGGTCAGTAGCTATATACAGGGTCAGTAGCTATATACAGGGTCAGTAGCTATATACAGGGTCAGTTCCAGGGTCAGTAGCTATATACAGGGTCAGTAGCTATATACAGGGTCAGTAGCTATATACAGGATCAGTTCCAGGGCCAGTAGCTATATACAGGGTCAGTAGCTTTATACAGGGTCAGTAGCTTTATACACGGTCAGTTCCAGGGTCAGTAGCTATATACAGGGTCAGTAGCTATATACAGGGTCAGTTCCAGGGTCAGTAGCTATATACAGGGTCAGTAGCTATATACAGGGTCAGTAGCTATGTACAGGGTCAGTTACAGGGTCAGTAGCTATATACAGGGTCAGTTCCAGGGTCAGTAGCTATATACAGGGTCAGTAGCTATATACAGGGTCAGTAGCTATATACAGGGTCAGTAGCTATGTACAGGGTCAGGTACAGGGTCAGTTCCAGGGTCAGTAGCTATATGCAGGGTCAGTAGCTATATACAGGGTCAGTAGCTATATACAGGGTCAGTAGCTATATACAGGGTCAGTAGCTATATACAGGGTCAGTAGCTATGTACAGGGTCAGTTCCAGGGTCAGTAGCTATATACAGGGTCAGTAGCTATATACAGGGTCAGTTCCAGGGTCAGTAGCTATATACAGGGTCAGTAGCTATATACAGGGTCAGTAGCTATATACAGGGTTAGTTCCAGGGTCAGTAGCTATATACAGGGTCAGTAGCTATATACAGGGTTAGTTCCAGGGTCAGTAGCTATGTACAGGGTCAGTTCCAGGGTCAGTAGTTATATACAGGATCAGTAGTTATATACAGGGTCAGTAGCTATATACAGGGTCATTAGCTATATACAGGGTCATTAGCTATATACAGGGTCAGTAGCTATATACAGGGTCAGTAGCTATATACAGGGTCAGTAGCTATATACAGGGTCAGTAGCTATATACAGGGTCAGTTCCAGGGTCAGTAGCTATATACAGGGTCAGTAGCTATATACAGGGTCAGTAGCTATATACAGGGTCAGTTCCAGGGCCAGTAGCTTTATACAGGGACAGTAGCTATATACAGGGTCAGTAGCTATATACAGGGTCAGTAGCTATGTACAGGGTCAGTTCCAGGGTCAGTAGCTATATACAGGGTCAGTAGCTATGTACAGGGTCAGTAGCTATATACAGGGTCAGTAGCTATGTACAGGGTCAGTTCCAGGGTCAGTAGCTATATACAGGGTCAGTAGCTATGTACAGGGTCAGTTCCAGGGTCAGTAGCTATATACAGGGTCAGTAGCTATATACAGGGTCAGTTCCAGGGTCAGTAGCTATATACAGGGTCAGTAGCTATATACAGGGTTAGTTCCAGGGTCAGTAGCTATATACAGGGTCAGTAGCTATATACAGGGTCAGTAGCTATATACAGGGTCAGTAGCTATATACACGGTCAGTTCCAGGGTCAGTAGCTATATACAGGGGCAGTAGCTATATACAGGGTCAGTAGCTATATACAGGGTCAGTTCCAGGGTCAGTAGCTATATACAGGGTCAGTAGTTATATACAGGGTCAGTAGCTATATACAGGGTCAGTAGCTATATACAGGGTCAGTAGCTATATACAGGGTCATTAGCTATATACAGGGTCAGTAGCTATATACAGGGTCAGTAGCTATATACAGGGTCAGTAGCTATATACACGGTCAGTTCCAGGGTCAGTAGCTATATACAGGGTCAGTAGATATATACAGGGTCAGTAGCTATATACAGGGTCAGTAGATATATACAGGGTCAGTAGCTATATACAGGGTCAATAGCTATATACAGGGTCAGTAGCTATATACAGGGTCAGTAGTTATATACAGGGACAGTAGCTATATACAGGGTCAGTTCAGTACCATATTAACAATGTAAACGGATACTGGAGTGATGGAGGTAGATATGTATAGGGGAAGGATGGAGGTAGATATGTATAGGGGGAGTGATGGAGGTAGATATATATAGGGGACAGGGATACTGGAGTGATGGAGGTAGATATGTATAGGGGGAGTGATGGAGGTAGATATGTATAGGGGGAAGGGGACAGGGATACTGGAGTGATGGAGGTAGATATGTATAGGGGGAGTGATGGAGGTAGATATATATAGGGGACAGGGATACTGGAGTGATGGAGGTAGATATGTATAGGGGGAAGGGGACAGGGATACTGGAGTGATGGGGGTAGATATGTATAGGGGGAGTGATGGAGGTAGATATGTATATGGGGAGTGATGGAGGTAGATATGTATAGGGGGAAGGGACAGGGATACTGGAGTGATGGGGGTAGATATGTATAGGGGGAGTGATGGAGGTAGATATGTATAGGGGGAGGTAGATGATGGAGGTAGATATGTATAGGGGGAGTGATGGAGGTAGATATGTATAGGGGGAGTGATGGAGGTAGATATGTATAGGGGGAGTGATGGAGGTAGATATGTATAGGGGGAAGGATGGAGGTAGATATGTATAGGGGGAAGGATGGAGGTAGATATGTATAGGGGGAGGAGTGATGGAGGTAGATATGTGTGATGGAGGGGAGTGATGGAGGTAGATATGTATAGGGGGAGTGATGGAGGTAGATATGTATATGGAGGGGGAAGGATGGAGGTAGATATGTATAGGGGGGAGTGATGGAGGTAGATATGTATAGGGGGAGTGATGGGGTAGATATGTATAGGGGGAGTGATGGAGGTAGATATGTATAGGGGGAGTGATGGAGGTAGATATGTATAGGGGGAAGGATGGAGGTAGATATGTATAGGGGGAGTGATGGGGTAGATATGTATAGGGGGAGTGATGGAGGTAGATATGTGTAGGGGAGTGATGGAGGTAGATATGTATAGGGGGAGTGATGAGGTATGGATAGTATAGGGGGAGTGATGGAGGTAGATATGTATAGGGGGAGTGATGGGGTAGATATGTATAGGGGGAGTGATGGAGGTAGATATGTATAGGGGGAGTGATGGAGGTAGATATGTATAGGGGGAGTGATGGAGGTAGATATGTATAGGGGGAGTGATGGAGGTAGATATGTATAGGAGGAGTGATGGAGGTAGATATGTATAGGGGGAAGGATGGAGGTAGATATGTATAGTGGGAAGGATGGAGGTAGATATGTATAGGGGGAGTGATGGAGGTAGATATGTATAGTGGGGAGTGATGGAGGTAGATATGTATAGGGGGAGTGATGGGGGTAGATATGTATAGGGGGAGTGATGGAGGTAGATGTATGTATAGATATGGGGAGTGATGGGGTAGATATGTATAGGGGGAGTGATGGAGGTAGATATGTATAGGGGGGGGGAGTGATGGGGTAGATATGTATAGGGGGAGTGATGGAGGTAGATATGTATAGGGGGAGTGATGGAGGTAGATATGTATAGGGGGAGTGATGGAGGTAGATATGTATAGGGGGAGTGATGGAGGTAGATATGTATAGGGGAGTGATGGAGGTAGATATGTATAGGGGGAGTGATGGAGGTAGATATGTATAGGGGGAGTGATGGAGGTAGTAGATATGTATAGGTAGATATGTATAGGGGGAGTGATGGAGATATGTAGATATGTATAGGGGGAGTGATGGAGGTAGATATGTATAGGGGGAGTGATGGAGGTAGATATGTATAGGGGAGTGATGGAGGTAGATATGTATAGGGGGAGTGATGGAGGTAGATATGTATAGGGGGAGTGATGGAGGTAGATATGTATAGGGGGAGTGATGGAGGTAGATATGTATATGGGGGATATGATGGAGGTAGATATGTATAGGGGGAGGGAGTGATGGAGGTAGATATGTATAGGGGGAGTGATGGAGGTAGATATGTATAGGGGGAGTGATGGAGGTAGATATGTGTAGGGGGAGTGATGGAGGTAGATATGTGTGGAGGTAGATATGTATAGGGGAGTGAGTGGGAGGTAGTGATGGAGGTAGATATGTATAGGGGGAGTGATGGAGGTAGATATGTATAGGGGGATTGATGGAGGTAGATATGTATAGGGGGGAAGGATGGAGGTAGATATGTATAGGGGGAAGGATGGAGGTAGATATGTATAGGGGGAGTGATGGAGGTAGATATGTGTAGGGGGAGTGATGGAGGTAGATATGTATAGGGGGAGTGATGGAGGTAGATATGTATAGGGGGAGTGATGGAGGTAGATATGTATAGGGGAGTGATGGAGGTAGTAGATATGTATAGGGGGAGTGATGGAGGTAGATATGTATAGGGGGGGGAGTGATGGAGGTAGATATGTATAGGGGGAGTGATGGAGGTAGATATGTATAGGGGGAGTGATGGGGAGTGATGGAGGTAGATATGTATAGTGGGAGTGATGGAGGTAGATATGTATAGTGGGAGTGATGGAGGTAGTAGATATGTATATGGGGAGTGATGGAGGTAGATATGTATAGGGGGAGTGATGGAGGTAGATATGTATAGGGGGAGTGATGGAGGTAGATATGTATAGGGGGAGTGATGGAGGTAGATATGTATAGGGGGAGTGATGGAGGTAGATATGTATAGGGGGAGTGATGGAGGTAGATATGTATAGGGGGAGTGATGGAGGTAGATATGTATAGTGGTAAGGTGACTAGGCAACAGGATATAAGATAACCAGAGTAGCAGCAGTGTGTAGTGTAGGTGTGTAGTGTCAGTATAAATGTATATTATGTGTGAGTTGTCATCAGGACAAAGGGTGGCTACTTTGAAGAATCTAAAATATATTTAGATTCGTTTAAATCTTACAACTTGATTCCATATGTGTTATTTCATAGTTTTTGATGTCCTCACTATTATTCTACCGTGTAGAAATTAGTTTAAAAAAAATAAAAAATAAACTCTTGAATGAGTAGGTGTGTCCACACTTGACGGAGTGAGTTAATTGTATTCAGCAAATGGAATAACACGCTGTCACGTGTGTTAGTTTTCTGCACCTTTATTTTCTACTCCACAACCAGCGCTGTTTTTAAGGCATACCAGTCAAAATACAGTAGACCTATGTCCTACAGAAGTCTGGAGGTCTTGAGTGTGGAGATGTTGAGTTTCACTGTAAATCCTCAGCTGGTCAGTGTGGTTCTAGTAGTATTCGTCCTCCAGGTTAGGTATGTAAGGGCTTCGGAGGAGGTAGGGTGGCAGACGAGGGGACACAGGCCTCACACCATAATCGTCAAAAAGGCTGATGTGGTCCTTAACGAGATGAGGGTCAGAAATCAGCTCCAGGTTAGCAGTCTCCTCCCCCCTACCTCTGTTCCGTAGGGGTGCTGCCAGACCTCCACCAATCAGAACCAAGATCAGGAGGAGAGCCATCTAATCACAGGTGCTCAGAACCACTATTTTTAAATGGCAAGAAAGATTAGTCTGATACACAACGCTATAAAATCTAGTGATACAGAATGAGTCTGATACACTATAAAACCTAGTGATACAGAATGAGTCTGATACACTATAAAACCTAGTGGTATAGAATGAGTCTGATACACTATAAAACCTATTGATATAGAATGAGTCTGATACACTATAAAACCTAGTGATACAGAATGAGTCTGATACACTATAAAACCTAGTGATACAGAATGAGTCTGATACACTATAAAACCTAGTGGTATAGAATGAGTCTGATACACTATAAAACCTATTGATATAGAATGAGTCTGATACACTATAAAACCTAGTGATATAGAATGAGTCTGATACACTATAAAACCTAGTGATATAGAATGAGTCTGATACACTATAAAACCTAGTGATATAGAATGAGTCTGATACACTATAAAACCTAGTGATATAGAATGAGTCTGATACACTATAAAACCTAGTGATATAGAATGAGTCTGATACACTATAAAACCTAGTGATATAGAATGAGTCTGATACACTATAAAACCTAGTGATATAGAATGAGTCTGATACACTATAAAACCTAGTGATATAGAATGAGTCTGATACACTATAAAACCTAGAGGTATAGAATGAGTCTGATACACTATAAAACCTAGTGGTATAGAATGAGTCTGATACACTATTAAACCTAGTGGTATAGAATGAGTCTGATACACTATAAAACCTAGTGATACAGAATGAGTCTGATACACTATAAAACCTAGTGATATAGAATGAGTCTGATACACTATAAAACCTAGAGGTATAGAATGAGTCTGATACACTATAAAACCTAGAGGTATAGAATGAGTCTGATACACTATAAAACCTAGAGTGATATAGAATGAGTCTGATACACTATAAAACCTAGTGATATAGAATGAGTCTGATACACTATAAAACCTAGTGATATAGAATGAGTCTGATACACTATTAAACCTATTGAAAATGAAAAACTATTGCCACAAATACCTTTTTATGCCACTTAGCACCTCCCCTCCAAGAGCACCTGTGGTTGTTTTGCTATACCTTAATCACTCCTGCTACTTATTAGTATTAAATTATTAATAAAAAAATTTAAAAAAAACAATTGCTTGATTGCTTAGCCAGTCGATAATGACAAACTAGAGTTAATGAAAGTATTTAACCTAGTTGCATTCTATGATGTCATAATGAGGCATGTCATCACAAACCATTCTAATGTTTCTCAGGAAGTGACAGAACATTGGCTACTGTCTGCAGCCAATCGTAGTAAGCAATGTTAACAGTCCAGTTTATGGACCTAAAAGCCTATGATAATAAGGCTAACATGAGAATACATTTACATTTAAGTCATTTAGCAGACGCTCTTATCCAGAGCGACTTACAAAGAATATCATGATATCTTCTCTAAGATGCTTTTATTTTTAATGGACACTTAGTCAGATTCCTTCCCTTAAACTGACCGAAGATGTCCAACAACATTTTGTTATTGAATATCAAAATAAATCGAACCCAAAATATTACTCAATGCTTCTATGAATTTGAACAAGGTCATCCACCACACATGCATTACATGTGAATTTTAAACCCTCAGAACAATCAGCTTTCAAAGCATTCAGGGGAACACGTCCCATATAATGCTGTGATTGAAGACTCTGTGGTTGTGCTGTGTGTTCTCACTTACCTACACAGCCCTTTAGTCAGTACACTCACTTAGCTGATTAAACATTCCAGGCACGAAGCCAGCAGGTGTCGATGATCAGACTTCATGACATTTCATACCCAACAAAGATACAACAGCCCCTCCAACACATTAACGTTTTATTAAAAGCTTGAAATTAAATATGATTGCTTTTTTAAATGTAACTTCCATTGTAAATTGTGTTTTTTTTTTTTTATTGAATTTTCAGGCTTCAAGTTCTTGACTGCTGGTGGTTCAAGTATTCTCTCCCTCTTGTTGTTCTTCTAGTTACTGGGACACGGCGTATGACAGTGATGTAATGGACAACCGAGTGGGACTAAATCTACTATACGCTCAGGTGAGGGGTCGCAGGTCAGAGGTCATACCGGTTGTCTGCTGGCTTTTCTTCCCCCTTCATTTTGGGGTTTATGGGTATTTTGAATGATCAAGTAGGTCTAAAGATCAGGTTTGTGTTTTAGGATTTCTGATTTAATCTCCTTGTATACCTTGTATTGCCTCCTCTTAGGGCTGTGATGATACCAGTATGGTGATGATACCAGTATGGTGATGATACCAGTATGGTGATGATACCAGTATCGCCGTGGTTTCCAGGGCAAAAACACGAAGCAGACAACTCTTTGTTTACAAACCTGCTGTTCGAAAATAACGACATGTGACTCTGGATGACAACATAGTGATGTTCGTTTACCAACATTAAGACTGTTTTACTAAAGAAGTTAAATCTGCTTTGTGTTTTTGTTCCCTTTCCACAATACTAACAGGTATCGTGATACTAGTATCATCCCAGCCCTATTTCCTTACTGGTATGCCCCAAATGGCACCCTACTGTCTGTATAGGGCCCATATGCCTCTTGTCAAAAGTAGTGCACTATGTAGGGAATAGGCTTCTGGTCTAAAGTAGTGCACTATGTAGGGAATAGGGCTCTGGTCTAAAGTAGTGCACTATGTAGGGAATAGGCTTCTGGTCTAAAGTAGTGCACTATGTAGGGAATAGGGCTCTGGTCTAAAGTAGTGCACTATGTAGGGAATAGGGCTCTGGTCTAAAGTAGTGCACTATATAGGGAATAGGGCTCTGGTCTAAAGTAGTGCACTATGTAGGGAATAGGGCCCTGGTCTATATGAGAGCAATATGGGGAATAGTGCTCCATTTGGGAAGTAGGCATGTCTTTCTATAGCAACACCCCTTACCCAGATACAGCAGCAACATGGGGGTGTTTCTATAGCAACACCCCCTACCCAGATACAGCAGCAACATGGAGGTCTTTCTATAGCAACACCCCTTACCCAGATACAGCAGCAACATGGGGGTGTTTCTATAGCAACACCACCTACCCAGATACAGCAGCAACATGGGGGTGTTTCTATAGCAACACCCCCTACCCAGATACAGCAGCAACATGGGGGTGTTTCTATAGCAACACCCCCTACCCAGATACAGCAGCAACATGGGAGTGTTTCTATAGCAACACCCCCTACCCAGATACAGCAGCAACATGGGGGTGTTTCTATAGCAACACCCCCTACCCAGATACAGCAGCAACATGGATGTGTTTCTATAGCAACACCCCCTACCCAAATACAGCAGCAACATGGGGGTGTTTCTATAGCAACACCCCCTAGCCAGATACAGCAGTAACATGGGGGTGTTTCTATAGCAACACCACCTACCCAGATACAGCAGCAACATGGGGGTGTTTCTATAGCAACACCCCCTACCCAGATACAGCAGCAACATGGGGGGTGTTTCTATAGCAACACCCCCTACCCAGATACAGCAGAAACATGGGGGGTGTTTCTATAGCAACACCCCCTACCCAGATACAGCAGCAACATGGAGGTGTTTCTATAGCAACACCCCCTACCCAGATACATCAACAAAATGGGGGTGTTTCTAAAGCATTTCAGAGATGGTTCATCTGATCTGGCTGCTGTCTTGGCTCTGTGTGGGGGGCTTAGCTAATGTTATGGGCCAAAGGATGCAATATTTTTTGGGGAAAGAGAGAATTGTCTGTTTACCATTGTCTGCAATGTGTGTGTCATTGACTTGTATATGTGTGTATGCAGCTGCCAAATGTGTGTGTTTTGGTGTTGAATTCAACATTGGAATAGTTCATGTTTGACTTAAACTGAGGAACAGTTGGTATCTGAAGCCTCTATGAGGAGGGTTTGGGGCAGAAAGATGATCCTCGTCTCTCTCCCTAGACGGTGTCGGACATAGATAGAGGCTGGATCCTCGTTAACAAGGACCAGCACCGACAGCTGAAATCACTGCAGGAGAAAGGATCCAAGAAAGAAGTAAGCAAGACTGTCTCCTAGAACTATATCCCTCTTCTTCTTCTACCAAGACTGTCTCCTAGAACTATATCCCTCTTCTTCTTCTACCAAGACTGTCTCCTAGAACTATATCCCTCTTCTTCTTCTACCAAGACTGTCTCCTAGAACTATATCCCTCTTCTTCTTCTACCAAGACTGTCTCCTAGAACTATATCCTTCTTCTTCTTCTTCTACCAAGGCTGTCTCCTAGAACTATATCCCTCTTCTTCTTCTTCTACCAAGACTGTCTCCTAGAACTATATCCTTCTTCTTCTTCTTCTACCAAGGCTGTCTCCTAGAACTATATCCCTCTTCTTCTTCTTCTACCAAGACTGTCTCCTAGAACTATATCCCTCTTCTTCTTCTTCTACCAAGACTGTCTCCTAGAACTATATCCCTCTTCTTCTTCTACCAAGACTGTCTCCTAGAACTATATCCCTCTTCTTCTTCTTCTTCTACCAAGGCTGTCTCCTAGAACTATATCCCTCTTCTTCTTCTACCAAGCTGGTGCAGAGTGACAGTATTATAGAAGAAGAAGAAGTTGAATGGGTTGGGGGCAAAATCTCCTGTGTATTAGTTATAAAGTGGAGCAATGGCTTCCAATCAACTACATAGTAACTTTGTAGGTAGTCGCACAATTTAGTAGTTAACCGATTTTTATCTCCAATACTCCCTTTAGGAAGACATTTTGGATTAAAAATGAAGCTATTGTAGAAGGTTGTGGCCAGTGGTGTAGCCAATGTCTTTCTGCCTGTCTCTCTAGTTCATGTCTTCCTGCCTTTTTATCTCAATGTCTTCCTGCCTTTAGGAAGTTCATGTCTTCCTGCCTTAAAATCTAGTTCATTCTGCTAGTTCATGTCTTTCTGCCTGTCTCTCTAGCCAATGTCTTTGCCTGCCTGTTCATTCTGCTAGTTCATGTCTTTCTGCCTGTCTCTCTAGTTCATGTCTTTCTGCCTGTCTCTCCAGTTCATTCTGCTAGTTTGTGTCTTCCTGCCTGTCTCTTTAGTTCATTCTGCTAGTTCATGTCTTTCTGCCTGTCTCTAGTTCATGTCTTCCTGCCTGTCTCTCTAGTTCATTCTGCTAGTTTGTGTCTTCCTGCCTGTTTCTCCAGTTCATTCTGCTAGTTCATGTCTTTCTGCCTGTCTCTCCAGTTCATTCTGCTAGTTCGTGTCTTTCTGCCTGTCTCTCCAGTTCATTCTGCTAGTTCATGTCTTTCTGCCTGTCTCTCTAGTTCATGTCTTCCTGCCTGTCTCTCTAGTTCATTCTGCTAGTTCATGTCTTTCTGCCTGTCTCTCTAGTTCATTCTGCTAGTTCATGTCTTTCTGCCTGTCTCTCTAGTTCATTCTGCTAGTTCATGTCTTTCTGCCTGTCTCTCTAGTTCATGTCTTCCTGCCTGTCTCTCCAGTTCATTCTGCTAGTTCATGTCTTTCTGCCTGTCTCTCCAGTTCATTCTGCTAGTTTGTGTCTTCCTGCCTGTCTCTCTAGTTCATTCTGCTAGTTCATGTCTTTCTGCCTGTCTCTCTAGTTCATGTCTTCCTGCCTGTCTCTCTAGTTCATTCTGCTAGTTCATGTCTTTCTGCCTGTCTCTCTAGTTCATGTCTTCCTGCCTGTCTCTCCAGTTCATTCTGGTAGTTCATGTCTTCCTGCCTGTCTCTCCAGTTCATTCTGCTAGTTCATGTCTTTCTGCCTGTCTCTCCAGTTCATTCTGCTAGTTTGTGTCTTTCTGCCTGTCTCTCCAGTTCATTCTGCTAGTTCATGTCTTTCTGCCTGTCTCTCTAGTTCATGTCTTCCTGCCTGTCTCTCCAGTTCATTCTGCTAGTTTGTGTCTTCCTGCCTGTCTCTCTAGTTCATTCTGCTAGTTCCTGTCTTTCTGCCTGTCTCTCCAGTTCATTCTGCTAGTTCATGTCTTTCTGTCTGTTTCTGCTAGTTCATGTCTTTCTGCCTGTCTCTCCAGTGCATTCTGCTAGTTCATGTCTTTCTGCCTGTCTCTCCAGTTCATTCTGCTAGTTCGTGTCTTTCTGCCTGTCTCTCTAGTTCATGTCTTCTTGCCTGTCTCTCCAGTTCATTCTGCTAGTTCATGTCTTTCTGCCTGTCTCTCCAGTTCATTCTGCTAGTTCGTGTCTTTCTGCCTGTCTCTCTAGTTCATGTCTTCCTGCCTGTCTCTCCAGTTCATTCTGCTAGTTCATGTCTTTCTGCCTGTCTCTCCAGTTCATTCTGCTAGTTCATGTCTTTCTGCCTGTCTCTCTAGTTCATGTCTTACTGCCTGTCTCTCCAGTTCATTCTGCTAGTTTGTGTCTTCCTGCCTGTCTCTCTAGTTCATTCTGCTAGTTCATGTCTTTCTGCCTGTCTCTCCAGTTCATTCTGCTCGTTCATGTCTTTCTGTCTGTTTCTGCTAGTTCATGTCTTTCTGCCTGTCTCTCCAGTTCATTCTGCTAGTTCATGTCTTTCTGCCTGTCTCTCCAGTTCATTCTGCTAGTTCGTGTCTTTCTGCCTGTCTCTCTAGTTCATGTCTTCCTGCCTGTCTCTCCAGTTCATTCTGCTAGTTCATGTCTTTCTGCCTGTCTCTCTAGTTCATGTCTTTCTGCCTGTCTCTCCAGTTCATTCTGCTAGTTCATGTCTTTCTGCCTGTCTCTCCAGTTCATTCTGCTAGTTCATGTCTTTCTGCCTGTCTCTCCAGTTCATTCTGCTAGTTCATGTCTTTCTGCCTGTCTCTCCAGTTCATTCTGCTAGTTCATGTCTTTCTACCTGTCTCTCTAGTTCATGTCTTCCTGCCTGTCTCTCTAGTTCATGTCTTTCTGCCTGTCTCTCCATTTCATTCTGCTAGTTCATGTCTTTCTGCCTGTCTCTCTAGTTCATGTCTTTCTGCCTGTCTCTCCAGTTCATTCTGCTAGTTCATGTCTTCCTGCCTGTCTCTCTAGTTCATGTCTTTCTGCCTGTCTCTCCAGTTCATTCTGCTAGTTCATGTCTTTCTGCCTGTCTCTCTAGTTCATGTCTTTCTGCCTGTCTCTCCAGTTCATTCTGCTAGTTCATGTCTTTCTGCCTGTCTCTAGTTCATGTCTTTCTGCCTGTCTCTCCAGTTCATTCTGCTAGTTCATGTCTTTCTACCTGTCTCTCTAGTTCATGTCTTCCTGCCTGTCTCTCTAGTTCATGTCTTTCTGCCTGTCTCTCCAGTTCATTCTGCTAGTTCATGTCTTTCTGCCTGTCTCTCTAGTTCATTCTGCTAGTTCATGTCTTTCTGCCTGTCTCTCTAGTTCATGTCTTTCTGCCTGTCTCTCTAGTTCATGTCTTTCTGCCTGTCTCTCTAGTTCATGTCTTTCTGCCTGTCTCTCCAGTTCATTCTGCTAGTTCATGTCTTTCTGCCTGTCTCTCTAGTTCATGTCTTTCTGCCTGTCTCTCCAGTTCATTCTGCTAGTTCATGTCTTCCTGCCTGTCTCTCTAGTTCATGTCTTTCTGCCTGTCTCTCCAGTTCATGTCTTTCTGCCTGTCTCTCCAGTTCATTCTGCTAGTTCATGTCTTTCTGCCTGTCTCTCCAGTTCATTCTGCTAGTTCATGTCTTCCTGCCTGTCTCTCTAGTTCATGTCTTTCTGCCTGTCTCTCCAGTTCATTCTGCTAGTTCATGTCTTCCTGCCTGTCTCTCTAGTTCATGTCTTTCTGCCTGTCTCTCCAGTTCATTCTGCTAGTTCATGTCTTCCTGCCTGTCTCTCTAGTTCATGTCTTTCTGCCTGTCTCTCCAGTTCATTCTGCTAGTTCGTGTCTTCCTGCCTGTCTCTCCAGTTCATTCTGCTAGTTCATGTCTTCCTGCCTGTCTCTCTAGTTCATTCTGCTAGTTCATGTCTTTCTGCCTGTCTCTCCAGTTCATTCAGCTAGTTCATGTCTTTCTGCCTGTCTCTCTAGTTCATGTCTTTCTGCCTGTCTCTCTAGTTCATTCTGCTAGTTCATGTCTTCCTGCCTGTCTCTCCAGTTCATGTCTTCCTGCCTGCCTCTCCAGTTCATTCTGCTAGTTCATGTCTTCCTGCCTGCCTCTCCAGTTCATTCTGCTAGTTCATGTCTTTCTGCCTGTCTCTCCAGTTCATTCTGCTAGTTCATGTCTTTCTGCCTGTCTTTCTAGTTCATGTCTTTCTGCCTGTCTCTCCAGTTCATTCTGCTAGTTCATGTCTTCCTGCCTGTCTCTCTAGTTCATGTCTTTCTGCCTGTCTCTCTAGTTCATGTCTTTCTGCCTCTCTCTCTAGTTCATTCTGCTAGTTCATGTCTTTCTGCCTGTCTCTCCAGTTCATGTCTTTCTGCCTGCCTCTCCAGTTCATTCTGCTAGTTCATGTCTTTCTGCCTGTCTCTCTAGTTCATGTCTTTCTGCCTCTCTCTCTAGTTCATTCTGCTAGTTCATGTCTTTCTGCCTGTCTCTCTAGTTCATGTCTTTCTGCCTGTCTCTCCAGTTCATTCTGCTAGTTCATGTCTTCCTGCCTGCCTCTCCAGTTCATTCTGCTAGTTCATGTCTTTCTGCCTGTCTCTCTAGTTCATGTCTTTCTGCCTGTCTCTCCAGTTCATTCTGCTAGTTCATGTCTTTCTGCCTGTCTCTCTAGTTCATGTCTTTCTGCCTGTCTCTCCAGTTCATTCTGCTAGTTCATGTCTTCCTGCCTGCCTCTCCAGTTCATTCTGCTAGTTCATGTCTTCCTGCCTGCCTCTCCAGTTCATTCTGCTAGTTCATGTCTTTCTGCCTGTCTCTCCAGTTCATTCTGCTAGTTCATGTCTTTCTGCCTGTCTTTCTAGTTCATGTCTTTCTGCCTGTCTCTCCAGTTCATTCTGCTAGTTCATGTCTTCCTGCCTGTCTCTCTAGTTCATGTCTTTCTGCCTGTCTCTCTAGTTCATGTCTTTCTGCCTCTCTCTCTAGTTCATTCTGCTAGTTCATGTCTTTCTGCCTGTCTCTCCAGTTCATGTCTTTCTGCCTGCCTCTCCAGTTCATTCTGCTAGTTCATGTCTTTCTGCCTGTCTCTCTAGTTCATGTCTTTCTGCCTCTCTCTCTAGTTCATTCTGCTAGTTCATGTCTTTCTGCCTGTCTCTCTAGTTCATGTCTTTCTGCCTGTCTCTCCAGTTCATTCTGCTAGTTCATGTCTTCCTGCCTGCCTCTCCAGTTCATTCTGCTAGTTCATGTCTTTCTGCCTGTCTCTCTAGTTCATGTCTTTCTGCCTGTCTCTCCAGTTCATTCTGCTAGTTCATGTCTTTCTGCCTGTCTCTCTAGTTCATGTCTTTCTGCCTGTCTCTCCAGTTCATTCTGCTAGTTCATGTCTTCCTGCCTGCCTCTCCAGTTCATTCTGCTAGTTCATGTCTTCCTGCCTGCCTCTCCAGTTCATTCTGCTAGTTCATGTCTTTCTGCCTGTCTCTCTAGTTCATGTCTTTCTGCCTGTCTCTCCAGTTCATTCTGCTAGTTCATGTCTTCCTGCCTGCCTCTCCAGTTCATTCTGCTAGTTCATGTCTTTCTGCCTGTCTCTCCAGTTCATTCTGCTAGTTCATGTCTTTCTGCCTGTCTCTCTAGTTCATGTCTTTCTGCCTGTCTCTCCAGTTCATTCTGCTAGTTCATGTCTTCCTGCCTGTCTCTCTAGTTCATGTCTTTCTGCCTGTCTCTCCAGTTCATGTCTTTCTGCCTGTCTCTCCAGTTCATTCTGCTAGTTCATGTCTTTCTGCCTGTCTCTCCAGTTCATTCTGCTAGTTCATGTCTTCCTGCCTGTCTCTCCAGTTCATTCTGCTAGTTCATGTCTTCCTGCCTGTCTCTCTAGTTCATGTCTTTCTGCCTGTCTCTCCAGTTCATTCTGCTAGTTCATGTCTTCCTGCCTGTCTCTCTAGTTCATGTCTTTCTGCCTGTCTCTCCAGTTCATTCTGCTAGTTCATGTCTTCCTGCCTGTCTCTCTAGTTCATGTCTTTCTGCCTGTCTCTCCAGTTCATTCTGCTAGTTCGTGTCTTCCTGCCTGTCTCTCCAGTTCATTCTGCTAGTTCATGTCTTCCTGCCTGTCTCTCTAGTTCATTCTGCTAGTTCGTGTCTTCCTGCCTGCCTCTCCAGTTCATTCTGCTAGTTCATGTCTTTCTGCCTGTCTCTCTAGTTCATGTCTTTCTGCCTGTCTCTCCAGTTCATTCTGCTAGTTCATGTCTTCCTGCCTGCCTCTCCAGTTCATTCTGCTTGTTCATGTCTTTCTGCCTGTCAGTTCATTCTGCTAGTTCATGTCTTTCTGCCTGTCTTTCTAGTTCATGTCTTTCTGCCTGTCTCTCCAGTTCATTCTGCTAGTTCATGTCTTCCTGCCTGTCTCTCTAGTTCATGTCTTTCTGCCTGTCTCTCCAGTTCATGTCTTTCTGCCTGTCTCTCCAGTTCATTCTGCTAGTTCATGTCTTTCTGCCTGTCTCTCCAGTTCATTCTGCTAGTTCATGTCTTCCTGCCTGTCTCTCTAGTTCATGTCTTTCTGCCTGTCTCTCCAGTTCATTCTGCTAGTTCATGTCTTCCTGCCTGTCTCTCTAGTTCATGTCTTTCTGCCTGTCTCTCCAGTTCATTCTGCTAGTTCATGTCTTCCTGCCTGTCTCTCTAGTTCATGTCTTCCTGCCTGTCTCTCCAGTTCATTCTGCTAGTTCGTGTCTTCCTGCCTGTCTCTCCAGTTCATTCTGCTAGTTCATGTCTTCCTGCCTGTCTCTCTAGTTCATTCTGCTAGTTCATGTCTTTCTGCCTGTCTCTCCAGTTCATTCAGCTAGTTCATGTCTTTCTGCCTGTCTCTCTAGTTCATGTCTTTCTGCCGGTCTCTCTAGTTCATTCTGCTAGTTCATGTCTTCCTGCCTGTCTCTCCAGTTCATGTCTTCCTGCCTGCCTCTCCAGTTCATTCTGCTAGTTCATGTCTTTCTGCCTGTCTCTCTAGTTCATCTCTTTCTGCCTGTCTCTCTAGTTCATTCTGCTAGTTCATGTCTTCCTGCCTGCCTCTCCAGTTCATTCTGCTAGTTCATGTCTTTCTGCCTGTCTCTCCAGTTCATTCTGCTAGTTCATGTCTTCCTGCCTGTCTCTCTAGTTCATGTCTTTCTGCCTGTCTCTCTAGTTCATGTCTTTCTGCCTCTCTCTCTAGTTCATTCTGCTAGTTCATGTCTTTCTGCCTGTCTCTCCAGTTCATGTCTTTCTGCCTGCCTCTCCAGTTCATTCTGCTAGTTCATGTCTTTCTGCCTGTCTCTCTAGTTCATGTCTTTCTGCCTCTCTCTCTAGTTCATTCTGCTAGTTCATGTCTTTCTGCCTGTCTCTCTAGTTCATGTCTTTCTGCCTGTCTCTCCAGTTCATTCTGCTAGTTCATGTCTTCCTGCCTGCCTCTCCAGTTCATTCTGCTAGTTCATGTCTTTCTGCCTGTCTCTCTAGTTCATGTCTTTCTGCCTGTCTCTCCAGTTCATTCTGCTAGTTCATGTCTTTCTGCCTGTCTCTCTAGTTCATGTCTTTCTGCCTGTCTCTCCAGTTCATTCTGCTAGTTCATGTCTTCCTGCCTGCCTCTCCAGTTCATTCTGCTAGTTCATGTCTTCCTGCCTGCCTCTCCAGTTCATTCTGCTAGTTCATGTCTTTCTGCCTGTCTCTCTAGTTCATGTCTTTCTGCCTGTCTCTCCAGTTCATTCTGCTAGTTCATGTCTTCCTGCCTGCCTCTCCAGTTCATTCTGCTAGTTCATGTCTTTCTGCCTGTCTCTCCAGTTCATTCTGCTAGTTCATGTCTTTCTGCCTGTCTCTCTAGTTCATGTCTTTCTGCCTGTCTCTCCAGTTCATTCTGCTAGTTCATGTCTTCCTGCCTGTCTCTCTAGTTCATGTCTTTCTGCCTGTCTCTCCAGTTCATGTCTTTCTGCCTGTCTCTCCAGTTCATTCTGCTAGTTCATGTCTTTCTGCCTGTCTCTCCAGTTCATTCTGCTAGTTCATGTCTTCCTGCCTGTCTCTCCAGTTCATTCTGCTAGTTCATGTCTTCCTGCCTGTCTCTCTAGTTCATGTCTTTCTGCCTGTCTCTCCAGTTCATTCTGCTAGTTCATGTCTTCCTGCCTGTCTCTCTAGTTCATGTCTTTCTGCCTGTCTCTCCAGTTCATTCTGCTAGTTCATGTCTTCCTGCCTGTCTCTCTAGTTCATGTCTTTCTGCCTGTCTCTCCAGTTCATTCTGCTAGTTCGTGTCTTCCTGCCTGTCTCTCCAGTTCATTCTGCTAGTTCATGTCTTCCTGCCTGTCTCTCTAGTTCATTCTGCTAGTTCGTGTCTTCCTGCCTGCCTCTCCAGTTCATTCTGCTAGTTCATGTCTTTCTGCCTGTCTCTCTAGTTCATGTCTTTCTGCCTGTCTCTCCAGTTCATTCTGCTAGTTCATGTCTTCCTGCCTGCCTCTCCAGTTCATTCTGCTTGTTCATGTCTTTCTGCCTGTCTCTCCAGTTCATTCTGCTAGTTCATGTCTTTCTGCCTGTCTTTCTAGTTCATGTCTTTCTGCCTGTCTCTCCAGTTCATTCTGCTAGTTCATGTCTTCCTGCCTGTCTCTCTAGTTCATGTCTTTCTGCCTGTCTCTCCAGTTCATGTCTTTCTGCCTGTCTCTCCAGTTCATTCTGCTAGTTCATGTCTTTCTGCCTGTCTCTCCAGTTCATTCTGCTAGTTCATGTCTTCCTGCCTGTCTCTCTAGTTCATGTCTTTCTGCCTGTCTCTCCAGTTCATTCTGCTAGTTCATGTCTTCCTGCCTGTCTCTCTAGTTCATGTCTTTCTGCCTGTCTCTCCAGTTCATTCTGCTAGTTCATGTCTTCCTGCCTGTCTCTCCAGTTCATCTTCTGCTCCAGTCATTCTGCTAGTCATGTCTTCCTGCCTGTCTCTCCAGTTCATTCTGCTAGTTCATGTCTTCCTGCCTGTCTCTCTAGTTCATTCTGCTAGTTCATGTCTTTCTGCCTGTCTCTCCAGTTCATTCAGCTAGTTCATGTCTTTCTGCCTGTCTCTCTAGTTCATGTCTTCCTGCCTGCCTCTCCAGTTCATTCTGCTAGTTCATGTCTTTCTGCCTGTCTCTCTAGTTCATGTCTTTCTGCCTCTCTCTCTAGTTCATTCTGCTAGTTCATGTCTTTCTGCCTGTCTCTCTAGTTCATGTCTTTCTGCCTGTCTCTCCAGTTCATTCTGCTAGTTCATGTCTTCCTGCCTGCCTCTCCAGTTCATGTCTTTCTGCCTGTCTCTCTAGTTCATCTCTTTCTGCCTGTCTCTCTAGTTCATTCTGCTAGTTCATGTCTTCCTGCCTGCCTCTCCAGTTCATTCTGCTAGTTCATGTCTTTCTGCCTGTCTCTCTAGTTCATGTCTATCTGCCTGTCTCTCCAGTTCATTCTGCTAGTTCATGTCTTCCTGCCTGTCTCTCTAGTTCATGTCTTTCTGCCTGTCTCTCCAGTTCATGTCTTTCTGCCTGTCTCTCCAGTTCATTCTGCTAGTTCATGTCTTTCTGCCTGTCTCTCCAGTTCATTCTGCTAGTTCATGTCTTCCTGCCTGTCTCTCTAGTTCATGTCTTTCTGCCTGTCTCTCCAGTTCATTCTGCTAGTTCATGTCTTCCTGCCTGTCTCTCTAGTTCATGTCTTTCTGCCTGTCTCTCCAGTTCATTCTGCTAGTTCATGTCTTCCTGCCTGTCTCTCTAGTTCATGTCTTTCTGCCTGTCTCTCCAGTTCATTCTGCTAGTTCATGTCTTCCTGCCTGCCTCTCCAGTTCATTCTGCTAGTTCATGTCTTTCTGCCTGTCTCTCTAGTTCATGTCTTTCTGCCTGTCTCTCTAGTTCATTCTGCTAGTTCATGTCTTTCTGCCTGTCTCTCCAGTTCATTCAGCTAGTTCATGTCTTTCTGCCTGTCTCTCTAGTTCATTCTGCTAGTTCGTGTCTTTCTGCCTGTCTCTCTAGTTCATTCTGCTAGTTCATGTCTTTCTGCCTGTCTCTCCAGTTCATTCAGCTAGTTCATGTCTTTCTGCCTGTCTCTCTAGTTCATTCTGCTAGTTCGTGTCTTTCTGCCTGTCTCTCTAGTTCATTCTGCTAGTTCATGTCTTTCTGCCTGTCTCTCCAGTTCATTCAGCTAGTTCATGTCTTTCTGCCTGTCTCTCTAGGTCATGTCTTTCTGCCTGTCTCTCTAGTTCATTCTGCTAGTTCATGTCTTCCTGCCTGTCTCTCCAGTTCATGTCTTCCTGCCTGCCTCTCCAGTTCATTCTGCTAGTTCATGTCTTTCTGCCTGTCTCTCTAGTTCATGTCTTTCTGCCTGTCTCTCCAGTTCATTCTGCTAGTTCATGTCTTCCTGCCTGCCTCTCCAGTTCATTCTGCTAGTTCATGTCTTTCTGCCTGTCTCTCTAGTTCATGTCTTTCTGCCTGTCTCTCCAGTTCATTCTGCTAGTTCATGTCTTCCTGCCTGCCTCTCCATTTCATTCTGCTAGTTCATGTCTTTCTGCCTGTCTCTCCAGTTCATTCTGCTAGTTCATGTCTTTCTGCCTGTCTCTCTAGTTCATGTCTTTCTGCCTGTCTCTCCAGTTCATTCTGCTAGTTCATGTCTTCCTGCCTGTCTCTCTAGTTCATGTCTTTCTGCCTGTCTCTCCAGTTCATTCTGCTAGTTCATGTCTTTCTGCCTGTCTCTCCAGTTCATTCTGCTAGTTCATGTCTTCCTGCCTGTCTCTCTAGTTCATGTCTTTCTGCCTGTCTCTCCAGTTCATTCTGCTAGTTCATGTCTTCCTGCCTGTCTCTCTAGTTCATGTCTTTCTGCCTGTCTCTCCAGTTCATTCTGCTAGTTCATGTCTTCCTGCCTGCCTCTCCAGTTCATGTCTTTCTGCCTGTCTCTCTAGTTCATCTCTTTCTGCCTGTCTCTCTAGTTCATTCTGCTAGTTCATGTCTTCCTGCCTGCCTCTCCAGTTCATTCTGCTAGTTCATGTCTTTCTGCCTGTCTCTCTAGTTCATGTCTATCTGCCTGTCTCTCCAGTTCATTCTGCTAGTTCATGTCTTCCTGCCTGTCTCTCTAGTTCATGTCTTTCTGCCTGTCTCTCCAGTTCATGTCTTTCTGCCTGTCTCTCCAGTTCATTCTGCTAGTTCATGTCTTTCTGCCTGTCTCTCCAGTTCATTCTGCTAGTTCATGTCTTCCTGCCTGTCTCTCTAGTTCATGTCTTTCTGCCTGTCTCTCCAGTTCATTCTGCTAGTTCATGTCTTCCTGCCTGTCTCTCTAGTTCATGTCTTTCTGCCTGTCTCTCCAGTTCATTCTGCTAGTTCATGTCTTCCTGCCTGTCTCTCTAGTTCATGTCTTTCTGCCTGTCTCTCCAGTTCATTCTGCTAGTTCATGTCTTCCTGCCTGCCTCTCCAGTTCATTCTGCTAGTTCATGTCTTTCTGCCTGTCTCTCTAGTTCATGTCTTTCTGCCTGTCTCTCTAGTTCATTCTGCTAGTTCATGTCTTTCTGCCTGTCTCTCCAGTTCATTCAGCTAGTTCATGTCTTTCTGCCTGTCTCTCTAGTTCATTCTGCTAGTTCGTGTCTTTCTGCCTGTCTCTCTAGTTCATTCTGCTAGTTCATGTCTTTCTGCCTGTCTCTCCAGTTCATTCAGCTAGTTCATGTCTTTCTGCCTGTCTCTCTAGTTCATTCTGCTAGTTCGTGTCTTTCTGCCTGTCTCTCTAGTTCATTCTGCTAGTTCGTGTCTTTCTGCCTGTCTCTCTAGTTCATTCTGCTAGTTCATGTCTTTCTGCCTGTCTCTCCAGTTCATTCAGCTAGTTCATGTCTTTCTGCCTGTCTCTCTAGTTCATTCTGCTAGTTCATGTCTTTCTGCCTGTCTCTCCAGTTCATTCAGCTAGTTCATGTCTTTCTGCCTGTCTCTCTAGTTCATTCTGCTAGTTCATGTCTTTCTGCCTGTCTCTCCAGTTCATTCAGCTAGTTCATGTCTTTCTGCCTGTCTCTCTAGGTCATGTCTTTCTGCCTGTCTCTCTAGTTCATTCTGCTAGTTCATGTCTTCCTGCCTGTCTCTCCAGTTCATGTCTTCCTGCCTGCCTCTCCAGTTCATTCTGCTAGTTCATGTCTTTCTGCCTGTCTCTCTAGTTCATGTCTTTCTGCCTGTCTCTCCAGTTCATTCTGCTAGTTCATGTCTTCCTGCCTGCCTCTCCAGTTCATTCTGCTAGTTCATGTCTTTCTGCCTGTCTCTCCAGTTCATTCTGCTAGTTCATGTCTTTCTGCCTGTCTCTCTAGTTCATGTCTTTCTGCCTGTCTCTCCAGTTCATTCTGCTAGTTCATGTCTTCCTGCCTGTCTCTCTAGTTCATGTCTTTCTGCCTGTCTCTCCAGTTCATTCTGCTAGTTCATGTCTTTCTGCCTGTCTCTCCAGTTCATTCTGCTAGTTCATGTCTTCCTGCCTGTCTCTCTAGTTCATGTCTTTCTGCCTGTCTCTCCAGTTCATTCTGCTAGTTCATGTCTTCCTGCCTGTCTCTCTAGTTCATGTCTTTCTGCCTGTCTCTCCAGTTCATTCTGCTAGTTCATGTCTTCCTGCCTGTCTCTCTAGTTCATGTCTTTCTGCCTGTCTCTCCAGTTCATTCTGCTAGTTCATGTCTTCCTGCCTGTCTCTCTAGTTCATGTCTTTCTGCCTGTCTCTCTAGTTCATTCTGCTAGTTCGTGTCTTTCTGCCTGTCTCTCTAGTTCATTCTGCTAGTTCATGTCTTTCTGCCTGTCTCTCCAGTTCATTCAGCTAGTTCATGTCTTTCTGCCTGTCTCTCTAGTTCATGTCTTTCTGCCTGTCTCTCTAGTTCATTCTGCTAGTTCATGTCTTCCTGCCTGTCTCTCCAGTTCATGTCTTCCTGCCTGCCTCTCCAGTTCATTCTGCTAGTTCATGTCTTCCTGCCTGTCTCTCCAGTTCATGTCTTCCTGCCTGCCTCTCCAGTTCATTCTGCTAGTTCATGTCTTTCTGCCTGTCTCTCTAGTTCATGTCTTTCTGCCTGTCTCTCCAGTTCATTCTGCTAGTTCATGTCTTCCTGCCTGCCTCTCCAGTTCATTCTGCTAGTTCATGTCTTTCTGCCTGTCTCTCTAGTTCATCTCTTTCTGCCTGTCTCTCTAGTTCATTCTGCTAGTTCATGTCTTCCTGCCTGCCTCTCCAGTTCATTCTGCTAGTTCATGTCTTTCTGCCTGTCTCTCCAGTTCATTCTGCTAGTTCATGTCTTTCTGCCTGTCTCTCTAGTTAATGTCTTTCTGCCTGTCTCTCCAGTTCATTCTGCTAGTTCATGTCTTCCTGCCTGTCTCTCTAGTTCATGTCTTTCTGCCTGTCTCTCCAGTTCATGTCTTTCTGCCTGTCTCTCCAGTTCATTCTGCTAGTTCATGTCTTTCTGCCTGTCTCTCCAGTTCATTCTGCTAGTTCATGTCTTCCTGCCTGTCTCTCTAGTTCATGTCTTTCTGCCTGTCTCTCCAGTTCATTCTGCTAGTTCATGTCTTCCTGCCTGTCTCTCTAGTTCATGTCTTTCTGCCTGTCTCTCCAGTTCATTCTGCTAGTTCATGTCTTCCTGCCTGTCTCTCTAGTTCATGTCTTTCTGCCTGTCTCTCCAGTTCATTCTGCTAGTTCATGTCTTCCTGCCTGCCTCTCCAGTTCATTCTGCTAGTTCATGTCTTTCTGCCTGTCTCTCTAGTTCATGTCTTTCTGCCTGTCTCTCTAGTTCATTCTGCTAGTTCATGTCTTCCTGCCTGTCTCTCCAGTTCATTCTGCTAGTTCATGTCTTTCTGCCTGTCTCTCCAGTTCATTCTGCTAGTTCATGTCTTTCTGCCTGTCTCTCTAGTTCATGTCTTTCTGCCTGTCTCTCCAGTTCATTCTGCTAGTTCATGTCTTCCTGCCTGTCTCTCTAGTTCATGTCTTTCTGCCTGTCTCTCCAGTTCATGTCTTTCTGCCTGTCTCTCCAGTTCATTCTGCTAGTTCATGTCTTTCTGCCTGTCTCTCCAGTTCATTCTGCTAGTTCATGTCTTCCTGCCTGCCTCTCCAGTTCATTCTGCTAGTTCATGTCTTTCTGCCTGTCTCTCTAGTTCATTCTGCTAGTTCATGTCTTCCTGCCTGCCTCTCCAGTTCATTCTGCTAGTTCATGTCTTTCTGCCTGTCTCTCCAGTTCATTCTGCTAGTTCATGTCTTTCTGCCTGTCTCTCTAGTTCATGTCTTTCTGCCTGTCTCTCCAGTTCATTCTGCTAGTTCATGTCTTCCTGCCTGTCTCTCTAGTTCATGTCTTTCTGCCTGTCTCTCCAGTTCATTCTGCTAGTTCATGTCTTCCTGCCTGTCTCTCTAGTTCATGTCTTTCTGCCTGTCTCTCCAGTTCATTCTGCTAGTTCATGTCTTCCTGCCTGTCTCTCTAGTTCATGTCTTTCTGCCTGTCTCTCCAGTTCATTATGCTAGTTCATGTCTTCCTGCCTGTCTCTCTAGTTCATGTCTTTCTGCCTGTCTCTCCAGTTCATTCTGCTAGTTCATGTCTTCCTGCCTGTCTCTCCAGTTCATTCTGCTAGTTCATGTCTTCCTGCCTGTCACTCTAGTTCATTCTGCTAGTTCATGTCTTTCTGCCTGTCTCTCCAGTTCATTCTGCTAGTTCATGTCTTTCTGCCTCTCTCTCTAGTTCATGTCTTCCTGCCTGTCTCTCTAGTTCATGTCTTTCTGCCTGTCTCCCCAGTTCATTCTGCTAGTTCATGTCTTCCTGCCTGTCTCTCCAGTTCATTCTGCTAGTTCATGTCTTCCTGCCTGTCTCTCTAGTTCATTCTGCTAGTTCATGTTTTTCTGCCTGTCTCTCTAGTTTGTGTCTTTCTGCCTGTCTCTCCAGTTCATTCTGCTAGTTCATGTCTTCCTGCCTGTCTCTCTAGTTCATGTCTTCCTGCCTGTCTCTCTAGTTCATGTCTTTCTGCCTGTCTCTCCAGTTCATTCTGCTAGTTCGTGTCTTCCTGCCTGTCTCTCTAGTTCATTCTGCTAGTTCATGTCTTCCTGCCTGTCTCTCTAGTTCATTCTGCTAGTTCATGTCTTTCTGCCTGTCTCTCTAGTTTGTGTCTTTCTGCCTGTCTATCCAGTTCATTCTGCTAGTTCATGTCTTTCTGCCTGTCTCTCCAGTTCATTCTGCTAGTTCATGTCTTCCTGCCTGTCTCTCTAGTTCATGTCTTCCTGCCTGTCTCTCTAGTTCATGTCTTTCTGCCTGTCTCTCCAGTTCATTCTGCTAGTTCGTGTCTTCCTGCCTGTCTCTCCAGTTCATTCTGCTAGTTCATGTCTTTCTGCCTGTCTCTCCAGTTCATTCTGCTAGTTCATGTCTTTCTGCCTGTCTCTCCAGTTCATTCTGCTAGTTCATGTCTTTCTGCCTGTCTCTCCAGTTCATTCTGCTAGTTCATGTCTTTCTGCCTGTCTCTCCAGTTCATTCTGCTAGTTCATGTCTTTCTGCCTGTCTCTCCAGTTCATTCTGCTAGTTCATGTCTTTCTACCTGTCTCTCTAGTTCATGTCTTCCTGCCTGTCTCTCTAGTTCATGTCTTTCTGCCTGTCTCTCCAGTTCATTCTGCTAGTTCATGTCTTTCTGCCTGTCTCTCTAGTTCATGTCTTTCTGCCTGTCTCTCCAGTTCATTCTGCTAGTTCATGTCTTCCTGCCTGTCTCTCTAGTTCATGTCTTTCTGCCTGTCTCTCCAGTTCATTCTGCTAGTTCATGTCTTTCTGCATGTCTCTCTAGTTCATGTCTTTCTGCCTGTTTCTCTAGTTCATGTCTTCCTGCCTGTCTCTCTAGTTCATGTCTTTCTGCCTGTCTCTCCAGTTCATTCTGCTAGTTCATGTCTTTCTACCTGTCTCTCTAGTTCATGTCTTCCTGCCTGTCTCTCTAGTTCATGTCTTTCTGCCTGTCTCTCCAGTTCATTCTGCTAGTTCATGTCTTTCTGCCTGTCTCTCTAGTTCATTCTGCTAGTTCATGTCTTTCTGCCTGTCTCTCTAGTTCATGTCTTTCTGCCTGTCTCTCTAGTTTGTGTCTTTCTGCCTGTCTCTCCAGTTCATTCTGCTAGTTCATGTCTTTCTGCCTGTCTCTCCAGTTCATTCTGCTAGTTCATGTCTTCCTGCCTGTCTCTCTAGTTCATGTCTTCCTGCCTGTCTCTCTAGTTCATGTCTTTCTGCCTGTCTCTCCAGTTCATTCTGCTAGTTCGTGTCTTCCTGCCTGTCTCTCCAGTTCATTCTGCTAGTTCATGTCTTTCTGCCTGTCTCTCCAGTTCATTCTGCTAGTTCATGTCTTTCTGCCTGTCTCTCCAGTTCATTCTGCTAGTTCATGTCTTTCTGCCTGTCTCTCCAGTTCATTCTGCTAGTTCATGTCTTTCTGCCTGTCTCTTCAGTTCATTCTGCTAGTTCATGTCTTTCTGCCTGTCTCTCCAGTTCATTCTGCTAGTTCATGTCTTTCTACCTGTCTCTCTAGTTCATGTCTTCCTGCCTGTCTCTCTAGTTCATGTCTTTCTGCCTGTCTCCTCAGTTCATTCTGCTAGTTCATGTCTTTCTGCCTGTCTCTCTAGTTCATGTCTTTCTGCCTGTCTCTCCAGTTCATTCTGCTAGTTCATGTCTTCCTGCCTGTCTCTCTAGTTCATGTCTTTCTGCCTGTCTCTCCAGTTCATTCTGCTAGTTCATGTCTTTCTGCCTGTCTCTCTAGTTCATGTCTTTCTCCCTGTCTCTCCAGTTCATTCTGCTAGTTCATGTCTTTCTGCCTGTCTCTCTAGTTCATGTCTTTCTGCCTGTCTCTCTAGTTCGTGTCTTTCTGCCCCTCTCTCCAGTTCATTCTGCTAGTTCCTGTCTTTCTGCCTGTCTCTCCAGTTCATTCTGCTAGTTCCTGTCTTTCTGCCTGTCTCTCTAGTTCATGTCTTTCTGCCTGTCTCTCTAGTTCATGTCTTTCTGCCTGTCTCTCCAGTTCATTCTGCTAGTTCATGTCTTTCTGCCTGTCTCTCTAGTTCATGTCTTTCTGCCTGTCTCTCCAGTTCATTCTGCTAGTTCATGTCTTTCTACCTGTCTCTCTAGTTCATGTCTTTCTGCCTGTCTCTCTAGTTCATGTCTTCCTGCCTGCCTCTCCAGTTCATTCTGCTAGTTCATGTCTTTCTGCCTGTCTCTCCAGTTCATTCTGCTAGTTCATGTCTTTCTGCCTGTCTCTCTAGTTCATGTCTTTCTGCCTGTCTCTCCAGTTCATTCTGCTAGTTCATGTCTTCCTGCCTGTCTCTCTAGTTCATGTCTTTCTGCCTGTCTCTCCAGTTCATGTCTTTCTGCCTGTCTCTCCAGTTCATTCTGCTAGTTCATGTCTTTCTGCCTGTCTCTCCAGTTCATTCTGCTAGTTCATGTCTTCCTGCCTGTCTCTCTAGTTCATGTCTTTCTGCCTGTCTCTCCAGTTCATTCTGCTAGTTCATGTCTTCCTGCCTGTCTCTCTAGTTCATGTCTTTCTGCCTGTCTCTCCAGTTCATTCTGCTAGTTCATGTCTTCCTGCCTGTCTCTCTAGTTCATGTCTTTCTGCCTGTCTCTCCAGTTCATTCTGCTAGTTCATGTCTTCCTGCCTGTCTCTCTAGTTCATGTCTTTCTGCCTGTCTCTCCAGTTCATTATGCTAGTTCATGTCTTCCTGCCTGTCTCTCTAGTTCATGTCTTTCTGCCTGTCTCTCCAGTTCATTCTGCTAGTTCATGTCTTCCTGCCTGTCTCTCTAGTTCATTCTGCTAGTTCATGTCTTTCTGCCTGTCTCTCCAGTTCATTCTGCTAGTTCATGTCTTCCTGCCTGTCGCTCTAGTTCATTCTGCTAGTTCATGTCTTTCTGCCTGTCTCTCCAGTTCATTCTGCTAGTTCATGTCTTTCTGCCTGTCTCTCTAGTTCATGTCTTCCTGCCTGTCTCTCTAGTTCATGTCTTTCTGCCTGTCTCTCCAGTTCATTCTGCTAGTTCGTGTCTTCCTGCCTGTCTCTCCAGTTCATTCTGCTAGTTCATGTCTTCCTGCCTGTCTCTCTAGTTCATTCTGCTAGTTCATGTCTTTCTGCCTGTCTCTCTAGTTTGTGTCTTTCTGCCTGTCTCTCCAGTTCATTCTGCTAGTTCATGTCTTTCTGCCTGTCTCTCCAGTTCATTCTGCTAGTTCATGTCTTCCTGCCTGTCTCTCTAGTTCATGTCTTCCTGCCTGTCTCTCTAGTTCATGTCTTCCTGCCTGTCTCTCTAGTTCATGTCTTTCTGCCTGTCTCTCCAGTTCATTCTGCTAGTTCGTGTCTTCCTGCCTGTCTCTCTAGTTCATTCTGCTAGTTCATGTCTTTCTGCCTGTCTCTCCAGTTCATTCTGCTAGTTCATGTCTTCCTGCCTGTCTCTCTAGTTCATGTCTTTCTGCCTGTCTCTCCAGTTCATTCTGCTAGTTCATGTCTTCCTGCATGCCTCTCCAGTTCATTCTGCTAGTTCATGTCTTTCTGCCTGTCTCTCTAGTTCATGTCTTTCTGCCTGTCTCTCTAGTTCATGTCTTCCTGCCTGCCTCTCCAGTTCATTCTGCTAGTTCATGTCTTTCTGCCTGTCTCTCCAGTTCATTCTGCTAGTTCATGTCTTTCTGCCTGTCTCTCTAGTTCATGTCTTTCTGCCTGTCTCTCCAGTTCATTCTGCTAGTTCATGTCTTCCTGCCTGTCTCTCTAGTTCATGTCTTTCTGCCTGTCTCTCCAGTTCATTCTGCTAGTTCATGTCTTCCTGCCTGTCTCTCTAGTTCATGTCTTTCTGCCTGTCTCTCCAGTTCATTCTGCTAGTTCATGTCTTCCTGCCTGTCTCTCTAGTTCATGTCTTTCTGCCTGTCTCTCCAGTTCATTCTGCTAGTTCATGTCTTCCTGCCTGTCTCTCTAGTTCATGTCATTCTGCCTGTCTCTCCAGTTCATTATGCTAGTTCATGTCTTCCTGCCTGTCTCTCTAGTTCATGTCTTTCTGCCTGTCTCTCCAGTTCATTCTGCTAGTTCATGTCTTCCAGCCTGTCTCTCCAGTTCATTCTGCTAGTTCATGTCTTCCTGCCTGTCGCTCTAGTTCATTCTGCTAGTTCATGTCTTTCTGCCTGTCTCTCCAGTTCATTCTGCTAGTTCATGTCTTTCTGCCTCTCTCTCTAGTTCATGTCTTCCTGCCTGTCTCTCTAGTTCATGTCTTTCTGCCTGTCTCTCCTGTTCATTCTGCTAGTTCATGTCTTTCTGCCTCTCTCTCTAGTTCATGTCTTCCTGCCTGTCTCTCTAGTTCATGTCTTTCTGCCTGTCTCTCCAGTTCATTCTGCTAGTTCATGTCTTCCTGCCTGTCTCTCCAGTTCATTCTGCTAGTTCATGTCTTCCTGCCTGTCTCTCTAGTTCATTCTGCTAGTTCATGTCTTTCTGCCTGTCTCTCCAGTTCATTCTGCTAGTTCATGTCTTTCTGCCTGTCTCTCTAGTTCATGTCTTTCTGCCTGTCTCTCCAGTTCATTCTGCTAGTTAATGTCTTCCTGCCTGTCTCTCTAGTTCATGTCTTTCTGCCTGTCTCTCCAGTTCATTCTGCTAGTTCATGTCTTCCTGCCTGTCTCTCTAGTTCATGTCTTTCTGCCTGTCTCTCCAGTTCATTCTGCTAGTTCATGTCTTCCTGCCTGTCTCTCTAGTTCATGTCTTTCTGCCTGTCTCTCCAGTTCATTCTGCTAGTTCATGTCTTCCTGCCTGTCTCTCTAGTTCATGTCATTCTGCCTGTCTCTCCAGTTCATTATGCTAGTTCATGTCTTCCTGCCTGTCTCTCTAGTTCATGTCTTTCTGCCTGTCTCTCCAGTTCATTCTGCTAGTTCATGTCTTCCAGCCTGTCTCTCCAGTTCATTCTGCTAGTTCATGTCTTTCTGCCTCTCTCTCTAGTTCATGTCTTCCTGCCTGTCTCTCTAGTTCATGTCTTTCTGCCTGTCTCTCCTGTTCATTCTGCTAGTTCATGTCTTTCTGCCTCTCTCTCTAGTTCATGTCTTCCTGCCTGTCTCTCTAGTTCATGTCTTTCTGCCTGTCTCTCCAGTTCATTCTGCTAGTTCATGTCTTCCTGCCTGTCTCTCCAGTTCATTCTGCTAGTTCATGTCTTCCTGCCTGTCTCTCTAGTTCATTCTGCTAGTTCATGTTTTTCTGCCTGTCTCTCTAGTTTGTGTCTTTCTGCCTGTCTCTCCATTTCATTCTGCTAGTTCATGTCTTTCTGCCTGTCTCTCCAGTTCATTCTGCTAGTTCATGTCTTCCTGCCTGTCTCTCTAGTTCATGTCTTCCTGCCTGTCTCTCTAGTTCATGTCTTTCTGCCTGTCTCTCCAGTTCATTCTGCTAGTTCGTGTCTTCCTGCCTGTCTCTCTAGTTCATTCTGCTAGTTCATGTCTTCCTGCCTGTCTCTCTAGTTCATGTCTTTCTGCCTGTCTCTCCAGTTCATTCTGCTAGTTCATGTCTTCCTGCCTGTCTCTCTAGTTCATGTCTTTCTGCCTGTCTCTCCAGTTCATTCTGCTAGTTCATGTCTTCCTGCCTGTCTCTCTAGTTCATGTCTTTCTGCCTGTCTCTCCAGTTCATTCTGCTAGTTCATGTCTTCCTGCCTGTCTCTCTAGTTCATGTCTTTCTGCCTGTCTCTCCAGTTCATTATGCTAGTTCATGTCTTCCTGCCTGTCTCTCTAGTTCATGTCTTTCTGCCTGTCTCTCCAGTTCATTCTGCTAGTTCATGTCTTCCTGCCTGTCTCTCCAGTTCATTCTGCTAGTTCATGTCTTCCTGCCTGTCGCTCTAGTTCATTCTGCTAGTTCATGTCTTTCTGCCTGTCTCTCCAGTTCATTCTGCTAGTTCATGTCTTTCTGCCTCTCTCTCTAGTTCATGTCTTCCTGCCTGTCTCTCTAGTTCATGTCTTTCTGCCTGTCTCTCCAGTTCATTCTGCTAGTTCATGTCTTCCTGCCTGTCTCTCTAGTTCATGTCTTCCTGCCTGTCTCTCTAGTTCATGTCTTTCTGCCTGTCTCTCCAGTTCATTCTGCTAGTTCATGTCTTCCTGCCTGTCTCTCCAGTTCATTCTGCTAGTTCATGTCTTCCTGCCTGTCTCTCTAGTTCATTCTGCTAGTTCATGTTTTTCTGCCTGTCTCTCTAGTTTGTGTCTTTCTGCCTGTCTCTCCAGTTCATTCTGCTAGTTCATGTCTTTCTGCCTGTCTCTCCAGTTCATTCTGTTAGTTCATGTCTTCCTGCCTGTCTCTCTAGTTCATGTCTTTCTGCCTGTCTCTCCAGTTCATTCTGCTAGTTCGTGTCTTCCTGCCTGTCTCTCTAGTTCATTCTGCTAGTTCATGTCTTCCTGCCTGTCTCTCTAGTTCATTCTGCTAGTTCATGTCTTTCTGCCTGTCTCTCTAGTTTGTGTATTTCTGCCTGTCTCTCCAGTTCATTCTGCTAGTTCATGTCTTTCTGCCTGTCTCTCCAGTTCATTCTGCTAGTTCATGTCTTCCTGCCTGTCTCTCTAGTTCATGTCTTCCTGCCTGTCTCTCTAGTTCATGTCTTTCTGCCTGTCTCTCCAGTTCATTCTGCTAGTTCGTGTCTTCCTGCATGTCTCTCCAGTTCATTCTGCTAGTTCATGTCTTTCTGCCTGTCTCTCCAGTTCATTCTGCTAGTTCATGTCTTTCTGCCTCTCTCTCTAGTTCATGTCTTCCTGCCTGTCTCTCTAGTTCATGTCTTTCTGCCTGTCTCTCCAGTTCATTCTGCTAGTTCATGTCTTCCTGCCTGTCTCTCTAGTTCATGTCTTCCTGCCTGTCTCTCTAGTTCATGTCTTTCTGCCTGTCTCTCCAGTTCATTCTGCTAGTTCGTGTCTTCCTGCCTGTCTCTCTAGTTCATTCTGCTAGTTCATGTCTTCCTGCCTGTCTCTCTAGTTCATTCTGCTAGTTCATGTCTTTCTGCCTGTCTCTCTAGTTTGTGTCTTTCTGCCTGTCTCTCCAGTTCATTCTGCTAGTTCATGTCTTTCTGCCTGTCTCTCCAGTTCATTCTGCTAGTTCATGTCTTCCTGCCTGTCTCTCTAGTTCATGTCTTCCTGCCTGTCTCTCTAGTTCATGTCTTTCTGCCTGTCTCTCCAGTTCATTCTGCTAGTTCGTGTCTTCCTGCATGTCTCTCCAGTTCATTCTGCTAGTTCATGTCTTTCTGCCTGTCTCTCCAGTTCATTCTGCTAGTTCATGTCTTTCTGCCTGTCTCTCCAGTTCATTCTGCTAGTTCATGTCTTTCTGCCTGTCTCTCCAGTTCATTCTGCTAGTTCATGTCTTTCTGCCTGTCTCTCCAGTTCATTCTGCTAGTTCATGTCTTTCTGCCTGTCTCTCCAGTTCATTCTGCTAGTTCATGTCTTTCTGCCTGTCTCTCCAGTTCATTCTGCTAGTTCATGTCTTTCTGCCTGTCTCTCCAGTTCATTCTGCTAGTTCATGTCTTTCTACCTGTCTCTCTAGTTCATGTCTTCCTGCCTGTCTCTCTAGTTCATGTCTTTCTGCCTGTCTCTCCAGTTCATTCTGCTAGTTCATGTCTTTCTGCCTGTCTCTCTAGTTCATGTCTTTCTGCCTGTCTCTCCAGTTCATTCTGCTAGTTCATGTCTTCCTGCCTGTCTCTCCAGTTCATTCTGCTAGTTCATGTCTTCCTGCCTGTCTCTCCAGTTCATTCTGCTAGTTCATGTCTTCCTGCCTGTCGCTCTAGTTCATTCTGCTAGTTCATGTCTTTCTGCCTGTCTCTCCAGTTCATTCTGCTAGTTCATGTCTTTCTGCCTCTCTCTAGTTCATGTCTTCCTGCCTGTCTCTCTAGTTCATGTCTTTCTGCCTGTCTCTCCAGTTCATTCTGCTAGTTCATGTCTTTCTGCCTCTCTCTCTAGTTCATGTTTTTCTGCCTGTCTCTCTAGTTTGTGTCTTTCTGCCTGTCTCTCCAGTTCATTCTGCTAGTTCATGTCTTTCTGCCTGTCTCTCCAGTTCATTCTGCTAGTTCATGTCTTCCTGCCTGTCTCTCTAGTTCATGTCTTCCTGCCTGTCTCTCTAGTTCATGTCTTTCTGCCTGTCTCTCCAGTTCATTCTGCTAGTTCGTGTCTTCCTGCCTGTCTCTCTAGTTCATTCTGCTAGTTCATGTCTTCCTGCCTGTCTCTCTAGTTCATGTCTTTCTGCCTGTCTCTCCAGTTCATTCTGCTAGTTCATGTCTTCCTGCCTGTCTCTCTAGTTCATGTCTTTCTGCCTGTCTCTCCAGTTCATTCTGCTAGTTCATGTCTTCCTGCCTGTCTCTCTAGTTCATGTCTTTCTGCCTGTCTCTCCAGTTCATTCTGCTAGTTCATGTCTTCCTGCCTGTCTCTCTAGTTCATGTCTTCCTGCCTGTCTCTCTAGTTCATGTCTTTCTGCCTGTCTCTCCAGTTCATTCTGCTAGTTCGTGTCTTCCTGCCTGTCTCTCTAGTTCATTCTGCTAGTTCATGTCTTCCTGCCTGTCTCTCTAGTTCATTCTGCTAGTTCATGTCTTTCTGCCTGTCTCTCTAGTTTGTGTCTTTCTGCCTGTCTCTCCAGTTCATTCTGCTAGTTCATGTCTTTCTGCCTGTCTCTCCAGTTCATTCTGCTAGTTCATGTCTTCCTGCCTGTCTCTCTAGTTCATGTCTTCCTGCCTGTCTCTCTAGTTCATGTCTTTCTGCCTGTCTCTCCAGTTCATTCTGCTAGTTCGTGTCTTCCTGCATGTCTCTCCAGTTCATTCTGCTAGTTCATGTCTTTCTGCCTGTCTCTCCAGTTCATTCTGCTAGTTCATGTCTTTCTGCCTGTCTCTCCAGTTCATTCTGCTAGTTCATGTCTTCCTGCCTGTCTCTCTAGTTCATGTCTTCCTGCCTGTCTCTCTAGTTCATGTCTTTCTGCCTGTCTCTCCAGTTCATTCTGCTAGTTCGTGTCTTCCTGCCTGTCTCTCTAGTTCATTCTGCTAGTTCATGTCTTTCTGCCTGTCTCTCCAGTTCATTCTGCTAGTTCATGTCTTTCTGCCTGTCTCTCTAGTTTGTGTCTTTCTGCCTGTCTCTCCAGTTCATTCTGCTAGTTCATGTCTTTCTGCCTGTCTCTCCAGTTCATTCTGCTAGTTCATGTCTTCCTGCCTGTCTCTCTAGTTCATGTCTTCCTGCCTGTCTCTCTAGTTCATGTCTTTCTGCCTGTCTCTCCAGTTCATTCTGCTAGTTCGTGTCTTCCTGCATGTCTCTCCAGTTCATTCTGCTAGTTCATGTCTTTCTGCCTGTCTCTCCAGTTCATTCTGCTAGTTCATGTCTTTCTGCCTGTCTCTCCAGTTCATTCTGCTAGTTCATGTCTTCCTGCCTGTCTCTCTAGTTCATGTCTTCCTGCCTGTCTCTAGTTCATGTCTTTCTGCCTGTCTCTCCAGTTCATTCTGCTAGTTCGTGTCTTCCTGCCTGTCTCTCTAGTTCATTCTGCTAGTTCATGTCTTTCTGCCTGTCTCTCCAGTTCATTCTGCTAGTTCATGTCTTTCTGCCTGTCTCTCTAGTTTGTGTCTTTCTGCCTGTCTCTCCAGTTCATTCTGCTAGTTCATGTCTTTCTGCCTGTCTCTCCAGTTCATTCTGCTAGTTCATGTCTTCCTGCCTGTCTCTCTAGTTCATGTCTTCCTGCCTGTCTCTCTAGTTCATGTCTTTCTGCCTGTCTCTCCAGTTCATTCTGCTAGTTCGTGTCTTCCTGCATGTCTCTCCAGTTCATTCTGCTAGTTCATGTCTTTCTGCCTGTCTCTCCAGTTCATTCTGCTAGTTCATGTCTTTCTGCCTGTCTCTCCAGTTCATTCTGCTAGTTCATGTCTTTCTGCCTGTCTCTCCAGTTCATTCTGCTAGTTCATGTCTTTCTGCCTGTCTCTCCAGTTCATTCTGCTAGTTCATGTCTTTCTGCCTGTCTCTCCAGTTCATTCTGCTAGTTCATGTCTTTCTGCCTGTCTCTCCAGTTCATTCTGCTAGTTCATGTCTTTCTGCCTGTCTCTCCAGTTCATTCTGCTAGTTCATGTCTTTCTACCTGTCTCTCTAGTTCATGTCTTCCTGCCTGTCTCTCTAGTTCATGTCTTTCTGCCTGTCTCTCCAGTTCATTCTGCTAGTTCATGTCTTTCTGCCTGTCTCTCTAGTTCATGTCTTTCTGCCTGTCTCTCCAGTTCATTCTGCTAGTTCATGTCTTCCTGCCTGTCTCTCCAGTTCATTCTGCTAGTTCATGTCTTCCTGCCTGTCTCTCCAGTTCATTCTGCTAGTTCATGTCTTCCTGCCTGTCGCTCTAGTTCATTCTGCTAGTTCATGTCTTTCTGCCTGTCTCTCCAGTTCATTCTGCTAGTTCATGTCTTTCTGCCTCTCTCTCTAGTTCATGTCTTCCTGCCTGTCTCTCTAGTTCATGTCTTTCTGCCTGTCTCTCCAGTTCATTCTGCTAGTTCATGTCTTTCTGCCTCTCTCTCTAGTTCATGTTTTTCTGCCTGTCTCTCTAGTTTGTGTCTTTCTGCCTGTCTCTCCAGTTCATTCTGCTAGTTCATGTCTTCCTGCCTGTCGCTCTAGTTCATTCTGCTAGTTCATGTCTTTCTGCCTGTCTCTCCAGTTCATTCTGCTAGTTCATGTCTTTCTGCCTCTCTCTCTAGTTCATGTCTTCCTGCCTGTCTCTCTAGTTCATGTCTTTCTGCCTGTCTCTCCAGTTCATTCTGCTAGTTCATGTCTTTCTGCCTCTCTCTCTAGTTCATGTTTTTCTGCCTGTCTCTCTAGTTTGTGTCTTTCTGCCTGTCTCTCCAGTTCATTCTGCTAGTTCATGTCTTTCTGCCTGTCTCTCCAGTTCATTCTGCTAGTTCATGTCTTCCTGCCTGTCTCTCTAGTTCATGTCTTCCTGCCTGTCTCTCTAGTTCATGTCTTTCTGCCTGTCTCTCCAGTTCATTCTGCTAGTTCGTGTCTTCCTGCCTGTCTCTCTAGTTCATTCTGCTAGTTCATGTCTTCCTGCCTGTCTCTCTAGTTCATGTCTTTCTGCCTGTCTCTCCAGTTCATTCTGCTAGTTCATGTCTTCCTGCCTGTCTCTCTAGTTCATGTCTTTCTGCCTGTCTCTCCAGTTCATTCTGCTAGTTCATGTCTTCCTGCCTGTCTCTCTAGTTCATGTCTTTCTGCCTGTCTCTCCAGTTCATTCTGCTAGTTCATGTCTTCCTGCCTGTCTCTCTAGTTCATGTCTTCCTGCCTGTCTCTCTAGTTCATGTCTTTCTGCCTGTCTCTCCAGTTCATTCTGCTAGTTCGTGTCTTCCTGCCTGTCTCTCTAGTTCATTCTGCTAGTTCGTGTCTTCCTGCCTGTCTCTCTAGTTCATTCTGCTAGTTCATGTCTTTCTGCCTGTCTCTCTAGTTTGTGTCTTTCTGCCTGTCTCTCCAGTTCATTCTGCTAGTTCATGTCTTTCTGCCTGTCTCTCCAGTTCATTCTGCTAGTTCATGTCTTCCTGCCTGTCTCTCTAGTTCATGTCTTTCTGCCTGTCTCTCCAGTTCATTCTGCTAGTTCGTGTCTTCCTGCATGTCTCTCCAGTTCATTCTGCTAGTTCATGTCTTTCTGCCTGTCTCTCCAGTTCATTCTGCTAGTTCATGTCTTTCTGCCTGTCTCTCCAGTTCATTCTGCTAGTTCATGTCTTTCTGCCTGTCTCTCCAGTTCATTCTGCTAGTTCATGTCTTTCTGCCTGTCTCTCCAGTTCATTCTGCTAGTTCATGTCTTTCTACCTGTCTCTCTAGTTCATGTCTTCCTGCCTGTCTCTCTAGTTCATGTCTTTCTGCCTGTCTCTCCAGTTCATTCTGCTAGTTCATGTCTTTCTGCCTGTCTCTCTAGTTCATGTCTTTCTGCCTGTCTCTCCAGTTCATTCTGCTAGTTCATGTCTTCCTGCCTGTCTCTCCAGTTCATTCTGCTAGTTCATGTCTTCCTGCCTGTCTCTCCAGTTCATTCTGCTAGTTCATGTCTTCCTGCCTGTCGCTCTAGTTCATTCTGCTAGTTCATGTCTTTCTGCCTGTCTCTCCAGTTCATTCTGCTAGTTCATGTCTTTCTGCCTCTCTCTAGTTCATGTCTTCCTGCCTGTCTCTCTAGTTCATGTCTTTCTGCCTGTCTCTCCAGTTCATTCTGCTAGTTCATGTCTTTCTGCTCTCTCTCTAGTTCATGTTTTTCTGCCTGTCTCTCTAGTTTGTGTCTTTCTGCCTGTCTCTCCAGTTCATTCTGCTAGTTCATGTCTTTCTGCCTGTCTCTCCAGTTCATTCTGCTAGTTCATGTCTTCCTGCCTGTCTCTCTAGTTCATGTCTTCCTGCCTGTCTCTCTAGTTCATGTCTTTCTGCCTGTCTCTCCAGTTCATTCTGCTAGTTCGTGTCTTCCTGCCTGTCTCTCTAGTTCATTCTGCTAGTTCATGTCTTCCTGCCTGTCTCTCTAGTTCATGTCTTTCTGCCTGTCTCTCCAGTTCATTCTGCTAGTTCATGTCTTCCTGCCTGTCTCTCTAGTTCATGTCTTTCTGCCTGTCTCTCCAGTTCATTCTGCTAGTTCATGTCTTCCTGCCTGTCTCTCTAGTTCATGTCTTTCTGCCTGTCTCTCCAGTTCATTCTGCTAGTTCATGTCTTTCTGCCTGTCTCTAGTTCATGTCTTTCTGCCTGTCTCTCCAGTTCATTCTGCTAGTTCATGTCTTTCTACCTGTCTCTCTAGTTCATGTCTTCCTGCCTGTCTCTCTAGTTCATGTCTTTCTGCCTGTCTCTCCAGTTCATTCTGCTAGTTCATGTCTTTCTGCCTGTCTCTCTAGTTCATTCTGCTAGTTCATGTCTTTCTGCCTGTCTCTCTAGTTCATGTCTTTCTGCCTGTCTCTCTAGTTTGTGTCTTTCTGCCTGTCTCTCCAGTTCATTCTGCTAGTTCATGTCTTTCTGCCTGTCTCTCCAGTTCATTCTGCTAGTTCATGTCTTCCTGCCTGTCTCTCTAGTTCATGTCTTCCTGCCTGTCTCTCTAGTTCATGTCTTTCTGCCTGTCTCTCCAGTTCATTCTGCTAGTTCGTGTCTTTCTGCCTGTCTCTCCAGTTCATTCTGCTAGTTCATGTCTTTCTGCCTGTCTCTCTAGTTCATGTCTTTCTGCCTGTCTCTCCAGTTCATTCTGCTAGTTCATGTCTTCCTGCCTGTCTCTCCAGTTCATTCTGCTAGTTCATGTCTTCCTGCCTGTCTCTCCAGTTCATTCTGCTAGTTCATGTCTTCCTGCCTGTCGCTCTAGTTCATTCTGCTAGTTCATGTCTTTCTGCCTGTCTCTCCAGTTCATTCTGCTAGTTCATGTCTTTCTGCCTCTCTCTCTAGTTCATGTCTTCCTGCCTGTCTCTCTAGTTCATGTCTTTCTGCCTGTCTCTCCAGTTCATTCTGCTAGTTCATGTCTTTCTGCCCTCTCTCTAGTTCATGTTTTTCTGCCTGTCTCTCTAGTTTGTGTCTTTCTGCCTGTCTCTCCAGTTCATTCTGCTAGTTCATGTCTTTCTGCCTGTCTCTCCAGTTCATTCTGCTAGTTCATGTCTTCCTGCCTGTCTCTCTAGTTCATGTCTTCCTGCCTGTCTCTCTAGTTCATGTCTTTCTGCCTGTCTCTCCAGTTCATTCTGCTAGTTCGTGTCTTCCTGCCTGTCTCTCTAGTTCATTCTGCTAGTTCATGTCTTCCTGCCTGTCTCTCTAGTTCATGTCTTTCTGCCTGTCTCTCCAGTTCATTCTGCTAGTTCATGTCTTCCTGCCTGTCTCTCTAGTTCATGTCTTTCTGCCTGTCTCTCCAGTTCATTCTGCTAGTTCATGTCTTCCTGCCTGTCTCTCTAGTTCATGTCTTTCTGCCTGTCTCTCCAGTTCATTCTGCTAGTTCATGTCTTTCTGCCTGTCTCTAGTTCATGTCTTTCTGCCTGTCTCTCCAGTTCATTCTGCTAGTTCATGTCTTTCTACCTGTCTCTCTAGTTCATGTCTTCCTGCCTGTCTCTCTAGTTCATGTCTTTCTGCCTGTCTCTCCAGTTCATTCTGCTAGTTCATGTCTTTCTGCCTGTCTCTCTAGTTCATTCTGCTAGTTCATGTCTTTCTGCCTGTCTCTCTAGTTCATGTCTTTCTGCCTGTCTCTCTAGTTTGTGTCTTTCTGCCTGTCTCTCCAGTTCATTCTGCTAGTTCATGTCTTTCTGCCTGTCTCTCCAGTTCATTCTGCTAGTTCATGTCTTCCTGCCTGTCTCTCTAGTTCATGTCTTCCTGCCTGTCTCTCTAGTTCATGTCTTTCTGCCTGTCTCTCCAGTTCATTCTGCTAGTTCGTGTCTTTCTGCCTGTCTCTCCAGTTCATTCTGCTAGTTCATGTCTTTCTGCCTGTCTCTCCAGTTCATTCTGCTAGTTCATGTCTTTCTGCCTGTCTCTCCAGTTCATTCTGCTAGTTCATGTCTTTCTGCCTGTCTCTCCAGTTCATTCTGCTAGTTCATGTCTTTCTACCTGTCTCTCTAGTTCATGTCTTCCTGCCTGTCTCTCTAGTTCATGTCTTTCTGCCTGTCTCCTCAGTTCATTCTGCTAGTTCATGTCTTTCTGCCTGTCTCTCTAGTTCATGTCTTTCTGCCTGTCTCTCCAGTTCATTCTGCTAGTTCATGTCTTCCTGCCTGTCTCTCTAGTTCATGTCTTTCTGCCTGTCTCTCCAGTTCATTCTGCTAGTTCATGTCTTCCTGCCTGTCTCTCCAGTTCATTCTGCTAGTTCATGTCTTTCTGCCTGTCTCTCTAGTTCATGTCTTTCTCCCTGTCTCTCCAGTTCATTCTGCTAGTTCATGTCTTTCTGCCTGTCTCTCTAGTTCATGTCTTTCTGCCTGTCTCTCTAGTTCGTGTCTTTCTGCCCCTCTCTCCAGTTCATTCTGCTAGTTCATGTCTTTCTGCCTGTCTCTCCAGTTCATTCTGCTAGTTCATGTCTTCCTGCCTGTCTCTCTAGTTCATTCTGCTAGTTCATGTCTTTCTGCCTGTCTCTCCAGTTCATTCTGCTAGTTCATGTCTTCCTGCCTGTCTCTCTAGTTCATGTCTTTCTGCCTGTCTCTCCAGTTCATTCTGCTAGTTCATGTCTTCCTGCCTGTCTCTCTAGTTCATGTCTTTCTGCCTGTCTCTCTAGTTCATGTCTTTCTGCCTGTCTCTCCAGTTCATTCTGCTAGTTCATGTCTTTCTGCCTGTCTCTACTTCATGTCTTTCTGCCTGTCTCTCCAGTTCATTCTGCTAGTTCATGTCTTTCTGCCTGTCTCTCCAGTTCATTCTGCTAGTTCATGTCTTTCTGCCTGTCTCTCTAGTTCATTCTGCTAGTTCATGTCTTTCTGCCTGTCTCTCTAGTTCATGTCTTCCTGCCTGTCTCTCCAGTTCATGTCTTCCTGCCTGTCTCTCCAGTTCATTCTGCTAGTTTGTGTCTTCCTGCCTGTTTCTGCTAGTTCATTCTGCTAGTTCATGTCTTTCTGCCTGTCTCTCTAGTTCATGTCTTCCTGCCTGTCTCTCCAGTTCATTCTGCTAGTTCATGTCTTTCTGCCTGTCTCTCCAGTTCATTCTGCTAGTTCATGTCTTCCTGCCTGTCTCTCTAGTTCATGTCTTTCTGCCTGTCTCTCCAGTTCATTCTGCTAGTTCATGTCTTCCTGCCTGTCTCTCTAGTTCATGTATTTCTGTCTGTTTCTCCAGTTCATTCTGCTAGTTCATGTCTTCCTGCCTGTCTCTCTAGTTCATGTATTTCTGTCTGTTTCTCCAGTTCATTAGGCTAAGATGTCTGCCTGTTTCTCCAGTTCATTAGGCTAAGATTTCTGTCTGTTTCTCCAGTTCATTAGGCTAAGATTTCTGCCTGTTTCTCCAGTTCATTAGGCTAAGATTTCTGCCTGTTTCTCCAGTTCATTAGGCTAAGATTTCTGCCTGTTTCTCCAGTTCATTAGGCTAAGATGTCTGCCTGTTTCTCCAGTTCATTAGGCTAATATTTCTGCCTGTTTCTCCAGTTCATTAGGCTAAGATGTCTGCCTGTTTCTCCAGTTCATTAGGCTAATATTTCTGCCTGTTTCTCCAGTTCATTAGGCTAAGATGTCTGCCTGTTTCTCCAGTTCATTAGGCTCGGTCAGACGCTGAAATACTTCGGCTACATCAAGTTTGACCCGTGCGTGACAGACTTCCCGGAGAAGGGCTGTCACGTGATCGTCTCCGCTGGCAACAACGAACTCAACTTCCAGGTCAAGCTGCCCAACGAACAGATGAAGGAGGGGAGCTTCAAGGTCACGCGCATGAGGTGCTGGAGGGTCACTTCGTCTGTACGTAACCCTCCCCCAAATTACGTTACTCTACTCTCTATTTTAAGTGTCCTCTGAATGCTGAATTTGGAGTAGAGGGATGTTGTTCTCTACGGTCAGTTTTACAGGGGAGGGGAACCAATTTCATCATTCGTTTTGGAATCCATCCAAATTATGACCGAATTGGTGTTAGCGTGACCTCTCACTTCCCCCTTTCCCCTCCCTCTCACTTCCCCCTTTCCCCTCCCTCTCATTAAAACCAGTGTGGGTCTCCCATTTGTCCCCCCCCCTGTAGTGTGCCACACACATGCTTCTATTCCTCTCCTCTGGGTAAACTGACCACTTACACACAACCCCACAGAGCCCCTTTATCACCCAGCCAGACAGCTGTATGCTCATTCTAAGGCGTATGGTACAGGAAGCAGGAAGGGACATGTACAGTGCCAATGTAGGATGAAAGACAGGTCATTGCCTGACTACAGTTTAACTGTCTTCACAGCTCTATAAAGCACCTCTATAAACTCTATAAAGCACATCTCTAACCTCTATAAAGCACATCTCTAACCTCTATAAAGACCTCTATAACCTCTATAAAGCAGCTCTATAACCTCTATAAAGCATCTCTATAACCTCTATATAGCAGCTCTATAACCTCTATATAGCAGCTCTATAACCTCTATAAAGCAGCTCTATAACCTCTATAAAGCAGCTCTATAACCTCTATAAAGCAGCTCTATAAAGCAGCTCTATAACCTCTATAAAGCAGCTCTATAAAGCAGCTCTATAACCTCTATAAAGCAGCTCTATAACCTCTATAAAGCAGCTCTATAAAGCAGCTCTATAACCTCTATAAAGCAGCTCTATAACCTCTATAAAGACCTCTATAATCTCTCTAATCTCTATAAAGACCTCTATAATCTCTCTAACCTCTATAAAGACCTCTGTAACCTCTATAAAGAACCTCTATAATCTCTCTAACCTCTATAATCTCTCTAATCTCTATAAAGACCTCTATAATCTCTCTAACCTCTATAAAGACCTCTGTAACCTCTATAAAGACCTATATAATCTCTCTAACCTCTATAAAGACCTCTGTAACCTCTATAAAGACCTCTGTAACCTCTATAAAGACCTCTATAATCTCTGTAACCTCTATAAAGACCTCTCTAACCTCTATAAAGACCTCTGTAACCTCTATAAAGACCCTATATAATCTCTCTAACCTCTATAAAGACCTCTGTAACCTCTATAAAGACCTCTATAATCTCTCTAACCTCTATAAAGACCTATATAATCTCTCTAACCTCTATAAAGACCTCTGTAACCTCTATAAAGACCTCTATAATCTCTCTAACCTCTATAATCTCTCTAACCTCTATAAATACCTCTGTAACCTCTATAAAGACCTCTATATCTCTCTAACCTCTATAAAGACCTCCCTAAGGTTCCAAACTGCTCATCGTTAGATCCATGGGTTTCCATGGCCGAACAGCCGCACACAAGCTTAACATCTTGAAGTGGTGTAAATAGTGATGGAGTGATGAATCACGCTTTTCACCATCTGGCAGTCCGACGGACAAATCTGGGTTTGGCGGATGCCAGGAGAACGCTACCTGGCCCAATGCATAGTGCCAACTGTAAAGTTTGGTGGAGGAGGAATAATGGTCTGGGGCTGTTTTTCATTGGTTTGGGCCCCTTAGTTCCAGTGAAGGGAAATCTTAATGCTACAGCATACAATGACATTCTAGATGATTTCTGTGCTTCCAACTTTGTGGCAACAGTTTTGGAAGGCCCTTTCCTGTTTCAGCATGACAATGTCCCCTATGCACAAAGCGAGGTCCATACAGAAGTAGTTTGTTGAGATCGGTGTGGAAGAACTTGACTGGCCTGCTCAGAGCCCTGACCTCAACCCCATCGAACACCTTTGGGATGAATTGGAACGCCTACTACGAGCCAGGCCTAATCGTCCAACAACAGTGCCCGGCCTCACTAATGCTCTTGTGGCTGAATGGCATCCAGTTGGTAACAGGGAACATGGTTTAGTTCTGCCCCCCCCCCCCCCCCCCCCACTACATGGACCAGTAGTTAATGGTTCTACTAAACTCCCCCTCAGGGATCCTAGTCATATTTAATGAGTGTTCCTCTCCAATCAAACTATTTCCAAACATCCTAATGCATCAGCTGTACATTACTAGGAGAAGCATCTGAAAAACACATCTCAACTTAGAATAGAATCTCTTGTTCCATCTCATTACCCAGGGGGCTTGGGGATGAAGTGGAAACAGACCGTTTTTCCAGAAGGAGACTCCTATAAACAGTAGGGCTAGTGAGCTAGCACTATGATGACGAGACGGTGTATATCTGTCCCAAACGACCCACTGCAGAGCCCTTAAGTAAAGACTGTACACTAATGGGAGACGAGTCCCGAGTCCTAATGGAGACGAGTCCCGAGTCCTATGGGAGACGAGTCCCGAGTCCTATGGGAGACGAGTCCCGAGTCCTATGGAGTCCTATGGGAGACGAGTCCCGAGTCCTATGGGAGACGAGTCCTATGGAGTCCCGAGTCCTATGGGAGACGAGTCCCGAGTCCTAATGGAGACGAGTCCTATGGGAGACGAGTCCTATGGGAGACGAGTCCCGAGTCCTATGTAGTAGTGCACTTTTGACCCGAGTCCTATGTAGTAGTGCACTACTTTTGACCCTCTGTCCTTTAGCTAACATTACATTCTCTGTAGTGTAGGCATTCATTAGCTGCACAGACTGCTTGAGTTGGGATGGTGACGATGACGATGATGATGGTGGTGTCCAACCATAGTGACCCTGTCTCCTTTCCCAACCGCAGCAGGTCCCGGTAGTGAACGGCTCATCCTCCCCAACCCCGGGCCCCTGCTCCTCAGCCAAGTGTGAGGTGAAGTTGGAGCTGGCCTTCGAGTATCTGATGAGCAAAGATCGTCTCCAGTGGGTCACCATCACCAGCCCACAGGTCAGAGGTTAGGGTTTAGAGGTCAGGTCAATATGGAGTCACCCAAGAAGTAGGAGTTTGACCTCTGCTGCTATTGATTGAAATATCTAGAGTTGGTGTGTGTGTGTGTGTGTGTGTGTGTGTGTGTGTGTTTTCAGGCAATCATGATGAGCATCTGTCTTCAGTCGATGGTTGATGAGCTGATGGTGAAGAAGTCCGGAGGAAGCATCAAGAAGGTGCGTGTTTGGTCTTTGGTGATGGGACAGATCCACCTTAAGTTAACTCGTCTGCCATGTTCTGACTTCCTGTATTCATTATGTCTTGTTCAGATGCTAAGGAAACGTCACAATGGCCCCCTGCATCGGTCTGAAAGTCAGCAAACTGTGAAATCCCCCCCTCTACTGGTGAGAACAGGGACTGCACAGGTCTATGATATATGCCACTGATTACCGTACACCCCCGGAGAGAACACGTTTCGACGTTTTTTGAATGGAAAGATCTTCTACTTGATGTTTCACCTTATTTGTGACCTTCCTCTCCCCTGCAGGACTCTCCTGACCCAAACCGAGACCAGATTGTCAAACTCTCAGTGAGTAATGTTTCTGCTTTGATCTCCCAAATGTCAAGTCCACAGAATTACATAGAGAATCACAATTAACAGTAAATCATTTGATCTCTATGGTTGAGTCTCTGTTTTAGGTGGCTGGGGGTCGATATGGAAATGTGTAAGTGACTGTTGCTCTAACACGATGTCTCTGTTTCTCTCTCTCTCTCTCTCAGACTAAGCTGAGCTCTGTGTCTCTCAGAGGGATCAGCGCCTCCAACTCAGCGAATGACATCAGCGGCAACGATTTCCATGGCAACTATGCCTTCGAGGGGATCGGGGATGATGACCTGTAATATTCACCCCTTCACCACACCTCCACCCGTCGAACGCTGAGCCGAGCGGATTGTCTGATTCTGTAAGATTGTAGCCCTTCCTGGGAGTCTGCTGCCTGCCTTAAGATCAGTCTTGTCGTGTCAGCTTCACAAAGACTGCCATCTATCTTATGTGTTTCAGGTACAGGATGACTGACTACCCACTGCCCTCCTGTTTTACAATCCTATCCCCCCGTATTCAACTTAATAAAATATCAAGAACAAATAGAATTAAAATTACAGTCTGCAGTCTAATCCACGGGGGTCATGCTGTGAAACACTCAATTGACGTTGAAATGACTAAAACCAAGTGGAAGCTGTGTATCAGTGATAATGGGCCTACGTCTATAGTCTCTTCACTCTGTCCAGCTTGATAAGTCATCTATAGTCTATTCACTCTGTCCAGCTAGCTAACAGTCATCTATAGTGTCTTCACTCTGTCCAGCTAGCTAACAGTCATCTATAGTGTCTTCACTCTGTCCAGCTAGCTAACAGTCATCTATAGTCTCTTCACTCTGTCCAGCTAGCTGACAGTCATCTATAGTGTCTTCACTCTGTCCAGATAGATAACAGTCATCTATAGTCTCTTCACTCTGTCCAGATAGATAACAGTCATCTATAGTCTCTTCACTCTGTCCAGCTAGCTGACAGTCATCTATAGTCTCTTCACTCTGTCCAGCTAGCTAACAGTCATCTATAGTGTCTTCACTCTGTCCAGCTAGCTAACAGTCATTTATAGTCTCTTCTCTCTGTCCAGCTAGCTGACAGTCATCTATAGTCTCTTCACTCTGTCCAGCTAGCTGACAATCATCTATAGTCTCTTCACTCTGTCCAGATAGCTGACAGTCATCTATAGTCTCTTCACTCTGTCCAGCTAGCTGACAGTCATCTATAGTCTCTTCACTCTGTCCAGCTAGCTAACAGTCATCTATAGTCTCTTCACTCTGTCCAGCTAGCTAACAGTCATCTATAGTCTCTTCACTCTGTCCAGCTAGCTGACAGTCATAGAAATGAATGCTGGACAGGGATCATAGTAAATTCCAGAAATCCATGCTTGTAACATCAGTAGCTACAGTAGACTATGCTTCAGAGGGAGGGGCAGGTAGCCTACAAACACACTGGCAAAGATGTTCAGCTGGCAGGCACAGACAGACACTGGAATTACTTCCTGAGTGATAAAGTGAGGGCTTTGCATTGGTGCTTTGTTGCGTTTTTTTTGTTTTTGTGGGAATGAAAAATACCCAGAATGTAAAAGAGCGTTATTAACCAGTTCCCATGCTTTTAGAAGAACGGTTCTGTTCTGGAACAGTATTGATCACTTCCATTCTCGGTTCTGGTTCTGTTCCTCAGAAAATGTAGTTATTTTTCTGTTCTGTTCCCTGAACCAGTTCCAACCCCTGGTCTTCATATATGACTTTCTACCATAGAGCGTCCTGACATTCCTTCATTCTACCATAGAGCGTCCTGACATTCCTTCATTCTACCATAGAGCGTCCTGACATTCCTTCATTCTACCATAGTCCTGACATTCCTTCATTCTACCATAGAGAGTCCTGACATTCCTTCATTCTACCATAGTTCTGACATTCCTTCATTCTACCATAGAGCGTCCTGATATACCTTCATTCTACCACAGAGCGTCCTGACATTCCTTCATTCTACCATAGAGAGTCCTGACATTCCTTCATTCTACCATAGAGAGTCCTGACATTCCTTCATTCTACCATAGAGCGTCCTGACATCCCTTCATTCTACCATAGAGTCCTGACATTCCTTGATTCTACCATAGTCCTGACATTCCTTCATTCTACCATAGAGCGTCCTGACATTCCTTCATTCTACCATAGTGTCCTGACATTCCTTCATTCTACCATAGAGCGTCCTGACATTCCTTCATTCTACCATAGAGAGTCCTGACATTCCTTCATTCTACCATAGAGCGTCCTGACATTCCTTCATTCTACCATAGAGCGTCCTGACATTCCTTCATTCTACCATAGAGCGTCCTGACATTCCTTCATTCTACCATAGAGCGTCCTGACATTCCTTGATTCTACCATAGTCCTGACATTCCTTCATTCTACCATAGAGCGTCCTGACATTCCTTCATTCTACCATAGTGTCCTGACATTCCTTCATTCTACCATAGAGCGTCCTGACATTCCTTCATTCTACCATAGAGAGTCCTGACATTCCTTCATTCTACCATAGTCCTGACATTCCTTCATTCTACCATAGAGCGTCCTGACATTCCTTCATTCTACCATAGAGCGTCCTGACATTCCTTCATTCTACCATAGAGTGTCCTGACATTCCTTCATTCTACCATAGAGAGTCCTGACATTCCTTCATTCTACCATAGAGCGTCCTGACATTCCTTCATTCTAAAAGGGGCCTTGTGTCTTTGTCTTCATCCGTGTCTTTTCTTTTAGCCTGTAATTCTGTCACATCAGAAAGCCAAGGTACGTTGTCAATTCCAGCTCTTGAAATGGGTTACTTATCTGTGGAATGTAAGTGTTAATGTTGCCAAAATGTTTTTCCCAATAACTTCCTTTGTAGGGTGTTATTGATCTTCCCCACTTCATAACAGTGCTGTTTTAATGATGATTAGTATGAGTTTTAATGTGAATCTCCAAGTACAGGTTTCAGACTTGTTAATATTACCAGAAAGATGATTGGAACATTTCCACTTCTGGTCCTGTGGTCCACTGTGGGTTTGCCATAGGTCGAAACGCAAAACCCACCAACCAAGTGTCAGCCTTAGGTAATGCGACCTCACCAGCTAGAATCTTGCAGGAGGAGATGTGGTTTGATTTGGTCGGCTAAACTGCTTGCACTTCCTGAACCCAGAATTTTGCACAGTATTACAGATGGAGATGGATATTTATTAAGTAATGTGGAGCATGAAAAACAATGGTCTGCTTCCTTAAATGCCACCCTATGTCCTATATAGTGCACTACTTTAAACCAGGGCATTATATAACCCTATTCCCTATATAGTGCAGTACATAGGGAATAGGGTGCCATGGAATATTTCCAAAGGGTTCTGAAAATCCATAATTTCTTGTTCTCCCCCCCCTACCCTCCTCCTCACCAATTCGTTTTGTGGTTCTTCATAAATGCCAAAATGATAGTTTACTAAAGCATTTTGCACAACAAACTTCTTTTTTTCTTTAAAGCCATGGTATAAAGTGACTTATAGATAGATGTACATGTAAAGTGAAATATTCTGAACATTGTAGTAACATCTGAATAGTCAATAGTTTGTCATCAAAAACAGATCAAATGTAATCAATTGTTTACAGAATGTTTTATTTTAATTTTTTAGTTGTAATGAAAAGTGTATTAAAATACCATGTCTGATTTTGATTATTGATTTGTGTTAGTTTAGCAAACAAAAGTTTTTGGGGGTTTGTGTAACATTTTTCTTGAATAAACAATGAGGCAATCATCTCAAGAGGTGCTTAATTGACATATTTAAAATCTGTGATCTCATGTCCAAGGACACAGACTAAAGTCTGTGTGGAAAAATTCATTTACACCATTTTGTTCAATTGGATTCCACCGGTGTTTATTCAAAACATTCCCATTTTTGTTAGCATCAATGTAACCTGGATTCCAGGCTTTTTCCTCCTTGATGAACAATACTTAGTCTCGTATTACCATATATTGAATACTAATAAAAGTTGACACGGAGAAAGTTATAGGAGGATCGCCTTGGGGTCCAAGAGCCGCTTGTGTTGTCTTGCCTACGGTCATTGTAGTAGCCTGGGTACCAGTCTGTCTTAGTTATTAGCCTTCCACTCTCAATCACACAGAATAAAATGAATGGCATGCTAGCTAAACAGACTAGTACCCAGGCTATGGAAATTGAGCCAAACGGCACAAACAGATCTGGGACCAGGCTATGAGGAGGAAGCAGAATGTTATCTCAACTAGCTGTTCTGATCAAATGTAGCGCCATGACAAGTCAAGGAAATGCAAACCCATAGACTGTTGGATGGATGTTTTCTGCAGAGAATGTTGTTTGCATCAGCCAAAATGGCACCCTACAGTATTCCCTATGTAGTGCACTACTTTTTATTAGGACCCAATGGCACCCCAATGTAGTGCACTACTTTAGACCCCTGTGGGAAATAGGGTATCATGATGATTCTGTTTTGGTTTTTCCCATCACCATATTATACTGTTAAATGGATTTAAATAAAAGTTTAGGTGCCAAATTATACCAACAACCTTGAGTCTGTATTTGTATTAGCCTTGGATGAACAACAGAATGTAACATTCATTCTACTGGTGTAAACTAGTGAAGGGCCTGCGTGTCAGATGAGGGAGAAGTCTCCTTACTTCAAATTGAAGGATTTCTGATGTGCTGCATATCAAACCTAAAGTGATCCGTGTCTCAATTATCTACATTATCATTCCATTTACTGTCGATTCCCTTCAGTTGGTATAGACTACATTATCATTCCATTTACTGTTAGTTCCCTTCAGTTGGTATAGACTACATTATCATTCCATTTACTGTTAGTTCCCTTCAGTTGGTATAGTCTACATTATCATTCCATTTACTGTCGGTTCCCTTCAGTTGGTATAGTCTACATTATCATTCCATTTACTGTCGGTTCCCTTCAGTTGGTATAGTCTACATTATCATTCCATTTACTGTCGGTTCCCTTCAGTTGGTATAGACTACATTATCATTCCATTTACTGTCAGTTCCCTTCAGTTGGTATAGCCTACATTATCATTCCATTTACTGTCGGTTCCCTTCAGTTGGTATAGTCTACATTATCATTCCATTTACTGTCGGTTCCCTTCAGTTGGTATAGACTACATTATCATTCCATTTACTGTCAGTTCCCTTCAGTTGGTATAGCCTACATTATCATTCCATTTACTGTCAGTTCCCTTCAGTTGGTATAGCCTACATTATCATTCCATTTACTGTCGGTTCCCTTCAGTTGGTATAGCCTACATTATCATTCCATTTACTGTCGGTTCCCTTCAGTTGGCATATTCTACATTATCATTCCATTTACTGTTAGTTCCCTTCAGTTGGTATATTCTACATTATCATTCCATTTACTGTCGGTTCCCTTCAGTTGGTATAGTCTACATTATCATTACATTTACTGTTAGTTCCCTTCAGTTGGTATAGACTACATTATCATTACATTTACTGTTAGTTCCCTTCAGTTGGTATATTCTACATTATCACAACATTTATTTACTTCCTCTAAACACTGTCACAGCCATGTGGTTACTTATTATGATGATGAACCAGAATGCAGACCAAGCCATAAACGATTGAACCGGACTCATGGCGCCATACTTGGCTGTGTCGTCACACAGTTCCATGGTTCGTGCAGGCTATAGACGAGGGTTATAACCTGGCTATAGACGAGGGTTATAACCTGGCTATAGACGAGGGTTATAACCTATACTCGGCTGTGTCGTCACACCGTTCCATGGTCCGTGCAGGCTATAGACGAGGGTTATAACCAGGCTATAGACGAGGGTTATAACCAGGCTATAGACGAGGGTTATAACCAGGCTATAGACGAGGGTTATAACCAGGCTATAGACGAGGGTTATAACCAGGCTATAGACGAGGGTTATAACCTATAACCGGGACTATAGACGAGGGTTATAACCTATACTCTGCTGTGTCTTCACACAGTTCCATGGTTCGTGCAGGCTATAGACGAGGGTTATAACCTGGCTATAGACGAGGGTTATAACCTATACTCGGCTGTGTGGTCACACAGTTCCATGGTTCGTGCAGGCTATAGACGAGGGTTATAACCTATACACGGCTGTGTCGTCACACCGTTCCATGGTTCGTGCAGGCTATAGACAAGGGTTATAACCTATACTCGGCTCACACAGTTGGCTATAGACGAGGGTTATAACCAGGCTATAGACGAGGGTTATAACCTATACTCGGCTGTGTCGTCACACCGTTCCATGGTTCATGCAGGCTATAGACAAGGGTTATAACCTATACTCGGCTGGCTATAGACGAGGGTTATAAGCTGGCTATAGACGAGGGTTATAACCTATACTCGGCTGTGTCGTCACACAGTTCCATGGTTCGTGCAGGCTATAGACGAGGGTTATAACCAGGCTATAGACGAGGGTTATAACCTATACTTGGCTGTGTCGTCACACAGTTCCATGGTTCGTGCAGGCTATAGACGAGGGTTATAACCTGTAATCGGCAGGCTATAGACGCAGGGGTAATCACACCGTTCCATGGCAGGCTATAGACGAGGGTTATAACCTGTACTCGGCAGGCTATAGACGAGGGTTATAACCTGTACTCGGCTGTGTCACACAGTTCCATGGTTCGTGCAGTCTATAGACGAGGGTTATAACCTATACTCGGCTGTGTCGTCACACTGTTCCATGGTTCGTGCAGACAATAGACGAGGGTTATAACCAGACTATAGACGAGGGTTATAACCAGGCTATAGACGAGGGTTATAACCAGGCTATAGACGAGGGTTATAACCTATACTCGGCTGTGTCGTCACACAGTTCCATGGTTCGTGCAGGCTATAGACGAGGGTTATAACCAGGCTATAGACGAGGGTTATAACCTATACTCGGCTGTGTCGTCACACAGTTCCATGGTTCGTGCAGGCTATAGACGAGGGTTATAACCAGGCTATAGACGAGGGTTATAACCAGACTATAGACGAGGGTTATAACCAGCCTATAGACGAGGGTTATAACCTATACTCGGCTGTGTCGTCACACAGTTCCATGGTTCGTGCAGGCTATAGACGAGGGTTATAACCAGGCTATAGACGAGGGTTATAACCAGGCTATAGACGAGGGTTATAAACCTATACTCGGCTGTGTCGTCACACAGTTCCATGGTTCGTGCAGGGTATAGACGAGGGTTATAACCAGGCTATAGACGAGGGTTATAACCAGGCTATAGACGAGGGTTATAACCAGGCTATAGACGAGGGTTATAACCTATACTTGGCTGTGTCGTCACACAGTTCCATGGTTCGTGCAGACTATAGACGAGGGTTATAACCAGGCTATAGACGAGGGTTATAACCTATACTCTGCTGTGTTGTCACACAGTTCCATGGTTCGTGCAGGCTATAGACGAGGGTTATAACCAGGCTATAGATGAGGGTTATATATAACCAGGCTATAGACGAGGGTTATAACCTGTACTCTGCTGTGTCGTCACACCGTTCCATGGTTCGTGCAGGCTATAGACGAGGGTTATAACCTGTAATCGGCAGGCTATAGACGAGGGTTATAACCTGTACTCGGCAGGCTATAGACGAGGGTTATAACCTGTACTCGGCTGTGTCACACAGTTCCATGGTTCGTGCAGTCTATAGACGAGGGTTATAACCTATACTCGGCTGTGTCGTCACACTGTTCCATGGTTCGTGCAGACAATAGACGAGGGTTATAACCAGACTATAGACGAGGGTTATAACCAGGCTATAGACGAGGGTTATAACCAGGCTATAGACGAGGGTTATAACCTATACTCGGCTGTGTCGTCACACAGTTCCATGGTTCGTGCAGGCTATAGACGAGGGTTATAACCAGGCTATAGACGAGGGTTATAACCTATACTCGGCTGTGTCGTCACACAGTTCCATGGTTCGTGCAGGCTATAGACGAGGGTTATAACCAGGCTATAGACGAGGGTTATAACCAGACTATAGACGAGGGTTATAACCAGCCTATAGACGAGGGTTATAACCTATACTCGGCTGTGTCGTCACACAGTTCCATGGTTCGTGCAGGCTATAGACGAGGGTTATAACCAGGCTATAGACGAGGGTTATAACCAGGCTATAGACGAGGGTTATAAACCTATACTCGGCTGTGTCGTCACACAGTTCCATGGTTCGTGCAGGGTATAGACGAGGGTTATAACCAGGCTATAGACGAGGGTTATAACCAGGCTATAGACGAGGGTTATAACCAGGCTATAGACGAGGGTTATAACCTATACTTGGCTGTGTCGTCACACAGTTCCATGGTTCGTGCAGACTATAGACGAGGGTTATAACCAGGCTATAGACGAGGGTTATAACCTATACTCTGCTGTGTTGTCACACAGTTCCATGGTTCGTGCAGGCTATAGACGAGGGTTATAACCAGGCTATAGATGAGGGTTATATATAACCAGGCTATAGACGAGGGTTATAACCTGTACTCTGCTGTGTCGTCACACCGTTCCATGGTTCGTGCAGGCTATAGACGAGGGTTATAACCAGGCTATAGACGAGGGTTATAACCAGGCTATAGACGAGGGTTATAACCTGGCTATAGACGAGGGTTATAACCTATACTCTGCTGTGTTGTCACACAGTTCCATGGTTTGTGCAGGCTATAGACGAGGGTTATAACCTGGCTATAGACGAGGGTTATAACCTGGCTATAGACGAGGGTTATAACCTATACTCGGCTGTGTCGTCACACCGTTCCATGGTTCGTGCAGGCTATAGACGAGGGTTATAACCAGGCTATAGACGAGGGTTATAACCAGGCTATAGACGAGGGTTATAACCAGGCACGGGTTATAACCTGGCTACAGACGAGGGTTTAACCCTATAACGGCAGGCTATAGACGAGGGTTATAACCAGGCTATGTCTTCACACAGTTCCATGGTTATAACAGGCTATAGACGAGGGTTATAACCTGGCTATAGACGAGGGTTATAACCTATACTCTAACTCCATACGGCTGTGGTCACACAGTTCCATGGTTCGTGCAGGCTATAGACGAGGGTTATAACCTGGCTATAGACGTTCCATGGGTTATAACAAGGGTTATAACCTAGGCTGTGTGGTCACACAGTTCCATGGTTATAACCAGTTATACCAGGGCTATAGACGAGGGTTATAACCTATACTCGGCTGTGTCGTCACACCGTTCCATGGTTCGTGCAGGCTATAGACAAGGGTTATAACAGGCTATAAGAGGGTTGGCTGGCTATAGACGAGGGAGGGTTATAACCTATACAGGCTATAGACGAGGTTATAACCTATACTCGGCTGTGTCGTCACACAGTTCCATGGTTCATGCAGGCTATAGACAAGGGTTATAACCTATACTCGGCTGGCTATAGACGAGGGTTATAACCTATAGGCTGTGTCACACAGTTCCATGGGTTATAGACCAGGCTATAGACGAGGGTTATAACCAGGCTATAGACGACAGGGTTATAACCTATACTCGGCTGTGTCGTCACACCGTTCCATGGTTCGTGCAGGCTATATAGACAGGAGGGTTATAACCTCGGCAGGCTATAGACGAGGGTTATAACCTGTACTCGGCTGTGTCACACAGTTCCATGGTTCGTGCAGGCTATAGACGAGGGTTATAACCAGGCTATAGACGAGGGTTATAACCAGGCTATAGACGAGGGTTATAACCTATACTCGGCTGTGTCGTCACACCGTTCCATGGTTCGTGCAGGCTATAGACGAGGGTTATAACCTGTACTCAGCTGTGTAGTCACACAGTTCCATGGTTCGTGCAGGCTATAGACGAGGGTTATAACCAGGCTATAGACGAGGGTTATAACCTGGCTATAGGCTACGAGGGTTATAACCTATACTCGGCTGTGTCGTCACACCGTTCCATGGTTCGTGCAGGCTATAGACGAGGGTTATAAAGGCTATAGGCTATAGAGGGTTATAACCAGGCTATAGACGAGGGTTATAACCTCCATGGGCTATAGACGAGGGTTATAACCTATACTCAGGCTGTAATAGTCACACAGTTCCATGGTTATAGGCTATACTCGAGGGTGTCGGCTGTGTCGTCACAGTTCCATGGTTCGTGCAGGCTATAGACGAGGGAGGGACTTAGGCCGGGGTTATAACCTAGACTATAGTTCGAGGGTTATAACCAGGCTATAGACGAGGGTTATAACCTATACTCTGCTGTGACGAGGGTTATCACACAGTTCCATGGTTCGTGCAGGCTATAGACGAGGGTTATAACCAGGCTATAGACGAGGGTTATAACCAGGCTATAGACGAGGGTTATAACCTATACTCGGCTGTGTCACACAGTTCCATGGTTCGTGCAGGCTATAGACAGGGTTATCTGGCTATAGACGAGGGTTATAACCTGGCTATAGACGAGGGTTATAACCTGGCTATAGACGAGGGTTATAACCTATACTCGGCTGTGTCGTCACACCGTTCCATGGTTCGTGCAGGCTATAGACGAGGGTTATAATCAGGCTATAGAAGAGGGTTATAACCTGGCTATAGACGAGGGTTATAACCTATACTCGGCTGTGTCACATCCATGGTTCGTGCAGGCTATAGACGGGTTATATGGTTCATGCTGTAGACTAGGGTTATAACCTGGCAAGGGTTATAACCTTATAACGAGGGTTATGGTACTCGGCTGGCTATAGTTCCATGGTTATAACCAGGCTATAGACGAGGGTTATAACCAGGCTATAGAAGACTATAGACGAGGGTTATAACCAGGCTATAGACGAGGGTTATAACCTGGCTATAGACGAGGGTTATAACCTGTACTCGGCTGTGTCGTCACACAGTTCCATGGTTCGTGCAGGCTATAGACGAGGGTTATAACCTGTACTCTGCAGGTGGGTTATAACCAGGTTATACAGACGAGGGTTATAACCAGGCTATAGACGAGGGTTATAACCTGTACTCGGCTGTGTCGTCACACAGTTCCATGGTTCGTGCAGGCTATAGACGAGGGTTATAACCTGTACTCTGCTGTGTCGTCACACCGTTCCATGGTTCGTGCAGGCTATAGACGAGGGTTATAACCAGCTATAGACGAGGGTTATAACCAGGCTATAGACGAGGGTTATAACCAGGCTATAGACGAGGGTTATAACCTGGCTATAGACGAGGGTTATAACCTGTACTCGGCTGTGTCGTCACACAGTTCCATGGTTCGTGCAGGCTATAGACGAGGGTTATAACCTGGCTATAGACGAGGGTTATAACCTGGCTATAGACGAGGGTTATAACCTGGCTATAGACGAGGGTTATAACCTGGCTATAGACGAGGGTTATAACCTATACTCGGCTGACTATAGACGAGGGTTATAACCTATACTCTGCTGTGTCTTCACACAGTTCCATGGTTCGTGCAGGCTATAGACGAGGGTTATAACCTGGCTATAGACGAGGGTTATAACCAGGCTATAGACGAGGGTTATAACCTGGCTATAGACGAGGGTTATAACCTATACTCGGCTGTGTGGTCACACAGTTCCATGGTTCGTGCAGGCTATAGACGAGGGTTATAACCTATACACGGCTGTGTCGTCACACCGTTCCATGGTTCGTGCAGGCAATAGACGAGCGTTATAACCAGGCTATAGACGAGGGTTATAACCTATACTCGGCTGTGTCATCACACCGTTCCATGGTTCATGCAGGCTATAGACAAGGGTTATAACCTATACTCGGCTGGCTATAGACTAGGGTTATAACCAGGCTATAGACGAGGGTTATAACCAGGCTATAGACGAGGGTTATAACCTGGCTATAGACGAGGGTTATAACCAGGCTATAGACGAGGGTTATAACCTGTACTCGGCTGTGTGGTCACATCGTTCCATGGTTCGTGCAGGCTATAGACGAGGGTTATAACCTGTACTCGGCAGGCTATAGACGAGGGTTATAACCTGTACTCGGCAGGCTATAGACGAGGGTTATAACCTGTACTCGGCTGTGTCACACAGTTCCATGGTTCGTGCAGTCTATAGACGAGGGTTATAACCTATACTCGGCTGTGTCGTCACCCGTTCCATGGTTCGTGCAGACAATACACGAGGGTTATAACCAGACTATAGACGAGGGTTATAACCAGGCTATAGACGAGGGTTATAACCAGACTATAGACGAGGGTTATAACCAGGCTATAGACGAGGGTTATAACCTATACTCGGCTGTGTCGTCACACAGTTCCATGGTTCATGCAGGCTATAGACAAGGGTTATAACCAGGCTATAGACGAGGGTTATAACCAGGCTATAGACGAGGGTTATAACCAGGCTATAGACGAGGGTTATAACCTGGCTATAGACGCTGACTATAGGTTATAACCTATACTCTGCTGTGTCTTCACACAGTTCCATGGTTATAGGCTATACGGGGTTATAACCAGGCTGACTATAGACGAGGGTTATAACCTATACTCTGCTGTGTCTTATAAGTTCCTGGCTGCAGGCTATAGACGAGGGTTATAACCAGGCTATAGACGAGGGTTATAACCAGGCTATAGACGAGGGTTATAACCTGGCTATAGACGAGGGTTATAACCTGGCTATAGACGAGGGTTATAACCTATACTCGGCTGTGTCGTCACAACCGTTCCATGGTTCGTGCAGGCTATAGACGAGTGTTATAACCTGCTATTCTCCTTATGATCCACTAACCTTTCAGCATATCATGGGTTGCAGAATTGAATGTGGCAATTTTATAGAAAGAATAAAACCACTTATTTCATGCATAAAGGCTCTTAAAATATGTTTTTAAACACTTTCCTAACCCTAAATAAAATCTACAAGAGGAGTATTTTTTAAATCTACCAGTTGGTGAAACAGGGACTCATATTTTGACGGTTTTCTTTCATTGATCCCTAATATTCTGAACGGTTCTCTCCGTTATAGTCTGTCGAACAAATTTAAATGGATGGCTTCAGATAAATGTACTGAAAACTGTATTTAATGACAACGCCACAGGAAAATGTTGGCCAGCAAGTGGTGGTGGGGGGGGTCAGTGGTTCAATTATATGTATTCAGCGTGCACAAGGGAACCGCAAACTACTGACAAGTGTGTAGGAAATTGGAATCGTGCCCCCAAAAATACAGAAACATAAGAATGCAGTCTGATCTCCCACTGAGTGAACACAAAGTGTTTATTTCAAAATACTTAATTAAGGCAAATATAAAACCATCAGAACAAGAGTTACACTTGGACCGTAGATAGGTAGGGCTGGACATAACCTTCAGCACCACACACACACAAACGTCTGTCTTAAAGCTCACACACGAGACATCTCACCTTCTACACACAGTGAGAGGGGGAAAAAAGACATTCAGCCAGGGTTGGGATGAATTCCATTTCAAATTGAAAGTGAAATTCTAATTATCCTTTTGAATCAGTTTACTTCTGAATTGGCTGAAATGGACCCCCAAACCCCATCACAAGAAATGTGGGGCACTCCAGGCTAGACTAGTCAATGCATTTCAGATTATTCATCATTTCGTTACAACCTGATATTTGTTTTACTGTATATAGTAACAAATGGACTTGATAAGATGTAAAGTTCAAGGTAATGTTGTATATTTCTGGCACATCACACATTCAAGATTAAAGGGGAAATCGTTATAAAAAAAAGAAATAAAAGAAATGCACATCTAATGAGGATAGTCACGTAAACAAACTAAACGCTATATATATATATATATATATTCAGTTGACACTTTACTACACGCAGTCTTGGGTTACATCCCCAATGGCACCCTATTCCCTATATAGTGCACTACTTTAGACCAGAGCCCTATGGCACCCTATTCCGTTAATAGGGCACTACTTTAGACCAGAGCCCTATGGCACCCTATTCCGTTAATAGGGCACTACTTTAGACCAGAGCCCTATGGCACCCTATTCCGTTAATAGGGCACTACTTTAGACCAGAGCCCTATGGCACCCTATTCCATTAATATAGGGCACTACTTTAGACCAGAGCCCTATGGCACCCTATTCCATTAATAGGGCACTACTTTAGACCAGAGCCCTATGGCACCATATTCCCCATGTAGTGCACTACTTCTGACCAGGGCCCATAGGAAATAGGGTGCATTTGGGGAAGCATACTTGCTTCTTCAAGTAGAAACAAAACAGGAGAACATAACAAATGGGCTTCACAGTTAATATGAACACAGTGAGCGTTTCAACAGCAACACACTACTACAACTTTCCTTACAAATTCTGAAAATTGTTTCGCATTTTTTGGGGGAAAGTTCAACTTGAAATGGGAATGGTCTACTCCAACTCAAACCCCAAAATAATTTGTATATACACACTGCTCAAAAAAATAAAGGGAACACTAAAATAACACATCCTAGATCTGAATGAATGAAATATTCTTATTAAATACTTTTTTTCTTTACATAGTTGAATGTACTGTCAACAAAATCACACACAAATTATCAATGGAAATCAAATGTATCAACCAATGGAGGTCTGGATTTGGAGTCACACTCAAAATTAAAGTGGAAAACCACACTACAGGCTGATCCAACTTTGATGTAATGTCCTTAAAACAAGTCAAAATGAGGCTCAGTAGTGTGTGTGGCCTCCACCATCCTGTATGACCTCCCTACAACGCCTGGGCATGCTCCTGATGAGGTGGCGGATGGTCTCCTGAGGATCTCCTCCCAGACCAGGACTAAAGCATCCGCCAACTCCTGGACAGTCTGTGGTGCAACGTGGCGTTGGTGGATGGAGCGAGACATGATGTCCCAGATGTGCTCAATTGGATTCCGATCTGGGGAACGGGTGGGCCAGTCCATAGCATCAATGCCTTCCTCTTGCAGGAACTGCTGACACACTCCAGCCACATGAGGTCTAGCATTGTCTTGCATTAGGAGGAACCCAGGGCCAACCGCACCAGCATATGGTCTCACAGGGGGTCTGAGGATCTCATCTCGGTACCTAATGGCAGAGGGGTCAGTCACGGTGTGGGGTCAGTCACTTTTTGCAGGGCTCTGGCAGTGCTCCTCCTTGCCCAAAGGCGGAGGTAGTGGTCCTGCTGCTGGGTTGTTGCCCTCCTACAGCCTCCTCCATGTCTCCTGATGTACTGGCCTGTCTCCTGGTAGTGCCTCCATGCTCTGGACACTACGCTGACAGACACAGCAAACCTTCTTGCCACAGCTCGCAACCCATTGTGTGGGTTGTAGACTCCGTCTCATGCTACCACTAGAGTAAAGCACCGCCAGCATTCAAAAGTGACCAAAACATCAGCCAGGAAGCATAGGAACTGAGAAGTGGTCTGTGGTCCCCACCTGCAGAACCACTCCATTATTGGGGGTGTCTTGCTAAATGCCTATAATTTCCACCTGTTGTCTATTCCATTTGCACAACAGCATGTGAAATGTATTGTCAATCAGTGTTGCTTCCTAAGTGGACAGTTTGATTTGTTTGAAGTGTGATTGACTTAAGAGTTACATTGTGTTGTTTAAGTGTTCCCTTAATTTTTTTGAGCAGTGTATATATATATATATATATATACACACACACACACACAGTATGTGGACACTACTTCAAATTAGTGGATTCGGCCACACTGTTGCTGACAGCTGTATAAAAATCAAGCACTCAGCCATGCAATCTCCATAGACAAACCGTGGCAGTAGAATGACCTTACTGAAGAGCTCAGTGACTTTCAACGTCGCACCGTCATAGGATGCCACCTTTCCAACAAGTCAGTTCATCAAATTTCTGCCCAGCTAGATGCCCCTGTCAACTGTAAGTGCTGTTATTGTGAAGCGGAAACGTCTAGGAGCAACAACGGCTCAGCCGCAAAGTGGTAGGCCACGCAAGCTCACAGAACAGGACCGCAGAGTGCTGAAGCTCTTTAAAAAAATCATCTGTCCTCGGTTGCAACACTCACTACCAATGGAAGCAAGTCCCCGCAGCAATGTCCCAACATCTAGTGGAAAGCCTTCCCAGAAGAGTGGAGGCTGTTATAGCAGCAATGTTCCAACATCTAGTGGAAAGCCTTCCCAGAAGAGTGGAGGCTGTTATAGCAGCAATGTCCCAACATCTAGTGGAAAGCCTTCCCAGAAGAGTGGAGGCTGTTATAGCAGCAATGTTCCAACATCTTCCCAGAAGAGTGGAAATGCATCTTCCCAGAAGAGTGGAGGCTGTTATAGCAGCAATGTTCCAACATCTAGTGGAAAGCCTTCCCAGGAGAGTGGAGGCTGTTATAGCAGCAATGTTCCAACATCTAGTGAAAAGCCTTCCCAGGAGAGTGGAGGCTGTTATAGCAGCAATGTTCCAACATCTAGTGGAAAGCCTTCCCAGAAGAGTGGAGGCTGTTATAGCAGCAATGTTCCAACATCTAGTGAAAAGCCTTCCCAGAAGAGTGGAGGCTGTTACAGCAGTAAAGGGGGAGGGGGACCAACTCCATATTAATGCCCATGATTTGGGAATGAGATGTTCGACGAGCAGGTGTCCACATACTTTTGGTCATGTAATGTATCCAAGTGAATATTTCTGGCTGTTTATCAAAGTTCTCTGGCTAACTCATTGATTCTACTTTATAGTGTACCCCTCTGGTCCCAGATCAGTTTGTGCAGCCTTGCCAACGCCTATGGTCATTGACAGCAGTTGGTCAGCAAGAGATCAGGAACAGATCTGGGATCAGGCTAAGTCCATACACTCTCCGTCCGAGGGCCTTTCTCAACGAGGCCAGCTTCAGGAGTCAGATGTTTTGGAACGTAGCAGATAGAAATACCCCGAATAGAGCAGACATTAAATTGTTCTACATAGCATATTTCTATCTGAACGTTCCAAAACGCTGTGTCCTGCTGAACACGCCCCCAGGTTGTAATGGAGATATAAGGGGTTGAGGAGGACAGTAGAGAGTTTGGAATTGTAGACTAGACTGGTACAGATGTAGGATCTTAATTTGATTACTTTTGTAACTGACAATTTTCCAAGCAAACTTGTAGTGTAAGAGTTAAAAAAATTTTTTAAAGCTTCTAAAAAAAAGTTACATTTCCACTTTGAAAATTTCAGACTTGATTTGCCCTGAAGAAGAAAAAAATCAGCCCCTACAAAAAATGTCCATGAATTATAATCCACATTTCCTGTTGCAAGCAGGAATATTTTCCTGCTGTTGCAAAACTGGTTCAAATGAAGGTCCTACATCTGTAAGAAGAGGTCAACTAGTGGTTGTAAGCCATAATGTGCAATGATGTTTGGAGGAGCTGTAGGGCACAGTTGGTGTGTGTAAGAACACAGCATATGGTGGAGAATGCAGTGGATGGGCTTTAGGGGAATGTTAAAGTAGTTCATTTGTCTGGCAACAACAAATCTAAATAGCTTCCTCCATCCAACTCTGTGTCCAAAGGCATAAAAAAAAAACATAAGAATTAATCACAATCATTTTATATTTTACATGATTCTACATAGCAGCCGCAGAAGATCTTTCACAAAAATAACAAAAACAATCTAGGATTTATCTTTTATTTACATGTTAAATGTATGTCCCAGTTCTTCTTCTCCTTATCTGAGCAAATACTGCATCTCCAACTCTCCTTCTTTACTCTGGCTGTCCCACCTCCCTCTCTTCCTCCTCCTCCTCCTCCATGGGCACCTGGCCTCTGAACTTTGACCCATCCGTCGGTGGCGAGGCCATGTTTCTTCTGGTGTCGTTTGTAGTTGTCCCAGTGTCCCGTGGTGTAGCCACACTGCTGGCACTTATAAGGCTTCTCTCCCGTGTGTCTCAGCATGTGTCTCTTCAGATTCATACTCTGGTTACAGCTGTAGCTACACACTGCGCACTGGAACGGCTTGGCGCCCGAGTGGACCCGCTGGTGACGTTTTAAGTTAGCCAGGTTCCCACAGGCGTAGTCACACAGGTGGCACTTGTACGGCTTCTCGCCCGTGTGCACGCGGTGATGGCGTTTCAGGTTGTCGAAGTGGGCGGAGGCGTAGTCGCACTGAGGGCACTTGTACGGCTTCTCTCCGCTGTGCGTCTTCATGTGTCGCGCCAGGTGGTTGGGGTAGTGGGTGAGGAAGGGACAGGCACTGCAGGTGTAGACCTTGTCCCCGCGCTCTCCGGGGCTGTTGGGGCCAGACGAGTCCTTGTTCAGCATGTCCAGGGTGCACTTGGCACAGATCTGGGTGGTGGAGCCGTCCTCGTCCTCCATGGGGATACCGCAGAGACGACAGGTGAAGAGGAAAGGGAGAGGAGGGAGCGAATCTCTGTCCTCGGACTTCACTCCCACCACAGCCCCAACCCTACCCCCGGACTCAGCCCCAGGTCCACAGCCAGGGACCTCCAGAAGTCTTGAGGGATGGTGCTCAGGGAGTTCTGGTGGTGGTACCCTCAGTCCATCAGAGCATGGCAGGTAGTCTCTGTTATGGCCCCCTACATGGAGGTTCAGGTCAGGCCTTAGGGCTTCTGGAACGAGATCAGACGTGGGAGAAACAAGCAAGTTCAACAAACAAAACAGCAAACATTTTTTTTTATTATATATATATATTTGCCTAAAATATATAAAAACACAATGTACGTTTAGGAAAATATACATGAACACATCACAATTCCAGGCCTGAATCTTTAGTTCACGTTTTTCAAATCAAATTAAGTTAAATGGAAAGCCTTGACATTACCTTCAGCTGGCACATTAGGCTCCTCCTCCCGCTGCCTCTTCAGACCAGAGGGACCAATAGGAGGTCCACTAGCAGGTCTGACTGCTTCCTGTCCCACCACATGCATCCTCTGATGCCTTTTCAGGTTGCCTAGGGAACTGCAGGCGAAGGAGCAGGAGTCACAGCTGTATGGTTTCTCCCCAGTGTGAATCCTCAGGTGTCTCTGCAGGTTGACCAGCTGGGCCGAGGCGTAGGTACAAAGGGGACAACGGTACGGCTTCTCCCCGTTGTGAGTCTTCATGTGCCTCTTGACGTGATTGGCATAGCGTGAGGAGAACCCACACAACTGGCAGGAGTGGCGCTTGGAGGAAGGACCGTCGTCGCCCATTATGAAGTTATCGTCCATCCCGCCTCCGTCCCCTTCCTCGCCATCGTCCGCTTGTGATCGCGAACCGGAGCGAAAGCCTCTGAATTCCCCCCTTTCACCCTTGCAGCAGCGGTGACAGTAGGGTCCCACTAGGTCCAGACCACAGCCCCGGCAGGACAGGTAGGGGGGCTCGTGGTCGGGCTGGGACTCAGGGCCCTGCTCCTGGTCACACTGCCCAGCCATACTGAGACTGCTGAAGGCACAACTCTCCTCATCACCCAGAGGGTACACAGAGATCTCAGCTGCTACAGGGGGAGAAAACAGCAGTATGAGGAACAGGCCAAACAATAGGAACACCTTCCTCATATTGGAGTTGCATCCCCCCTCAACTTGTCAGGACATGGACTCTACAAGTTGTGGGAGAGGGAGGGCGGGAGAGAGGGGTGAAGGGTGGGGTGGGTGAAGGGAAGGTGGAGCTAGAGATGGGAATTTGGCATTTGACTGTTCGAGGACTCGCCTGAAAAACATTTCTCATTTATCTTAAATGCCAACAGATCGCATTTTATAACCTTTGGAAATAATTGCCCCATAATAAATAAATATATACATACATACATACACACACACATATATATATATAAATAGAAAAGCTAGTGCCATTTAACATGAATTTATTCAGCCCTCCCGAGGTCTAAGGCACTGCAACGCAGCTTAAGGCATTACATGGCTCATCGAGACCGAGGGTGTACAGTCTGAACGCAGTTGAGTGAAAGAGACACGGAGTAGATGGGGGAACAACGGTGTGATGCTTGTGGCTTGGTTTCTTTTTGTTGTTGTGTCCCCACAAAAAGGAGAACACTAGAGTCAAAGTAAATTAACATCGATTTTCAAGATCATTTTACTTGCCCATTCAGGCAACCCACAAAAAGCACATTCCACCAAATAGTTTTATAGTATTTGAAAAAAAGATTGAGCCTTTGAAATCTATTCCAGTACTCATACTCATGGCCACCCCTGAAAGGAGAGAAGGCATCAGTCTAAAACCCAACTAGGTTAACATGAAGGTGATGCAGATAACTCAGACATAGCCTCAAGCCCTTGACCCCAGTCAGTCTGTTTTGGTAGTCTCTGGCACATCTCAAATGGGTCTGAATTCAGCAGTAACTTTTGGACCTCCATGACATGATGCTATCATGGACCGTGGATCTTAATTTAAAAACAAAAAACTACTTTTTAAATTGAGAAGTAAAACTGGAAAAGGAAATTCACGAGTACCTATGGCTACTCCACCTATGCTCTACCAAGGTTTTTCCAGCACACAGTACCTATGGCTACTCCACCTATGCTCTACCAAGGTTTTTCCAGCACACAGTACCTATGGCTACCAAGGTTTTTCCAGCACACAGTACCTATGGCTACTCCACCCGTGCTCTACCAAGGTTTTTCCAGCACACAGTACCTATGGCTACTCCACCCGTGCTCTACCAAGGTTTTTCCAGCACACAGTACCTATGGCTACTCCACCCGTGCTCTACCAAGGTTTTCCCAGCACACAGTTTTGATGTACTGCAGTAGCTAGGTTGGTCTATTGTACTCCCAACAATGTGTAGGCAGGTTGCTTAGGAGTCAAACCTTCTCACATAGCTGTTTGTCAGCTCCACGTGAGCCAGCTTGACACATTTCTTAGCTTCTCAAAATGACAAAGTGGTGCCTGAAAGAGAAGTTGTAAACATTTGTACAGTCTTCCTTGAGAGTTTGGGAGCTGGTCTCTTCACTGACTAGTACACGTTGTCACACTCCCTGCCCCTTGAGCTGGTCTCTCCACCGCTCTCTCCACTGACTAGTACACGTTGTCACACTCCCTGCCCCTTGCAACTCAACGATGCCCAACGAACCCAAAAAGTTTCTTTAAAAAGAGAGACACCTAATTAATGAAAATAAGCACGCACACGCGCACCATGTGTTTGCGTGCCGGTGTAGGTGTCGGGAAAGGGAGGGTGGTGTCAAATACGATACAGGAAAGAGAAAGGTCAAAATATCCCCTCCGGTTTCCTACCTTCACCTCCTGAAGGCAAACCCAGGACCTTTAAATCCCAGGTGAGCTACGAACCCTGTTACGGAAAATGGATAATAATGACAATAAGAAAATGTCATTGAGAAGGGAGGGAGCGTACTGAATTGATACATAAGGGTTAGAATTTGCTCTCTGGATCTTTTAACAGCAACATTCTGGCGTGTGCATATATTATAAATGAGCAGCATGGCAGTATTCCCAGAGCTGGCTATAACAGCAGCCAAGGAGGGTAGCCAACTTTGTGTTTGTGCTCTAATTACACAGATGACTTCAGCCATATGAAAACCCTTCCATCATTTTACTTCTCATCCAACTGGCGTTAGCTTGCTAGCTACAGCTGCTAGCGAACAGCTAGTCGTCCGCTAGCAAACAGCTAGTCGTTAGCTTGCTAGCTACAGCTGCTAGCGAACAGCTAGTCGTTAGCTTGCTAGCTACAGCTGCTAGCGAACAGCTAGTCGTTAGCTTGCTAGCTACAGCTGCTAGCGAACAGCTAGTCGTTAGCTTGCTAGCTACAGCTGCTAGCGAACAGCGAACCACTACTGTTGCAAAGCAACTGAATTGCATCGGTTTTACAACTCAGATTCTTCTGAAATGCTACAAAAAAAATGTAGCACATTGTTTTTTAAAAAATTGGGCAGAAATGTGCTGTAAACTGTAAATGTAATCTTAACGGTCTACAAACGTACTCAGTCCAAATGGATCTAAATCCAATTGTCACAAATTGTCAGATCAAATCAAGTTTTATTTCAGACATGGAATGCAACAATGTGCTTGACAATATTTACTACACAAACATGATAAAAAAAAAAAAATTAAACAAGAGCTGGAGAAAATAAATAACTGATGACTAATGTCAGGAAATCCAGTAGAGTAGTTCTCGGTGGGGTGGCAGGAAGGATCATGACGAGAGGCGAGGAGTGTGCAGTGTACCTCCTAAGGTGATTGGCCAATTGTCATCGACTTTGGTGTCAGATAACAGTATGGTGGGTAGGGATATTATTTTAAATTTAACATTGGGAGTTTCAACCAATGCATTCCGGTTTGACAGGACTATAAAAAGCACCACCATATAAGTGCTAAACTGATTCCAGAACAGTAGCAATCTCCCCAGAGACACTTTATAAATTCAGGCCCAGGTCTCCCTCCCTCAAAGATTTGACCGAATTGTGTGACTAAGCTGGTCAAATAAAACTTTAAAAATACATTTTTTAAATACAATTTTTTTTTTGAAGTACCAACCTGAGTACTTGTCGTCCAGGCCTAGGATCTTGTCATGGTCGGCGTCAGAAAACTCAAGGTCGTGTCCCAGAAGGAAATCTGCCTCCAAGGTGAGGATTCCTGGAGCTACAATGGTCACTACACCATCTTCAGAATCCACTGCAAAACAGAGCAACAACTCCATCTAACATACGCTATCGATAACTAAACAAAAATAGAAAACATGGAAAAGTGTTGCTCCCATGTATCATGAGCAGAGATAAAAGGGCAGACATTTTCCACAAATCACAATAAATATATTTCTCATTGTGTGCATAAAATTTGTTTACATCCCTGTTAGTGGGCATTTAATATTTTGCCAAGATAAATCGATCCACCTGACTGGTGTGGCATATCAAGAAGCTGATTAAAATGGCATGCTCATTACACAGGTGCACCTTGTGCTGCGGGACACTAAAAGGCCACTCTAAAATGTGTAGTTGTGTCACAACACAATGTCACAGATGTCTCAAGTTGAGGGAGCGTGCAATTGGCATGCTGACTGCAGGAATGTCCACCAGATCTGTTGCCAGAGAATTTAATGTTAATTTCTCTACTATAAGCCGCCTCCAACATCATTTTAGAGAATTTAGCAGTACATCCAACTGGCCTCACAACCAGGTGTATGGTGGGTGAATGCAACAGTTCTTCCATGGCCTGCATCCTCACCAGACATGTTACTCATTGAGCATGTTTGGGATGCTCTGGATCGGAGTGTACGTTTGTGTGTTCCGGCTCCTGCCAATATCCAGCAACTTCAGACAACCCCATGTCACAAGGATCTGTACACAATTACTGGAAGCTGATAATGTCCCAGTTCTTCAATGGCCTGCATACTCTCCAGACATGTCACCCATTGAGCATGTTTGGGATGCTCTGGATCGACAGCGTGTTCCAGTTTCCGCCAATATCCAGCAACATTCACACAGCCACGGAATAGGAGTGGGACAACATTCCACGGGCCACACTCAACAGCCTGATCAACTCTATGTGAAGGAGATGTGTCGTGCTGCATGAGGCAAATGGTGATCACACCAGATACTGACTGGTTTCCTGATCCACACCCGTACCTTCAAGAAACACTATACACACACACAAACAAAAGTATGTGGACACCCCTTCAAATGAGTGGATTCAGCCAAATCCGTTACTGACAGGTTTTCCTTCCAGTTCTCTGCTGCCAATGACTGGAACGAATTGCAAAAGCACTGAAGCTGGAGTCTTACATCTCCCTCTATAACTTTAAGCTTTAGCTGTCAGAGCAGCTTATCGATCACTGTACACAGCCCATCTATCCATGTGTACCTGCACATCTATCACTCCAGTGTTAATGCTAAATTGTAATTATTTCGCCACTATGGGCTATTTATTGCCTTAGCTCCCTAATCTTACTACATTTGCACACACTGTATATAGACTTTTCTATTGTGTTATTGACTGTATGTTTTTGTAACTCTGTTTTTGTCGAACTGCTTTGCTTTATCTTGGTCACAGCTGTAAATGACAACTTGTTCTCAACTGGCCTACCTGGTTAAATAAAGGTGTTCTCAACTGGCCTACCTGGTTAAATAAAGGTGTTCTCAACTGGCCTACCTGGTTAAATCAAAGCCTACCTGGTTAAATAAAGGTGTTCTCAACTGGCCTACCTGGTTAAATAAAGGTGTTCTCAACTGGCCTACCTGGTTAAATAAAGGTGTTCTCAACTGGCCTACCTGGTTAAATAAAGGTGTTCTCAACTAGCCTACCTGGTTAAATAAAGGTGTTCTCAACTGGCCTACCTGGTTAAATAAAGGTGTTCTCAACTGGCCTACCTGGTTAAATAAAGGTGTTCTCAACTGGCCTACCTGGTTAAATAAAGGTGTTCTCAACTGGCCTACCTGGTTAAATAAAGGTGTTCTCAACTGGCCTACCTGGTTAAATAAAGGTGTTCTCAACTGGCCTACCTGGTTAAATAAAGGTGTTCTCAACTGGCCTACCTGGTTAAATAAAGGTGTTCTCAACTGGCCTACATGGTTAAATAAAGGTGTTCTCAACTGGCCTACCTGGTTAAATAAAGGTGTTCTCAACTAGCCTACCTGGTTAAATAGAATAAATAAATAAAAACAGGTCAATAAAATCAAGCACACAGCCATGCAATCTCAGACAAATATTGGCAGTAGGAATGGTCCTTACTGAAGAGCTCGGACTTTCAACGTGGCACAGTCATAGGGTGCCACCTTTCCAACAAGTCAGTTTGTTACATTTCTGCCCTGATAGAGCTGCCAGGGTTAACTGCAAGTGCTGTTATTGTGAAGTGGCAACGCCTGAGAGCAACAACGGCTCAAACGCAAAGTGGTAGACGACACAAGCTCCCAGAACGGGACCGTCCTCGATTGCAAACACTCACTACCGAGTTCCAAACTGCCTCTGGAAGCAACGTCAGCACAAGAACTATTCGTCGGGAGCTTCATGAAATGGGTTTCCATGGCTGTCGGCTGGAGTGGTGTAAAGCTCGCCACCATTGGACTCTGGAATGGAAACGTGTTCTCTAGAGTGCCAACTAAGGTTTGGTGGAGGAGGAATAATGGTGTGGGGCTGTTTTCATGGTTCAGGCTCCTTAGTTCCAGTGAAGGGAAATCTTAACACTACAGCATACAATGACATTCTAGATGATTCTGTGCTTCCAACTGTGTGTCAGTTTTGGAAGGGCCCTTTCCTGTTTCAGCATGACAATGCCCCCGTGCACAAAACGAGGTCCATACAGAAAGGGTTAGTCAAAAAACAAATCGGTGTGGAAGAACTTGACTGGCCTGCTCAGAGCCCTGACCTCAACCCCATTGAACGCCTATGGGATGAATCGGAACGCCGACTACGAGCCAGGCCTAATCGCCCAACATTAGTGCCCGACCTCACTAATGCTCTTGTGCCTGAATGGAAGCAAGACCCTGGAGCAATGTTCCAACATCTAGTGGAAAGCCTTCCCAGAAGAGTAAAGGCTGTTATAGCAGCAATGTTCCAACATCTAGTGGAAAGCCTTCCCTGAAGAGTGGAGCAAAAGGGGGACCAAATCCATACTAATGCCAATGACTGTCAACATACTTTTGATCTGTGACCAACAAATGCATATCTGTATTCTCAGTCATATGATGATAATTTAAAATGGTCAAATTTCCTCACATGAACTGTAATGCAGTAAAATCTTTAAAATTGTTCCATGTTATGTTTCTATTTTTTGTCCAGTACACAATAAATCAAAAAATAAAGTTAAAATATTAAATAAAAACAAAGTATCATCCCTAATTTTCCACAAAAGGCCTACTACTACCCTTTGACAAAATGCCACCAAAGACGATCATTATATGTAAGAGAACTACTAGTAAATGCATGTCCTTCTTTATATTAAAATCAGGGAATGAAAACACAAAGAAGAAGTGAGTTTCTCAGTCCCATGATGCACCTGTACTGACCATGCCTTTTGGATGATAGCGGGGTGAACAGACTGTGGCACAGGCGGTTGATGTCCTTGATGATCTTTTTTGGCCTTCCTGTGATAATCGGGTGTCCTGGTAGGGCAGGTAGTGTTGCCCCCGGTGATGCGTTGGGCAGACCGCACCCCCCTCTGGAGAGCCCTGTGGTTGCAGGCGGTGCAGTTTACGTACCAGGAGGTGATACAGCCCGACAGGACGCTCTCAATTGTGCATCTGTAAAAGTTTGAGGGTCTTAGGGGTTAAACCAAATTTCTTTAGCCTCCTGAGGTTGAAGAGACGCTGTTGCGCCTTCTTCGCCACACTGTGTCTGTGGACCATTTCAGATTGTCAGTGTTGTGTACGCCGAGGAACTTGAAGCTCTTGACCCTCTCCCCTGCGGCCCCGTCGTTGTGGATGGGGGGGTGCTCCCTCCGCTGTCTCCTGAAGTCCATGATCAGCTCCTTTTGGTTGACATTGAGGGAGAGGTTATTTTCCTGGCACCTCTCCACCAGGGCCCTCACCTCCTCCCTGTAGGCTGTCTTATCATTGTTGGTAAATCAGGCCTACTACGGTTGTGTCATCTGCAAACTTGATGATTGAGTTGGAGGCGTGCATGGCCACGCAGTCATGGGTGAACAGGGAGTACAGGAGGGGACTGAGCACGCACCCTTGTGGGGCCCCAGTGTTGAGGATCAGCGTAGTGGAGGTGTTGTTTCCTACCTTCACCACCTGGGGGCAGCCCATCAGGAAGTCCAGGACCCAGTTGCACAAGGTGGGGTTCAGACCCAGGTTCCCAAGCTTTATGATGAGCTTGGAGGGTACTATAGTGTCGAATGCCGAGCTGTAGTCATTGAAGAGCATTCTTACATGGGTATTCCTCTTGTCCAGATGGGACAGGGCAGTGTAATGGCATCGTCTGTGGATCTGTTGGGGCGGTATGCAAAATTGGATGGGGGTCTAAGGTGTCAGGCAAGATGGAGGTAAAATTATCCTTAACTTGATGTTAGCCATTTCATATGAATCAAGCCATGTTTTGCTAGCCTGAAATGACAGATATTCAAACTTCATGTAAAAAAAATATATATATATATATCCAGCAGTCAATGACACCAGCTGCCTGTAGTTTTCAGTCTGCCGCAGAGACCTTCAGAGTTAACTCTGCTGCCCTCTAGTGGAGAATGTGATACATGACAGTACATGACTGAACACGTCTGGTTGGTTCTCAAATGGCACCTACTCCCTAGGCAAGTAGATTCAGCTGCGGGACGGTTTTTGTCTGGGCATAATTATAATTTGTACACTACAAATTGAGTACAGCTAAACTCCAAAATTAGATTGTTATGGCTTTATTCGTGGGAATACTTAAGTGAACAGATTTCCTACATAAAAACACATTTGTAGCTGAATTCCTTGAGATCCTAATCTGACCCGTGCCCTATGCACAGAGTGTACAAAACATTAAGAACACCTTCCTAATCTTGAGTGGGACCCCGTTATGCCCTCAGAAAGAGAATCAGAGTGTCAGGTATGGACTCCACAAGGTGTTCAAAGCGTTCTACAGGGACGTTGGCCCCATGTTGACTCCACAAGGTGTTCAAAGCGTTCTACAGGGACGTTGGCCCCATGTTGACTCCACAAGGTGTTCAAAGCGTTCTACAGGGACGCTGGCCCCATGTTGACTCCACAAGGTGTTCAAAGCGTTCTACAGGGACGCTGGCCCCATGTTGACTCCAACGCTTCCCACAGTTGTGTCAAACTGGCTGGATGTCGACCCATTCTTTGATACACACGGGAAACTGTTGAATGTGAAAAACCCATCAGCGTTGCATTTCTTGGCACACTCAAACCGGTGCGCCTGGCACTTACTACCCCTAACCCGTTCAAAGAAACTTCAATATTTTGCTGTGCCCATTCACCACCTGAATGGCACGCATACACAATGCATGTCTCAATTGTCTCGAGGCTTAAAAAATATAATTGATTTATTTATTTATTTAACCCGTCTCCTACCCTTCATCTACATGGACTGAAGTGATAATTTTGTACATGTATTAAACCTGCAAGTTTGGCCAATTTCAGTCCCCTTGTTTAGAGGGTCCGGGGGCCTCCCTGGGATAGTTATAATGTAGATCCTTCTATATAACTATTCTAGAGTGAAGACATCAAAACTATGAAATAACACATATGGAATCATGTACTGTAGTAACCAAGAAAGTGTTAAACAAATCTAAATATATTTTATATTTGAGATTCTTCAAATAGCCACTATTTGAAACAGCGTCGCACACTCTTGGCATTCTCTCAACCAGCTTCACCTGGAATGCTTTTCCAACAGTCTTGAAGGAATTCCCATATATTCTGAGCACTTGTTGGCTGCTTTTCCTTCACTCTGCTGTCAACCTCATCCCAAACCATCTCAATTGGGTTGAGGTCAGGTGATTGTGGAGGCCAGGTCATCTGATGCAGCACTCAAGCACTCTCCTTCTATGTCAAATATCCCTTGCACAGCCTGGAGGTGTGATGGGTCATTGTCCTGTTGAAAAACACATGATAGTCCCACTAAGGCCAAATCAGATTGGATGTTGTATCGCTGCAGAATGCTGTGGTAGCCATGTTGGTTAAGTGTGCCTTGAATTCTAAAACGATCCCTGACAATGTCACCAAGAAAGCATCCCCCTCACACCTCCGCCTCCATGCTTCACGGTGGGAAATACACATGCAGAGATCATCCGTTCACCTACTCTGCGTCTCAAAGACACAGCGGTTGGAACCAAAAATAGCACATTTGGACTACAGACCAAAAGGACAGATTTCCACCGGTCTAATGTCCATTGCTCGTGTTTCTTGGCCTAAACAAGTCTCTTATTGATTTCCTTTAGTAGTGGTTTCTTTGCAGCAATTCGACCATGGAAGGCCTGATTCACTCAGTATCCTCTGAACAGTTGATGTGTCTGTTACTTGAACTCTGAAGCATGTATTTTTGCTGCAATCGGAGGTGCTGGTAACGCTAATGAACTTATCCTCTGCAGCAGAGGTAACTCTGGGTCATCCTTTCCTGTGGAGGTCCTCACGAGAGCCAGTTTCAGCACTTGAAGAAACTTTCAAAGTTGTTGACATTTTCCAGATTGACTGACCTTCATGTCTTTAAGTAATGATGGACTGTCGTTTCTCTTTACTTATTTGAGCTGTTCTTGCCATAATATGGACTTAGCCCTATTTGGTAAAAGACCATCTTCTGTATTCCTTCTCACAACACAACTGATTGGCTCAAACGCATTAAGGAAAGAAATTCCACAAATGAACTTTTAACAAGGCACACCAGTTAATTGGAATGCATTCCAGGTGACTACCTCATGAAGCTGGTTGAGTGAATGCCAAGAGTGTGTAAAGCTGTCATCAAGGCAAAGGGTGGCTACTTGGAAGAATCTAAAATAAATGGATTTGTTTAACACTTTTTTTGGTTACTACATGATTCCATATGTGTTATTTAATCATTTTGATGTCTTCACTATTATTCTAAAATGTAAAAAATTGTAAAAGTAACAAAAAAAAAACTTGAATGAGAAGGTGTGTCCAAACATTTGACTGGTACTGCATGTCAGACATGCTTTGTTATGTACCCAGTAGGTCTCCTGGCACTAGCCTTAACTATCCCAAAGCCTAGGACCAAGAAGCATGGAGAGGCAGCCTTTATTTACTATGCTCCCTGCCTCTGGAATAGCCTGCCAGAGAACCTGAGGGAGGCTGAAACTGTTTGACATATTGAAAAGAGATCTTAAAAACAAACATTTTAGCTTTGCTTTTCCTCAGGAGGCTTTTGTGTCATTCAGGTTTTATTGTTATGCTTTTTTTTAATCCTCTTATGTTTGTGTAGTAACTATTTCTGCCTTTATTTTCATAGATTTGATTAGTTTTCCCCTTTGAATCACATTCTGTTGCGTTCCATGTATGAAATGTGCTGTATAAATAAAGCTTAACCTGATGACATTGCCTATGGGAAATGACATGTATAAGCTATCTGATAACATTCAAGTCATTTCCTGTCGGCTATTAGCTTCATCTAACTATGGTTTCTTATCATTTTTTTGGACATCATGTGTTCCTCAAAGATTATCACGTGAAAACAATTGTTTAACCATTGCCAGGTTCTCCAGTCAAATGCCTATTGGAGTAGGATGGTTTTCATCACAAAGTATGTTCATTCCACCATGTTGGATAACATTACCAAATCAGTTTACACCCTACAAAACATTCCAGTAAACTAATTATGTTGTGAATGAATGAATGCTGTCGTTCCTGTATTTCAAAATGTGACTATCAGGTATTCGGTGTACACAGACAGGACGCAATGTAAAACAACATTAACAATGGCAATATAATGCTTGTTTCCGCATACAGAATGGGAGCGACAGTCCCTGTTCCACACAGGGCCAATTCATATAACATTTGGCCTGATATCCAGACCTGGTTTTTTTTTTCTCTCCAAACATTCCACTTTTTTGTTGTTGTATTCTTTGTCATATGCCAAACATGACCTATGTTTAGAATGATACATAGCCTGGGTACCAGTCTGTTTGTGCTATAAGAATGAAAGTTTGATCCCTTACACTTGACAGATTGAGGATTCTGTTGTTTTTTTCTTGGCATCTTCCGGGCAGCCTCTCTCTTTTGAAACCTCTTCTGGAACACCTCAGGCACTATCAGCTCATGCTGCTTTCCAGGAAACTGTGCTTCTCCAGTAGTTCTAGACACAGATAAAAAAAAATAAAAAAAACATTTTTAAAAGATTGATAAATATCAATCAGATATGCCAAAGCATTTAAACAATTCAGGCACAATTGAACCTAGCTACATCTCTACATAGCTCTGGTAAAGGCACAGCTAACTAGCTAGCAACTGCGTGACACAGACCTAGGTAACAGCTGTACATCCATGATTAAAATGCCTTGTTAACATTAGAGATAACCATAGCAAGCCATTTGGCTGAGTAAAGGGATGCGGTCAGATCAAATTGCTCTGTCCGGTGGATGTTGTTGCAGCTTGCTCACGGCCCTTAATGATCCTTTGTAGACAACTAACTATCTAATTATGTTAACTATCTAGCTAATAATGTTAGCATCAATGACTACACGTAACGTTACCAAGCTAATTTGACTGAAAGGCTGTTTCAAATTGAAGTGCAGTTTGTTATAAAAAATATATAAAAAAGTATACTTGCTAATTAATGAAAAGATGTAGACAACGATTAAGATCGGTAACCTTAGCTATAGAAAAAAAACAAGTATGACTAACGTTAGTTATCAAGCTAACTTACCTAAATATCATAAATAAACCTCTCGTCTGAAGCCGTTTTCATCCAGTAACTCAACGCTCCATGTAAACGTTCATAAACGAGATCTAAATGACTGTGTCGAGATATCCGCCATTTTTATGTGCAGCTGCGACAAAGAAAGACAATTAATGGTGTTTTTCATAACTTAATTGATTTTTTGATTTCCATTGTATACATTCTCTTCCGTTGTTACACGTGTTTCCGCATCCGACATACATTTCCGGTCGACTGTTTCGTGGTACATGTAGTTTTATTTTATTTTATTGCCTTTCTGTTAAAAAATAGTTTCAGCCATTTGCAGCCTATTTAAATGGACATTTCATTAATTATGTCCATAAAATGTAATGTGTGTTGTAAAAAGTTACTCGTTTCCTCACTACGAGAAAATACAAGCATTTGTGTATCTCACCTGAGTCTTCTTTTTCCCAACGCAGTTAAGCCAAAACTACAGCCATTATTCAGAGGGGCGTTCTACTACTTTCCCATTGACTAGCTAACGTTGTCTCACTCACAGGCGATCAGCGCAGAGACAGTAGCCTTCCAAGGTAAGTATGGAAAGTGTAATTTAACAATTAACTGCCTCCCGTATTGCAGGCATATTATTATCATGTTTGGTAACATTTGCCCATGTGTTTATTTTTAGAGTTTTAACTAGTTGTAAAAATGTCTCGGAACTACCGGGGTAAAGACATTTTCAAGTTGGATATTCGACGGATATTCGCGCTTTCAAACCACTTGAGCCACAGACTCCAAATAAGTGTCATTATGTTGGAAAAATTGCACACAACATTGCACATGTCTGATCTTTTTTTTAATGATTCGGACATTCATTCGCTTTCCAAAGCCAATAAACATGTGGAAATGTGAGCAGCATTTTGTATATGAATTAGTTAGGGAGTGTAAACAAAGTACAAACTTTTTTTACATTTGCATTTCAATAGCTCCTTGGTCATGGGACCTTCTTGACTCAAACAAGGTTCAGAATGTCCACTGACTACCCTTCTATATTGCACACCCTTTGATTTGTTCATTTTCATCTCACACGTTTTACAATAATTTTTCAAACTTTCTAATTTCAATAGCTCCTTGGTCATGTGACCTACTGAACTCAAACACACTTCAGAATGTCCACAGACTAGCCTTAGCCCATTCCCATTGACTAATCACCACGGAGACCAATCAGGAGAGAGGGAGTTCCCATTGACTAATCACCACGGAGACCAATCAGGAGAGACGGAGTTCCCATTGACTAATCACCACGGAGACCAATCAGGAGAGAATACATACAGGTCAACGGTGCCAATTGAAAGTCAAGGGGTGTGTCTGTGCCTTTTGGATTACTCTCTCTTTATAGAGAACCCCTGTGGTTCAAGTCAGGAGCTACCCTTCCCCTTTCAGTCTGCTCTGCACATGTCTGAAAGTGACAGAGCCAGCAGCCAAGAGTTTTTCCACATTGTCCTAAAAAATTATTACACTTGTGAATATATGTAAAATACTAATAGGTATTTGATCCAGTACAATGGAGTAACTATAGTAGTCAGTGGACATTCTGAATCTTGTTTGAAGTCAGTAGGACACATGACCAAGGAGCTAATGAAATGAGAATGTTTGAAAAACACATGTCAAATCATGTGAGATGAAAATGGACAAACTAAAGGGTGTGCAATATGTGTCTATGCCAGCGGGTTAGCTACAACCAGGATTGAACATTTTAGGAGTAATGGTTAAAGAGCTATTGAAATGTGAAAATGTAATTTGTCACTATGTCACCAACTACAGTTGGTGGACGTAAGGAAAACTACAGGTGAATATTCGTTGGATATCCTACCTGAAACTGGCTTTACGTCTTATGCTTATTATTTATAATTTCTCAAATATTTATTAGCTAATCATTCAATCGAAATACGCTATGCTACAGCCATTGAATCTGTCTTTGAGCGTTAAGAGACGTTAATGGCTAGTTCTGCCCACGACATTATGTTATTATATTTTTCAATCTTGAAATACAAGGGTAAATGGTATTAATCAGTGACCGAAAGTCACTTCCGGACGCCTCTGAATAACGGTGCGTGGTTTTGGCTTAACTGCGTTGGGAAAATGAAGGCGCATCTCGCGTCACCTGTAGAAACGTACCATCTACATTTCCTGGTTGTAAGCAAACCACAATATCCAGAATTAACAGCAAATTCAAGACGTAGTACCGCCAGTCGATTGGAACCACGTAAGAATAAAAACAATTCAGCCTCGACCACGCACACAAATTGGTGAATACCATTTTTTTTCTTAATATTGACCCCCATTGTAAAATAGGAAACTAAAACAGAAATAACAAAACATGCATGTAGCCAAGTCAAATCAGCTAAGACATTTTCCCAGCACATATCAAAGCTGCAGACTAAAGTTAAATCTAGACTTGGTTTCCTCTATCGTAATCGCTCCTCTTTCACCCCAGCTACCAAACTAACTCTGATTCAGATGACCATCCTGCTAGATTACGGAGACGTAATTTATAGATCGGCAGGTAAGGGGGTTATCGAGCGTCTAGAGGTTCTTTACCATTCGGCCATCAGATTTGCCACCAATGCTCTTTATAGGACACATCACTGCACTCTATACTCCTCTGTAAACTGGTCATCTCTTTATACCAGTCGCAAGACACACTCGTTGATGATTATTTATAAAACCGTTTTAGGCCTCACTCCCCCCTATCTGAGATATCTACTGCAGCCCTCATCCTCCACATACAACACCCGTTCTGCCTGTCACATTATGTTAAAGGTCCCCAAAGCAAACACATCTCTGGGTCGCTCGTCTTTTCAGTTTGCTACAGCTAGCGACTGGAACGATCTGCAACAAACACTCAGACTAGACAGTTGTGGCTGCTTTGTGTGATGTATTGTTGTCTCTACCGTCTTGCCCTTTGTACTGTTGTCTGTGCGCAATAATGTGTGTACCCGTTTTATGCTGCTACCATGTTGTCATGCTGTGTTGTTTTAGGTCTCTCTTTATGTAGCGTTGCCTCGCTTGTCGTGATGTGTTTTGTCCTATATTTGTATTGTTATTTTTAATCCCATCACCCGTCCCCACAGGAAGCCTTTTGGTAAACTGTCATTGTAAATAAGAATTTGTTCATAACTGACTTGCCTAGTTAAATAATATATATATATTTTAAACTTGTTTAGTACAGTCCGTTTAATTTCACTCACTACTTGTAGCTGTATAGTCCGTTTCTTTCTGTTGTTCCTCTTGGCTAGTTTTAAATGTTCCCGTCGGTAGTTTGCTAGTACCCATGAGGGAAGCCCTACAATATTATATTTTCCTAAGTAGTGAGAACACTAGGGAGCAGGCAATGTTGACAAGTAATCTGTAGACATGTTGTAGTTGTATAATTGGCTAAAACAAGCAGACAACAATAACGTTTTGCGTTTGAAAAGGGTATAGTTTTTTTTGCTGTGAGTTAATGGGGAAACCTAAATTAACCACACGTTGATACCGACTAGGTTTTTGGGAATTAACAGGTAGCTAACATTACTCACTGGACCAGTCAGTTGTTCATAGAACATCAGTTTATGAATAACTATTTATTTTGTATTATTGTGTCGACAACAACTGTAAAGTTTAGTCACGGTGTGGTTGGGCAAACAACAGGCATACACAGACTGGTGGGGTAGCATTTCATTAGATATTTAGAACTCAAGCTAACTAAAACGACATTTTATTAATCTAAACCAAAATCGATCTAGTTAGCGTTCATAAAACGTCATTCTAAAGCAAATAAATATAATTAACGAACTGCTATCTGTCGGTGATTTTGTAACGTTAGCTTCACCCTACCGGACCGTTAGCAAGCTACAGTAAATAACTAACTACTGCAAAAAATTAACTAATGTGTTTATATTTACTGAGTCCGATCCAGTGTTGCCAATTTATTTTCAGGACAAGTTGCTAAGAGGCAGGTTGATTTGTTGCTTAATGACGTTGTGATGTCATTGCGTGATAACGTAAAACAGCGTCATTACGTAGAATACACAATAACGTTACTCAAATTGAACTGTACATCTCGGCAAAAAATAAATATGATTTGACATTTGTTCGGGTACAGACTCTCACTCCTTTCTGTACTTCTGGCTGTACACCTTTGATTGAGACATGTTGATTGATGTTGTATGTTCTGTTCAATATCAAACATTCGTGACCAACTATATTCGTTGGGTTTGGCTCGTCAGCCAACAATGATTTGCAATTTGCTGAAATTGCTGCTGGCCTGCTGCTCACTTCTCACAACGCACTATTGCAGCCGTGTTGTGACTGAGATGTGTGACAGAGAAAATCGTTTTTGTGTAATTTAGAGGGGAAATGTGTGCATTTTAGCGTTTGAGTCACTTTTTAAAAGTTCTAAACACATTTTTGAAAGTAGCTACATTTATTGCTAGGTGATGTTTGAAAGAAAAGTTGCCAGGGTAGTCTGAAAAGTTGGTAAATATACCAACAAAATGTCTAAGTTGGCATCACTGAACGTGACTGGCGTATGTGTTTATATATACAGAGTCCGACCTCGTCAACATATGCAGTGGCATCAACTTGTGACTCCATGATGAGCAAATAAATATATTGGAGCTAGGCATAAACATCGTTTGTGTCTTGTTGTCACAGTTGGTGTGTTTTATAAATCGGCTACCACTCCTACTGTATTTGTCTCTATATTATGGAGCCTTAGTTGGTTGTTTATGCTTAAAGTCTACATTTGGAGAGACTGATTTATTAGGGATGGTTAGGAATGTTCGGGGGTAGGGGAGGGTTGTCAAAGTTTTTTTTTTTGCTTTAGGTGTTTTTTTTTTTAATGATTGCGCACAGGGGAGGGGAGGTCATTCCCCCCCCCCTGGTTTACATTCACTCTTTAAGTTTTTACTATACACAGAGTGTACAAAACGTTAAGAACGTCTCAATTCGTCGGGGCATGGGCTCTACAAGATGTTAAGCGTTCCACAGGGATGCTTGCCCATATAGACTCCAATGCTTCCCACAGTTTTGTCAAGTTGGGTGGTGGACCATTCTTGATACACACAGGAAACTGTTGAGTGTGAAAAAACCCAGTAGCGTTGCTGTTCTTGACATACCCTGGGGCGGCAGGGTAGCCTAGTGGTTAGAGTTTTATTTTTAATTTTTAATTTTATTTCACCTTTATTTAACCAGGTAGGCTAGTTGAGAACAAGTTCTCATTTGCAACTGCGACCTGGCCAAGATAAAGCATAGCAGTGTGAACAGACAACACAGAGTTACACATGAGTTACACATGGAGTGTTGGACTAGTAACCAGAAGGTTGCGAGTTCAAAACCCCCGAGCTGACAAGGTACAAATCTGTCGTTCTGCCCCTGAACAGGCAGTTAACCCACTGTTCCCAGGCCGTCATTGAAAATAAGAATTTGTTCTTAACTGAAAAAAATAAATCAAACCGGCCAGGTGTGCCTGGCACCTACTATCATACCCCATTCAAAGGCACTTAAATCTTGTCTTGCCCGTTCACCCTCTGAATGGCACACAAACACAATCCATGTCTCAAGGCTTAAAAATCCTTCTTTAACCCGTCTCCTCCATTTCATCTATACTAATTGAAGTGTATTTAACAAGTGAAAACAATAAGGGATCATAGCTTTCGCCTGGATTCACCTGGTCAATCTATGTCATGGAAAGAGCAGGTGTTCTTAATGTTTTGTCCACTCAGTGTATAATTTCTTCCATCCTAGACACAATTTCGCATCTACTGTAATGAAGCAGAGAATGGAATAGATCATTTAACATTTGCCAAAATGCAATTTGCTGGAAAAACCCTGTTCGAAAAGACGGAAAATGTAAATATACAACAACTAGGATGAGTTGTTTTTAATATGACTAGGATGGTGCCTTTTGGTTTCTGGACAACGAAAGAAAGTTGAAATGAAAATTAGTAGAACAGGAGCGAAAGACTGTGAAAATATGTTTTGGTTGCTAAGCCGCTCCTCTCTTTCCCACTGCTCCATGCAGCCTCAGTCTGCGAGTTGCCTAGCAACTAGGCTCCGCTCTGGTTTGCCAGTTGCCCACTGACTAGAGACAGCCATTAGTTGAGGTATGAACGCTACTTTATAACTCTATAAACTTACAGTATTTTACTATTTACTTTTTTTTACGTTTGGGAGGGGGGGGGGGGGTTATTTTTATAAACTTGAGTTGGACCCTCTCAGTAGATGTCTGTCCTTTAGTATGGATGGGTTGGTATGGGTGATTGACTGGTGTCTGTTCTGGTATTGTGTGTGTGTGTGTGTGTGAGGGGGTGGGGTGTTTGTGAAGGTTAGTATGCATGATCAATTGATGTGAAGGGACTGGGTGGATATAGTACCTTTTTGTTTGAGTGTTTATTATTGATTGGGACGAAGTAGTCAAATGTTGGCTAATCACTGACTAGTGTGTGTCCTATACAGACTAATCCTGCTGCTGACCTTGACACCAGTTTTAGTAGTACAGATCCCGGAGGCCCATTGGATGAAAACTATATCAGCCGGGAACAAGCTCAACATCATCTGACTTGGATGAGGAAAAAGGACTTCATGAGGCTGGCAAGAGACAAAGTGTTCAGTCTGAGTCCAAGGTCATACAGCTCATGAAGTTCTACCAGACCAGCTGCCATTGGCCCAACCAACACAAGACGATGCACACCAGCTGAAGAACATTCCGGACCCTGCCTGGAACATTCAGCCAACAAAACATATATATTGTTGTAGTATAATGTAGAATACCTAGTATACTCACAACTGTATTGTTGATTTGAGTAGCAACAGAAACCAATAGTGTTGACTTCCAAATTCTGGATGAATTCATTGTGATATTTAAGAAATCTATTCAGAAGTAACTTGCTACAATCTTACTACTGAAAAAAAAAAAAAAAATGATTACAGAGAGACCAACCATTGACGTCATGGTTTGAACACACCCAGCACAAAAAAAAAAAAAAAAAAAATCCCAAATACCTCTCATCACTCATAATTATTTAGGGAGACTGGGAAAACACTCCAAATAGTGCCTAGCTGTGAAGGTTACCTTTAAAATGTCTGTGCTGGGAAATGCATCACGATCACCCATGTTGCACAAGCCTTAAACTTACATTAATAATAATAACTTACCTGACTTCCCTAGTTAAACAACATTTGATTGCAGAATGTTAGCCTACATTTCTGAAATTGTGGATTATTTCATCTCAACATTTTAACCCATTTGAAACTGAATGAATGAGACTGGCGCTGTAATATTTGATGAGGCTGAGATATTTACGAATCGGAGAGGGACTCTTTTCTGCGTTATCCCATTGGTCAATGTCACTGCAGTGTGCCTCCTGCAGGCAGGCGGATCGTTGCACCCCTCCCTCCCCAACACGCCTGCTGCTACTGGAATAACCGGGAAGCGCGCTCTTACAACGGGGATCTCCTCCGCAACGTCATTCGCTAAAACCATTTCTCGAACGGTGGGATCTTGCGACGTATTGTAGCTAAGCTTTGATGACCAGATATGTTGTAGAACAGTGTGAGGGGTGGTGCTGTTCGATGGGAGGAGCTAGTTTTTAATTCTGGACTTCAAATACAACATGCTGGAGAGAGGTAAGGTGCCGCTATAATCAATATAAAATATAATAGTGATGTGCGTAATGTCAATGTCACTCGTTTCGAATCAGAAACCGCTATGATGTAGAACGGGATGAATGTAACGTATTTCTTTTGTTTATTATGAATTAGGTGGAATACGTAGTAACCTTGCCACTCCCTGCAGTGATGGTGCGCTGGTCAGACCCCTTATTAATAATGAATAGGTGGTGTGATGATACGGAGTTCATAAAACGATCCTTTGAATGGTGCAATATTGTAGGCCTATCATTCGATGCGCCTCAAAGGGGTTCTAATTAAGTTCACGTTTCTCCCCCAAAATATGACAAAAAAAAACAACATAATTGGCATATAATCTGACATTAAATAATATACGATCATTTCTAGGCTACGAATGATTGTAGCCTATCAAAAAAATGGACCACGACATTTGATTAGACTGGGAATCAGTGATTAATGTCTGCTTTGGAGAAAGGGGAGCCGTGGTTTGCGCGGGGGCATGGGACGTGTGTCGCGGCTCGCAGGCGATCCTGTGGACATGTCATCAAAACCCGCATTGCTGATGTGCACTGTCCCGTGGATGGATAATTATATGCACTATTTAATAGCTAGGGTGTCATGGTCTGCTCCCCAGGGCAGATGCCTACGTTGTGTTGAAAACTGACCTCCGGGTTAGCCAGTGATTGCATAGCAACAGCTTTCAGTAGCCTATTCGGTTAACAAGTGTCACAACAGTCTTACTTTGTAGCCTACCTACCTAAGCTGTTGCTTGTAGCCTACCTACCTGAGCTGTTGCTTGCTCCGGGAGAGCAAACTATTTTATCCATCTATAGTCTATAACTCCCTATCCCTAAGCGTTGAGAATAGCATGAAAAACAGCCTATGCTATTTTACCAACCTCAACAGTTAAAGGGGCAAACATATTTGTATCTATCTATCTACCTATCTCTAAAGCTTTGATAAAATATCAGAGTTGGAATCATTTTAACAACAGGCTATGCCTTAGCCGAAGTTTTTGTCGTGCCGTTTTTAAAAAAAGGAGCAAACAGATTCTGGACTGTTGGTCTTGTTACGTAATAAGCCATCTGTCATTCTGTCACTTTACTGTAGACCATCATGGAAGCTAGTGCACAACCGGTATAGGTCTACTATAGCCACATAAAAAAAAAACATGTAAATGGAGATTGGAATGATTCACTCAGTCAGAATAACAATATTGATGATCAAAAATTGATTCTAGTTATTGATTTAGTTTAATACATGTTCTGTTATGTTAATCAGTTAGTGAGTTTGTAATGGCAAACCCTGTATGTTTAATATTATCACTGTAGCTCTGTCTGGTTAATAATGTAGATAGACTAACAGTCTACTGTATCATATTTCTGTCTGCACTGTGCCACGTGGTTTGCTTTATTACATAACTGCAGTGTACTGTAAGATCTTCTCTGGGGTGATATCACTGGGCACCTTTTCAGCTGGAGGTCAAATGTCACGCTGTTGTATCATCACACGCAGCCACGTTCAAGGTGTGTTCATGTTGGCATTATAAACAAAACAACCTCCCATTTTATACAGTAGGCATGTATAGAGGCAGGACGCATCTAACTTTTAAGTGTCATTTGAAATTTAAAAAAATAATGTGATTTTTTTTTAAACATTTTGACAAGAGAGACTTAAATGGCCCTGCCCATGGCTTATAGAGCGACAAGACAGCCAACGACTTATGCTTATTAGAGTTTGTAAATGGCTTGTCCTCAGCAACAGCATTGTTTTTTTTTTTTTAAATAGCTCATTTCTATTTAACCCGTCGGGGCGACTGGAGTCGTGTGTGTGTGTGTGTGTGTGTGTGAGTGTGTGTGTGAGTGTGAGTGTGTGTGTGTGAGTGTGAGTGTGTGTGTATTTGTATTTATTATGGAACCCCATTAGCTGCTGCTTCCTGGGATCCAGCAAAATTAAGGCAGTTTTATACCATTTTAAAAACATTGCAATACATTTAACAGATTTTACAACATTACTGTGTGCCCTCAGGCCCCTACTCCAGCACCACCACGTATTGACAGTACAAAATCTAAGTGTGTGTCTAGTGCCTATGTTTGTGTTGCTTCACAGTTCCCGCTGGTACATGTGGTGTAATTTTACCTGTTTTTTTTAAAACAAATTTGACTGCTTGCATCAGTTACTTGATGTGGAATAGAGTTCCATGTAGTCATGGCTCTATGTAGTACTGTTCACCTCCCATAGTTATTTTCTGGACTTGGGGACTGTGAAGATACCTCTGGGGGCATGTCTTGTGGGTTATGCATGGGTGTCTGAGCTGTGCTCCAGTAGTTCAAACAGACAGCTTGGTGTATTCAACATGTCAATACTTCTCGTAAATACAAGTAGTGATGAAGTCAATCTCTCCCACTTTGAGCCAGGAGAGATTGACGTGCATATTATTAATATTAGCTCTCTGTGTACATCCAAGAGCCAGCCATGCTGCCCTGTTTGGAGCCAATTGCAATTTTCCTAAAGGCTTTTTTTGTGGCACATGACCACACGACTGAACAGTAGTCCAGGTGGGAAAAAACTAGGGCCTGTAGAACCTGCCTTGTTGATAGTGTTGTTATGGTAGAGCAGTGCTTTATTATAGACAGACTTCTCCCCATCTTAGATACTGTTGTGGCATATGTATCATATGTTTTGACCAAGACGGTTTACAATCCAGGGTTACTCCAAGCAGTTTAGTCACCCCAACTTGCTCAATTCCCAAATGTTTTATTACAAGATTTGGTTGCGGTTTAGCGTTTAGTGAATGATCTGTCCTAAATACAATGCTTTTAGTTTTAGAAATATTTAGGACTAAATTATTCCTTGCCACCCACTCTGAAACTAACTGCAACTCTTTGTTAAGTGTTGCAGTCATTTCAGTCACTGTAGTAGCTGATATGTATAGTGTTGAGTCATCCGCATGCATAAACACACTGGTTTTTACTCAAAGCCAGTGGCTTGTCATTAGTAAAGATTTAAAAAGTAATGGGCCTAGACAGCTGCCCTGGGGAATTCCTGATTCTACCTGGATTATGTTGGAGATTTTTCCATTAAGGAACACCCTCTGTGTTCTGTTAGACAGTTAACTCTTTATCCACAATATAGCAGGGGGTGTAAAGTAGAGGTCGACCGACTTAATCGGCATGGCCGATTACTTAGGGCCGATTTTCAAGTTTTCCTAACAATCGGTAATCTGCATTTTTGAGCGCCGATTACATTGCACTCCACGAGGAGACTGCGTGGCAGGCTGACCACCTGTTATGTGAGTGCAGCAAGGAGCCAAGGTAAGTTGCTAGCTAGCATTAAACTTATCTTTTAAAAAACAATAAATCTTAACATAATCACTAGTTAACTACACATGGTTGATGATATTACTAGTTTATCTAGCTTGTCCTGCGTTGCAAATAATCAATGCGGTGCCTGTTAATTTATCATCGAATCACAGCCTACTTTGCCAAACGGGTGATGATTTAAAAAGCTCATTCGCAAAGAAAGCACTGTCGTTGCTCCAATGTACCTAACCATAAACATCAATGCCTTTCTTAAAATCAATACACAAGTATATTTTTTTAAACCTGCATATTTAGTTAAAATAAATTCATGTTTGCAGGCAATATTAGCTAGGGAAATTATGTCACTTCTCTTGCGTTCAGTGCAAGCAGAGTCAGTGTATATGCAGCAGTTTGGGCCACCTGGCTCGTTACGAGCTGTGTGAAGACCATTTCTTCCTAACAAAAAACGTAATTAATTTGCCAGAATTTTACATAATTATGACACAACCTTGAAGGTTGTGCAATGTAACAGCAATATTTAGACTTATGGATGCCACCCATTCGATAAAATACGGAACGGTTCCGTATTTCACTGAAAAATAACCATTTTGTTTTTGAAATGATAGTTTCTGGATTCGACCATATTAATGACCTACGGCTCTTATTTTTGCGTGTTTATTATATAGAGCAGTCTGACTGCGCGGTGGTAGGCAGCAGCAGGCTCGTAAGCATTCAAATAGCACTTTCCTGCATTTGCCAGCAGCTCTTTGCAATGCTTGTAGCACAGCGCTGTTTATGACTCCAAGCCTATAAACTCCTGGAATTAGGCTGGCAATACTATAGTGCCTATAAGAACATCCATTAGTCAAAGGTATATGAAATACAAATGGTATAGAGATAAATAGTCCTATAATTCCTATAATAACTACAAGTTAAAACTTCTTAACTGGGAATATTGAAGTCTCATGTTAAAAGGAACCACCACCTTTCATATGTTCTCATGTTCTGAGCAATGAACTGAAACGTTAGCTTTTTTACATGGCACATATTGCACTTTTACTTTATTCAACACTGTGTTTTTGCATTTTTTAAAAACCAAATTGAACATGTTTCATTATTTATTTGAGACTAAATAGATTTTTATTTATGTATTATATTAAGTTAAAATAAGTGTTAATTCAGTATTGTTGTAATTGTCATTATTACAAATATATATATATTATAAACCGGCCAATTAATCGGTATCAGCTTTTTTTTTGGTCCTCCAATAATCGGTATCGGCGTTGAAAAATCATAATCGGTCGACCTCTAGTGTAAAGCCATAACACATACCTTTTTCCAGCAGCAGACTATGATCTATAATGTCAAAAGCCACACTGAAGTCTAACAAAACAATCTTTTTTTTTGTCATCAATTTCTCTCAGCCAATCATCATCATTTGTGTAAGTGCTGTGCTTGTTGAATGTCCTTCCCTATCAGCGTGCTGAAAGTCTGTTAATTTGTTTACTGTAAAATAGTATTGTTTCTGGTCAACTGCCATTTTTTCCAAAACTTTACTAAGGGTTGGTAACAGTCTGATTGGTCGGCTATTTGAGCCAGTAAAGGGTGGTTTTACTATTCTTAGGTTGCGGAATGACTTTTTCCTTTGCACTTTCTAGTAGGCTTATATTGAAAAATCGCATGTAAGGAGGGGTAAATATCGTCTGCTATTATCCTCAGTCATTTTCCATACAAGTGGTTAGTCCCCAGTGGCTTTTTTTTATGTTGATAAGACAACAAAAACATTTTCACCTCTTCCACACTCATTCTACAGAATTCAAAATTACACATCAGATAAAATTGTATTTGTTACATGCGCCGAATACAACCTTTACCGTGAAATGCTTACTTTACAAGCCCTTGACCAACAATGCAGTTCAATAAATAGAGTTAAGAAAATATTTAGTAAATAAACTAAAAGTGAAAAAAAATACATCAAAATAAAATCAAAAAGTAATAGAAGAAAATGACATAACAATAACGAGGCTATATACAGAGTCAATGTGCGGGGGTACAGGTCAGTCAAGGTCATTTGTAAAGTGACTATGCATAGATAATAAACAGCGAGTAGCAGCAGTGTTAAAACAATGGGGGGGGGGGGTTGTCAATGTAAATAGTCTGGGTGGCCATTTTGATTAATTGTTCAACATGGCTTGGGGGTAGAAGCTGTTATAAGGAGCCTTTTGGTCCTGGACTTGGCGTTCCGGTACCGCTTTCCGTGCGGTAGAAGAGAGAACAGTCTATGCAACCAGATGCCCTCGATGATACAGCTGTATAACTTTCTGGGGACCGATGCCAAAGGTTTTCAGTCTCCTTAGGGGGAAAAGGTGTTGTTGTGCCCTCTTCACAACTGTCTTGGTGTGTTTGGACCATGATAGTTTGTTGGTGATGTGGACACCAAGGAACTTGAAACTCTCGACCTGCTCCACTACTGCCCCGTTGATGTTAATGGGGGACTGTTGGGCCCTCCTTTTCCTGTAGTCCACGATCAGTTCCTTTGTATTGCTTATATTGAGGGAGAGATTGTTGTCCTGGCACCACACTGGCAGGTCTCTGACCTCCCTTATTGGCTGTCTCATCGTTGTCGGTGATCAGGCCTACCACTGTTGTGTCATCAGCAAACTTAATGATGGTGTTGGAGTCATGCTTGGCCACGCAGTCGTGGGTGAGCAGGGAGTACAGGAGGGGAGTAAGCACGCACCCCTGAGGGGCCCCAGTGTTAAGGATTAGGGAGGGTTTCCGGCATGATGGTGTTGATGTGAGCCATGACCAGACTTTCAAAGCACTTCATGGCTTCATACAATGCTTGTCTTTCATAATCTGGTCAGATATACTTGGATGTGTTTGTTGTTGAGATGTCATGCCTAAGTGTGCTAATCTTGCCAATGAAAAAAACATTAAAGTAGTTGGCAATATCAGTTAGTTCTGTGATGAATGAGCCATCTGATTCAATGAATGATGGAGCTGAGATTGCATTTTTGCCCAAAATGTAGTTTAAGGTGCTCCAAAGCTTTCTTTGTCATTTATCTTTGTGTCATAGTGTAGTTTTTTTTCTTCTTTTTATTCAGTTTAGTCACATGATTTCTCAATTTGCAGGATGTTTGCCAATCGTTTGTGCAGCCAGACTTATTTGCCATTCCTTTTGCCTCATCCCTCTGAACCATACAATTTTTTAATTCCTCATCAATCTATGGGGATTTAACTGTTTTGTATTTTTGTCTTAATGGGTTCATGCTTATTAGTAACTGGAATAATCAATTTCATAAATGTGTCAAGTGCAGTGTTTGCTCCTCATTACACACCACGGACCAACACATATTCTTTACGTCAACAACATAGGAATCAATACAAAATATCTCTTATATGACCTCTAATACACTATATTAGGCCCAACCTTTGGAACTTTGGTTTTCCTAGATATGGCTACTATATTGTGATCACTACATCCAATGGATCTGGGTAATGATGTCAAGCACATTTCTGCTGCATTAGTAAAGATGTGATCAAAGGGGGTTTAGGGTTAAGGTTAGGAGCTAGGGTTTGTTTCAGGGTTAGGAGCCGGGGTTAAGGTTAGAATTAGGGTTAAGGTTAGAATTAGGGTTCGTTTCAGGGTTAGGAGCCGGGGTTAAGGTTAGAATTAGGGTTAAGGTTAGAATTAGGGTTCGTTTCAGGGTTAGGAGCCGGGGTTAAGGTTAGAATTAGAGTTCGTTTCAGGGTTAGGAGCCGGGGTTAGGGTTAAGGTTAGGTTTTTGGGTTAAGGTTAGGGTTAGGGGAAGATATGATTTCGAATGGGACTGGGGTTCCCATGTTGTATTCTGTAATATCCTTCACTTTTTACTGCACCATAAGGAGATGATGGTGTCATGGTGAGGGATGGCTTTCCACTTCTTCTCATCAGCTCCCTGTATCCCAAACGGAACCCTATTCCCTACATAGTGCACTACTGCTGTCCCTACATACAGTCTTCAAGTACAAACATCTATCTAGAAGCTAAAAGGGTTCTTCGGCTGTCCCCATAGGGGGTACCCTTTGAAGAACCTTTCCGGTTCCATGTAGAACCCTTTTAGGTTCCTTTCCACATAGGGTTCTACACGGAACCCTAAAATATATATATATATATATATATATATACCTGGAACCGTAAAGGGTTCAACCTGGAAGTGAGTGAGTAGAGTGATTTACTTTAGCAGGGGCCATGTCAAAGGTAAGAAAACAGCACTCCAGCCAAAGACCTCGCGGATTACGTAATGGCGACTGGCGGGAATGCTGCTGACTCTCTGGTTTTACAGCCAAGACAAATAGTTCCCTCCCAAATTGTTCCCTACATAGTGCACTACTTTTGACTAGGGCCCTAATGCAGGATAAAGTGAATAGGGAGCCATTTGGGAGTCATCCAAACTTTGTTGATCTCTCCATGGGAGTTAAACGCTGCGGAGGGTTCTGGAGAATCTGTTCCTTATTGGCACAGGGGATATCCTCAATATGAATAGAGACCGGCAGTGCCTGGATTTCAGATCAGTTTGTTAAAATTACTGAAATGTTACAGTTTTTATTATTGATTGAAATAGTTTAGTGATAGGGTGGGTTGCAACCAACATGGTTTAAATACGTGTAGGATTAGAATCCAATCTAGGTTTTGTAAATCTAGGTTTATAAATAACAAGAGATGTGTTGCACCACTTCAATTTTTAATCTAGATCAGAAAATCTATGATTAATGGTTTTAAACTATGATTGGTAACACATGATTAGTTACACCAATACATGAGGTATTTCGTGAGTTGAAATGCAAGTAGCTAGCCTACTTGACAAATGAGGCCACAAAGTTGCTTTTTCCTAAAATAATAACAATGTAACTCCATGGGTAAAGGTGTTTCATGGGTTGGCTGATTTTGAAATACAATCTGTTATTTACCAGTACTAGACATAAAACAAAAAAGTTAGCTAACGTTACCTTCTGTAGTTAGCTAGTTAATAAACCAAGCTAGCTAGCATACAATATTATTTACTATTGTGATTACTTAACGTTATTTTGCCATTTTATTATTTTGTCCTCTCAGCCACCCTGATCATGGCACGTCAATGAAGTCCAAAATCTCCACGAATAAAAAAATTAATAATAATTGTCAGAGCTGATGGAGGAATTTAGTAACGTACTGGAGGGGAAAAAAAGGAATCATAAAAGACATGACTGTCAAAAAGAAGGACGACACCTGTGCCGATTTCTTGCGATTTAAAATATAATTGATCGACACGTGTTAATGAGAAAAGGGACCCAAATCGGATGAAAGCGTGCTGGGGGAAAATAAAATTAAAAGGCAAAAGCCAAAAAAGATGCGGCAGACGAGAGGCAGGGGATATATCAGACCGGAGCCAGAGGGGGGCGGGGCTCCGTTCAAGGGAATTGATCCTATCACCCAGACGATATGCGAGATGATTCCCCAGCAGTTTGTATATATATATATAAAAAGCCCCATACACTACCCACCATTGCGACCTTTACGCTCTCGTTAGTTGGCCCTCGCTTCATACTCGTCGCCAAACCCACTGGCTACAGGTTATCTACATGTCTCTGCTAGGTAAAGCCCCGCCCTATCTCAGCTCACTGGTCACCATAGCAGCATCCACTCGTAGCACGCGCTCCAGCAGGTATATCTCACTGGTCACCCCCAAAGGCAAGTCCTCCTTTGGTCGTCTTTCCTTCCAGTTCTCTGCTGCCCATGACTGGAACGAATTGCAAAAATCACTGAAGCTGGAGACTCACATCTCCCTCACTAGCTTTAAGCACCAGCTGCGAGAGCAGTTTACAGATCACTGCACCTGTACATAGCCCATCTGTAAACAGCCCATCTATCTACCTCATCCCCATACTGTTATTTATTTATTTATTTAGCTCCTTTCCACCACAGTATCTCTACCTGCACATTCATCTTCTGCCGATCTACCATTCCAGTGTTTAATTGCTATACTGGCCTACACACAATTACCCCCATAATTTCATTAGTGGAATCTTGTTTTTAGAAAGGTTTACAAATTAATCAAAAATGAAAAGCTTAAATGTTTTGAGTCAATAAGTATTCAACACCTTTGTTATGGCAAGCCTACATTTTTGAATGACTACCTCAACTCTGTACCCCACACATACAATTATCTGTAAGGTCCCTCAGTCTAGCAGTGAATTTCAAACAGATTCAACCACAAAGACCAGGTATGTTTTCCAATGCCTTGTAAAGAAGAGCACCTACGGGTAGATGGGTCAAAATAAAATAAAAACAGACATTGAATATCCCTTTGAGCATGGTGAAGTCATTCATTAACACCTCGGATGGTGTTACAATACACCCAGTCACTACAACGATACAGGTGTCCTTCATAACTCAGTTGCTGGAGAGGAAGGAAACCGCCCCGGGATTTCACCATGAGGTCAATGGTGACTTTAAAACAGTTACAGAGTTTAATGGCTGTGATAGAACTGAGGATGGATCAACTACACTGTAGTTACTCCACAACACTAACCTAAATGACAGAGTGAAAAGATGGCAGCCTGTACAGAATAACAAATATTCCAAAACAGGCCCCATGTTTGTTAAAAAGGCCGTAAAGTAATTCTGCCAAAAAATGTGGCAAAGAAAATGACATTTTTGTCCTGAATCAAAGTGTTCTGTTTGGGGCAAATCCAATACAACTAGTAATGATCAACAACCAACTTGACAGAGAAGAAGAATTTTGAAAAGAATAGTGTGCAAATATTTTATAATCCAGGTGTGCAAAGCTCTTAAGAGACCGACCCAGAAAGACTCACAGCTGTAATCGCTTTTAGAGACTTACCCAGAAAGACTCACGGCTGTAATCGCTCTTAGAGACTTACCCAGAAAGACTCACGGCTGTAATCGCTCTTAGAGACTTACCCAGAAAGACGCACAGCTATAATCGCTTTTAGAGACTTACCCAGAAAGACGCACGGCTATAATCGCTTTTAGAGACTTACCCAGAAAGACGCACGGCTATAATCGCTTTTTGAGACTTACCCAGAAAGACGCACGGCTGTAATCCCTGCCAAAGGTGATTCGGACATGTATTGACTCAGGAGTGTGAATACTTATTTAAATGAGATTTCTGTATTGCATTTTCAATACATTTGCTAAAATTTCAAAAAACATGTTTTCACTTTGTCGTTATGGGGTATTGTGTGTAGATGGGTGAGAGGGGGGGGGATCAATTGAATCCATTTTGAATTCAGGCTGTAACACAACAAAATGTGGAGTAAGTCAAGGGATATGAATAGTTTCTGAAGGCCCTGTAATAGACAGCATTCACAATGACCTTTATCAATTGGAGGTCAATAGTAAGATGACTGACAATACAGTGTTTCCCCTACCTAGCATTACATAGGCGTGGCCCTTCATCCCGGCTCTGTTATGCCCCTAGCTATACTAAAAAAAGATTTTCCGGGAATTCAATTTCAATTTAGTTTCCCTCAGGACATTATGACCCTCAACCCTCGAAAACAACACAATATTTTCTCTAACAGAGAAAAGTGCTTCACAATTATCCACCGTAATAAATAAATAATAATACTGTAAATTCTACGGTAATTACACGGTAATAACCCAACAATAACTTCTTTGTTTCTTTTTGGGGATTTATTAACTCAGTTGTAATTTATCAGTAAGTAACCCAGCAGAATATTTGGGTCAGTATGTTCAGCATTTTGTCCAGCCTCCATCTGAGACAACAGGACCAACCATATAAATCATGTTGTGTGTGTGTGTGTGTGTGTGTGTGTGTGTGGTATCCTATTAGGTTAGTCTGTACTGTTGCTCTGTTTGTTCAGGTCAAACAGACTTATTGAATAACGTTTCAAGACAGATTATTTTACCCATGATTCCCTGTAATCCTGTGAGGTGTTTTTATGAAAGTCAGATAAACACTTTATGTAATGGTTCAAAACAAGAAAGAGTCTACTGTATTTCCTGGAAATAAAAGAGGAAATAAAACCTCAAGATGAAACGGGATCTTCTGTATTAACATGAGGTCAAATGTTTAAGGCGATGTGTTCTAATGTGTCCTGTGAGGATGATTGGACAGGATACTTCCTCCCTCTTCTCAGAAAACAGAGGAGCCATTAGGCTGTAAACTGAAGATGTGTGTTTTCCCTTCTCTCGCTCGCCCTCTCTCTATCCTCTCTCTCTCTATTCCCCCCCCCCCCCCACACCTCTTTCTCCATCCCCCTCTCTCTCTCTACTGTTTCTCCCTGGAGCCCTCAGTGGAAGGATCCCCCTCCCTCCCATTTAAAGGTGGAAAATATACCGGACCGTCAAACGTAGACCCCCGGATGTTAGCAGACTAACAACATCTTCCCAACCAAAAGCTTTCCGCCATTTTGAGAGAGAGAGAGAGAGAGACGCAGGCAGAGACAGACAGACAGATGTTTTGATGGGTAGATGATCTGATTGGAGATAACAGTGCCCTAACGATGCACTGAGGGTTTGTGGACAGAAACGCAGCCTGCATCCCAAATATCACCCTATTCCCTATGGACCCTGCACTATGTAGAGAACAGGGTGCTGTTTGGGATACTGGAAGACATTCAGGGATGGGCAGATCAGATGGCTAAGGGAAGGCTACCAGTAAGTGGAGTGGAACAACAGGGTTATGGATCACGTGACATTGACCATTTGATTTCATGTTGAAAATATCAAAACAGAAGTGTAAACAAATCTAGGAAAATGTGTTTTTCTCTGAAGCCATTGAGTACCTGTGACTAGCCGGAGTTACTAGCCCCCAGCTAGGCTACTTTTATTTCAATCCTAATGAATTGGAAAAACAAGGTCCAAAGTGTTTGTGTACATTTCTAATGTTGTGTTGTTGAGCCAAAGCAGTGACTCTTCCAGTAAGGAGATGATTAGGCCCAGAAATGTGACCATGTGGTGAGAGAGTAAAGCCCAAAATCAAACAAAGTGTTTAAAACGCGTCTATACGCTGGAATTAGAATGCATGGCAGTGAATGAGGGGGCGGCAGGGTAGCCTAGTGGTTAGAGCATTGGACTAGTAACCGAAAGGTTGCAAGTTCAAATCCCCGAGCTGACAAGGTACTGACAAGGTACAAAATCTGTCGTTCTGCCCCTGAACAGGCAGTTAACCCACTGTTCCTAGGCCGTCATTGAAAATAAGAATTTGTTCTTAACTGACTTGCCTAGTAAAATAAAGGTAAAATTTTAAAAAAGAAATGAGAGAAAACAGTCACCATGAACGTCTTCTTGCGATTCAAATTAGAAAGAAAGTCTGTTTTTCTCTTGCGTTTTTGCGCGAAGCAATGTTGGTAAAGTGAGTGGATAGTTTGCCAGAAAATTGACTGTTTGTGCGTTGTTAGGTCTGGAATTGTGACACGAAGAGTTAAAGTGTCTATTTAGTGTTGATACATTTTAGCTACCAGTGCCAATAATAATAATAATAACCTCACCCCATTCCATACAAACCTCTGTCATAATGCTACCAGGATTTAAACTCACCCAATCACAGACCTCTGTCATAATGCTACGTGCTATGTGAGTCCCAAATGGCACCCTATTCGCACTACTGTTGACCAGAGCCCTATTCCCTATATAGTGCACTACGTTTGATCAGAGCCCTATTCCCTATATAGTGCACTACTGTTGACCAGCGCCCTATTCCCTAAATAGTGCACTACTTTAGACCAGAGCCCTATTCCCTATATAGAGCACTACTGTTGACCAGAGCCATATTCCCTATATAGTGCACTACTTTGGACCAGAGCCCTATTCCCTATATAGAGCACTACTTTAGAACAGAGCCCTATTCCCTATATAGAACACTACTTTAGACCAGAGCCCTATTCCCTATATAGAGCACTACTTTAGACCAGAGCCCTATTCCCTATATAGAACACTACTTTAGACCAGAGCCCTATTCCCTATATAGAACACTACTTTAGACCAGAGCCCTATTCCATATATGGAACACTACTTTAGACTAGAGCCCTATTCCCTATATAGAACACTACTTTAGACCAGAGCCCTATTCCCTATATAGAACACTACTGTTGACCAGAGCCCTATTCCCTATATAGAACACGACTATAGACCAGAGCACTACTGTTGACCAGCGCCCTATTCCCTAAATAGTGCACTACTTTAGACCAGAGCCCTATTCCCTATATAGAGCACTACTGTTGACCAGAGCCATATTCCCTATATAGAACACTACTTTGGACCAGAGCCCTATTCCCTATATAGAGCACTACTTTAGAACAGAGCCCTATTCCCTATATAGAACACTACTTTAGACCAGAGACTTATTCCCTATATAGAACACTACTATAGACCAGAGGCCATATTCCTATATAGAGCACTACTTTAGACCAGAGCCCTATTCCATATATGGAACACTACTGTAGACTAGAGCCCTATTCCTATATAGAACACTACTTTAGACCAGAGCCCTATTCCCTATATAGAACACTACTGTTGACCAGAGCCCTATTCCCTATATAGAACACTACTTTAGACCAGAGCCCTATTCCCTATATAGAACACTACTTTAGACCAGAGCCCTATTCCTATATAGAACACTACTTTAGACCAGAGTCCTATTCCTATATAGAACACTACTTTAGACCAGAGCCCTATTCCCTATGGAACACTACTATAGACTAGAGCATTACTTTAGAACACTAGACCAGAGCCCTATTCCATATATGGAACACTACTTTAGACCAGAGCCCTATTCCTATATAGAACACTACTTTAGACCAGAGCCCTATTCCTATATAGAACACTACTTTAGACCAGAGCCCTATTCCTATATAGAACACTACTTTAGACCAGAGCCCTATTCCTATATAGAACACTAGTGTTGACCAGAGCCCTATTCCTATTTAGAACACTACTGTTGACCAGAGCCCTATTCCTATTTAGAACACTACTGTTGACCAGAGCCCTATTCCCCTATTTAGAACACTACTGTTGACCAGAGCCCTATTCCTATTTAGAACACTACTGTTGACCAGAGCCCTATTCCTATATAGAACACTACTATAGACCAGAGCCCTATTCCTATATAGTGCACTACTTTAGACCAGAGCCCTATTCCCTATATAGACACTACTGTTAGACCAGAGCCCTATTCCTATATGAGAACACTACTTTAGACCAGGGCCCTATTCCTATATAGAACACTACTGTTGACCAGAGCCCTATTCCCTATATAGAACACTACTTTAGACCAGAGCCCTATTCCCTATATAGAACACTACTGTTGACCAGAGCCCTATTCCCTATATAGAGCACTACTGTTGACCAGAGCCCTATTCTCTATTTAGAACACTACTGTTGACCAGAGCCCTATTCCTATTTAGAGCACTACTGTTGACCAGAGCCCTATTCCCTATATATAACACTACTTTAGACCAGAGCCCTATACCCTATATAGAACACTACTGTTGACCAGAGCCCTATTCCTATATAGAACACTACTTTGACCAGAGCCCTATTCCCTATATAGAACACTACTTTAGACCAGAGCCATATTCCCTATATAGAACACTACTTTGACCAGAGCCCTATTCCTATATAGAACACTACTTTAGACCAGAGCCTTATTCCCTATATAGAACACTACTTTAGACCAGAGCCCTATTCCTATATAGAACACTACTTTAGACCAGAGCCCTATTCCTATATAGAGGCACTACTTTAGACCAGAGCCCTATTCCTATATAGAACACTACTTTAGACCAGAGCCCTATTCCATATATGGAACACTACTATAGACTAGAGCCCTATTCCTATATAGAACACTACTTTAGACCAGAGACTTATTCCTATATAGAACACTACTATAGACCAGAGCCATATTCCTATATAGAACACTACTTTAGACCAGAGCCCTATTCCATATATGGAACACTACTATTGACTAGAGCCCTATTCCCTATATAGAACACTACTATGACCAGAGCCCTATTCCTATTTAGAACACTACTTTGACCAGAGCCCTATTCCTATTTAGAACACTACTGTTGACCAGAGCCCTATTCCTATTTAGAACACTACTTTAGACCAGAGCCCTATCCCTATATAGAACACTACTGTTGACCAGAGCCCTATTCCCTATATAGAACACTACTTTAGACCAGAGCCCTATTCCTATATAGAACACTACTTTAGACCAGAGCCCTATTCCTATATAGAACACTACTTTAGACCAGAGACTTATTCCCTATATAGAACACTACTATAGACCAGAGCCATATTCCCTATATAGAACACTACTTTAGACCAGAGCCCTATTCCATATATGGAACACTACTATAGACTAGAGCCCTATTCCCTATATAGAACAATACTTTGACCAGAGCCCTATTCCCTATATAGAGACACTACTTTGACCAGAGCCCTATTCCTATATATAACACTACTTTAGACCAGAGCCCTATTTCCTATATAGAACACTAGTGTTGACCAGAGCCCTATTCCCTATATAGAACACTACTGTTGACCAGAGCCCTATTCCCTATTTAGAACACTACTGTTGACCAGAGCCCTATTCCTATATAGAACACTACTATAGACCAGAGCCCTATTCCCTATATAGAACACTACTTTAGACCAGAGCCCTATTCCCTATATAGAACACTACTGTTGACCAGAGCCCTATTCCTATATAGAACACTACTTTAGACCAGAGCCCTATTCCCTATATAGAACACTACTGTTGACCAGAGCCCTATTCCCTATATAGAACACTACTTTAGACCAGATCCCTATTCCTATATAGAACACTACTTTAGACCAGAGCCCTATTCCCTATATAGAACACTACTTTAGACCAGAGACTTATTCCTATATAGAACACTACTATAGACCAGAGCCATATTCCTATATAGAGCACTACTTTAGACCAGAGCCCTATTCCATATATGGAACACTACTATAGACTAGAGCCCTATTCCCTATATAGAACACTACTTTAGACCAGAGCCCTATTCCTATATAGAACACTACTTTAGACCAGAGCCCTATTCCTATATAGAACACTACTTTGACCAGAGCCCTATTCCTATATAGAACACTAGTGTTGACCAGAGCCCTATTCCTATTAGAACACTACTGTTGACCAGAGCCCTATTCCTATTTAGAACACTACTGTTGACCAGAGCCCTATTCCCTATTTAGAACACTACTGTTGACCAGAGCCCTATTCCCTATTTAGAACACTACTTTGACCAGAGACTTATTCCCTATATAGAACACTACTATAGACCAGAGCCCTATTCCTATATAGAGCACTACTTTAGACCAGAGCCCTATTCCTACTATAGACTAGAGCCCTACTGAACACTACTTTAGACCAGAGCCCTATTCCCTATATAGAACACTACTTTAGACCAGAGCCCTATTCCCTATATAGAACACTACTGTTGACCAGAGCCCTATTCCTATATAGAACACTACTTTAGACCAGAGCCCTATTCCCTATTTAGAACACTACTGTTGACCAGAGCCCTATTCCTATATAGAACACTACTGTTGACCAGAGCCCTATTCCTATATAGAACACTACTGTAGACCAGAGCCCTATTCCTATATAGAGCACTACTGTTGACCAGAGCCCTATTCCTATATATAACACTACTTTAGACCAGAGCCCTATACCCTAGAACACTACTGTTGACCAGAGCCCTATTCCCTATATAGAACACTACTTTAGACCAGAGCCCTATTCCCTATATAGAACACTACTTTAGACCAGAGCCCTATTCCCTATATAGAACACTACTTTAGACCAGAGCCCTATTCCTATATAGACACTACTTTAGACCAGAGACTTATTCCTATATAGAACACTACTTTAGACCAGAGCCCTATTCCTATATAGAGCACTACTTTAGACCAGAGCCCTATTCCTATATAGAACACTACTTTAGACCAGAGCCCTATTCCCTATATAGAACACTACTTTAGACCAGAGCCCTATTCCCTATATGGAACACTACTTAGACTAGAGCCCTATTCCCTATATAGAACACTACTTTAGACCAGAGCCCTATTCCTATATAGAACACTACTTTGACCAGAGCCCTATTCCTATATAGAACACTACTTTAGACCAGAGCCCTATTCCCTATATAGAACACTACTGTTGACCAGAGCCCTATTCCCTATATAGAACACTACTTTAGACCAGAGACTTATTCCCTATATAGAACACTACTTTAGACCAGAGCCCTATTTCCTATATAGAGCACTACTTTAGACCAGAGCCCTATTCCTATATAGAGCACTACTTTAGACCAGAGCCCTATTCCTATATAGAACACTACTTTAGACCAGAGCCCTATTCCATATATGGAACACTACTATAGACCAGAGCCCTATTCCCTATATAGAACACTACTTTGACCAGAGCCCTATTCCCTATATAGAACACTACTTTGACCAGAGCCCTATTCCTATATAGAACACTACTTTGACCAGAGCCCTATTCCCTATATAGAACACTACTATGACCAGAGCCCTATTCCTATATAGTGCACTACTTTAGACCAGAGCCCTATTCCCTATATAGAACACTACTGTTGACCAGAGCCCTATTCCCTATTTAGAACACTACTGTTGACCAGAGCCCTATTCCTATTTAGAACACTACTGTTGACCAGAGCCCTATTCCCTATATAGAACACTACTATAGACCAGAGCCCTATTCCTATATAGTGCACTACTTTAGACCAGAGCCTATTCCCTATAGACAACTACTTTAGACCAGAGCCCTATTCCCTATATAGAACACTACTTTAGACCAGAGCCCTATTCCCTATATAGAACAATACTGTTGACCAGAGCCCTATTCCTATATAGAACACTACTTTAGACCAGAGCCCTATTCCTATATAGAACACTACTTTAGACCAGAGCCCTATTCCTATATAGAACACTACTTTAGACCAGAGACTTATTCCTATATAGAACACTACTATAGACCAGAGCCCTATTCCTATATAGAGCACTACTTTAGACCAGAGCCCTATTCCATATATGGAACACTACTTTAGACTAGAGCCCTATTCCCTATATAGAACACTACTTTAGACCAGAGCCCTATTCCCTATATAGAACACTACTTTAGACCAGAGCCCTATTCCCTATAGAACACTACTTTAGACCAGAGCCCTATTCCTATATAGAACACTAGTGTTAGACCAGAGCCCTATTCCTATATAGAACACTACTGTTGACCAGAGCCCTATTCCTATTTAGAACACTACTGTTGACCAGAGCCCTATTCCTATTTAGAACACTACTGTTGACCAGAGCCTATTCCTATTTAGAACACTACTTTGACCAGAGCCCTATTCCTATATAGAACACTACTATAGACCAGAGCCCTATTCCCTATAGTGCACTACTTTGACCAGAGCCCTATTCCCTATATAGACCACTACTGTTGACCAGAGCCCTATTCCTATATAGAACACTACTTTAGACCAGAGCCCTATTCCCTATATAGAACACTACTGTTGACCAGAGCCCTATTCCCTATATAGAACACTACTTTAGACCAGAGCCCTATTCCCTATATAGAACACTACTTTAGACCAGAGCCCTATTCCCTATATAGAACACTACTTTGACCAGAGACTTATTCCTATATAGAACACTACTTTAGACCAGAGCCCTATTCCCATATATGGAACACTACTATAGACCAGAGCCCTATTCCTATATAGAACACTACTTTAGACCAGAGCCCTATTCCTATATAGAGCACTACTTTAGACCAGAGCCCTATTCCTATATGGAACACTACTATAGACCAGAGCCCTATTCCCTATATAGAACACTACTTTAGACCAGAGCCCTATTCCTATATAGAACACTACTTTAGACCAGAGCCCTATTCCCTATATAGAACACTACTTTAGACCAGAGCCCTATTCCCTATATAGAACACTACTTTAGACCAGAGCCCTATTCCCTATTTAGAACACTACTGTTGAGCCTATTCCTATATAGAGCCCTATTCCTATTCCTATAGAACACTACTGTTGACCAGAGCCCTATTCCTATTTAGAACACTACTGTTGACCAGAGCCCTATTCCCTATAGAACACTACTATAGACCAGAGCCCTATTCCTATTTAGAACACTACTTTAGACCAGAGCCCTATTCCTATATAGAACACTACTTTGACCAGAGCCCTATTCCTATATAGAACACTACTTTAGACCAGAGCCCTATTCCCTATATAGACACACTACTGTTGACCAGAGCCCTATTCCCTATATAGAACACTACTGTTGACCAGAGCCCTATTCCTATATAGAACACTACTTTAGACCAGAGCCCTATTCCTATATAGACACACTACTGTTGACCAGAGCCCTATTCCCTATATAGAACACTACTTTAGACCAGAGCCCTATTCCCTATATAGAACACACTACTGTTGACCAGAGCCCTATTCCCTATATATAGAACACTACTTTAGACCAGAGCCCTATTCCCTATATAGAACACTACTGTTGACCAGAGCCCTATTCCTATATAGAACACTACTTTAGACCAGGCCCTATTCCTATATAGAACACTACTGTTGACCAGAGCCCTATTCCCTATATAGAACACTACTTTAGACCAGAGCCCTATTCCCTATATAGAACACTACTTTAGACCAGAGCCCTATTCCTATATAGAACACTACTTTAGACCAGAGCCCTATTCCCTATATAGAACACTACTTTAGACCAGAGCCCTATTCCCTATATAGAACACTACTTTGACCAGAGCCCTATTCCTATATAGAACACTACTTTGACCAGAGCCCTATTCCCTATATAGAACACTACTTTGACCAGAGCCCTATTCCCTATATAGAACACTACTTTAGACCAGAGCCCTATTCCCTATATATAGAACACTACTTTAGACCAGAGCCCTATTCCTATATAGAGCACTACTTTAGACCAGAGCCCTATTCCCTATATAGAACACTACTTAGACCAGAGCCCTATTCCCTATATAGAACACTACTTTAGACCAGAGCCCTATTCCTATATAGAACACTACTGTTGACCAGAGCCCTATTCCCTATATAGAACACTACTTTAGACCAGAGCCCTATTCCCTATATATAACACTACTTTAGACCAGAGCCCTATTCCCTATATAGAACACTACTATAGACCAGAGCCATATTCCCTATATAGAGCACTACTTTAGACCAGAGCCCTATTCCATATATGGAACACTACTATAGACTAGAGCCCTATTCCCTATATAGAACACTACTTTAGACCAGAGCCCTATTCCCTATATAGAACACTACTTTAGACCAGAGCCCTATTCCCTATATAGAACACTACTTTAGACCAGAGCCCTATTCCCTATATAGAACACTAGTGTGGACCAGAGCCCTATTCCCTATTTAGAACACTACTGTTGACCAGAGCCCTATTCCCTATTTAGAACACTACTGTTGACCAGAGCCCTATTCAAGTTTTTAGAACACTACTGTTGACCAGAGCCCTATTCCCTATTTAGAACACTACTGTTGACCAGAGCCCTATTCCCTATATAGAACACTACTATAGACCAGAGCCCTATTCCCTATATAGTGCACTACTTTAGACCAGAGCCCTATTCCCTATATAGACAACTACTGTTGACCAGAGCCCTATTCCCTATATAGAACACTACTTTAGACCAGGGCCCTATTCCCTATATAGAACACTACTACTGTTGACCAGAGCCCTATTCCCTATATAGAACACTACTTTAGACCAGAGCCCTATTCCCTATATAGAACACTACTGTTGACCAGAGCCCTATTCCCTATATAGAGCACTACTGTTGACCAGAGCCCTATTCTCTATATAGAGCAGTACTGTTGACCAGAGCCCTATTCCCTATATAGAGCACTACTGTTGACCAGAGCCCTATTCCCTATATATAACACTACTTTAGACCAGAGCCCTATACCCTATATAGAACACTACTGTTGACCAGAGCCCTATTCCCTATATAGAACACTACTTTAGACCAGAGCCCTATTCCCTATATAGAACACTACTTTAGACCAGAGCCATATTCCCTATATAGAACACTACTTTAGACCAGAGCCCTATTCCCTATATAGAACACTACTTTAGACCAGAGACTTATTCCCTATATAGAACACTACTTTAGACCAGAGCCCTATTCCCTATATAGAGCACTACTTTAGACCAGAGCCCTATTCCCTATATAGAGCACTACTTTAGACCAGAGCCCTATTCCCTATATAGAACACTACTTTAGACCAGAGCCCTATTCCATATATGGAACACTACTATAGACTAGAGCCCTATTCCCTATATAGAACACTACTTTAGACCAGAGCCCTATTCCCTATATAGAACACTACTTTAGACCAGAGCCTTATTCCCTATATAGAACACTACTTTAGACCAGAGCCCTATTCCCTATATAGAACACTAGTGTTGACCAGAGCCCTATTCCCTATATAGAACACTACTTTAGACCAGAGACTTATTCCCTATATAGAACACTACTTTAGACCAGAGCCCTATTCCTATATAGAGCACTACTTTAGACCAGAGCCCTATTCCCTATATAGAGCACTACTTTAGACCAGAGCCCTATTCCCTATATAGAACACTACTTTAGACCAGAGCCCTATTCCATATATGGAACACTACTATAGACTAGAGCCCTATTCCCTATATAGAACACTACTTTAGACCAGAGCCCTATTCCCTATATAGAACACTACTTTAGACCAGAGCCCTATTCCCTATATAGAACACTACTATAGACCAGAGCCCTATTCCCTATATAGTGCACTACTTTAGACCAGAGCCCTATTCCCTATATAGACCACTACTGTTGACCAGAGCCCTATTCCCTATTTAGAACACTACTGTTGACCAGAGCCCTATTCCCTATTTAGAACACTACTGTTGACCAGAGCCCTTTTCCCTATATAGAACACTACTATAGACCAGAGCCCTATTCCCTATATAGTGCACTACTTTAGACCAGAGCCCTATTCCCTATATAGACAACTACTGTTGACCAGAGCCCTATTCCCTATATAGAACACTACTTTAGACCAGAGCCCTATTCCCTATATAGAACAATACTGTTGACCAGAGCCCTATTCCCTATATAGAACACTACTTTAGACCAGAGCCCTATTCCCTATATAGAACACTACTTTAGACCAGAGCCCTATTCCCTATATAGAACACTACTTTAGACCAGAGACTTATTCCCTATATAGAACACTACTATAGACCAGAGCCATATTCCCTATATAGAGCACTACTTTAGACCAGAGCCCTATTCCATATATGGAACACTACTATAGACTAGAGCCCTATTCCCTATATAGAACACTACTTTAGACCAGAGCCCTATTCCCTATATAGAACACTACTTTAGACCAGAGCCCTATTCCCTATATAGAACACTACTTTAGACCAGAGCCCTATTCCCTATATAGAACACTAGTGTTGACCAGAGCCCTATTCCCTATTTAGAACACTACTGTTGACCAGAGCCCTATTCCCTATTTAGAACACTACTGTTGACCAGAGCCCTATTCCCTATTTAGAACACTACTGTTGACCAGAGCCCTATTCCCTATTTAGAACACTACTGTTGACCAGAGCCCTATTCCCTATATAGAACACTACTATAGACCAGAGCCCTATTCCCTATATAGTGCACTACTTTAGACCAGAGCCCTATTCCCTATATAGTGCACTACTTTAGACCAGAGCCCTATTCCCTATATAGACAACTACTGTTGACCAGAGCCCTATTCCCTATATAGAACACTACTTTAGACCAGAGCCCTATTCCCTATATAGAACACTACTGTTGACCAGAGCCCTATTCCCTATATAGAACACTACTTTAGACCAGAGCCCTATTCCCTATATAGAACACTACTGTTGACCAGAGCCCTATTCCCTATATAGAGCACTACTGTTGACCAGAGCCCTATTCTCTATATAGAGCAGTACTGTTGACCAGAGCCCTATTCCCTATATAGAGCACTACTGTTGACCAGAGCCCTATTCCCTATATAGAACACTACTTTAGACCAGAGCCCTATTCCCTATATAGAACACTACTTTAGACCAGAGCCCTATTCCCTATATAGAACACTACTTTAGACCAGAGCCATATTCCCTATATAGAACACTACTTTAGACCAGAGCCCTATTCCCTATATAGAACACTACTTTAGACCAGAGACTTATTCCCTATATAGAACACTACTTTAGACCAGAGCCCTATTCCCTATATAGAGCACTACTTTAGACCAGAGCCCTATTCCCTATATAGAGCACTACTTTAGACCAGAGCCCTATTCCCTATATAGAACACTACTTTAGACCAGAGCCCTATTCCCTATATAGAGCACTACTTTAGACCAGAGCCCTATTCCCTATATAGAACACTACTTTAGACCAGAGCCCTATTCCCTATATAGAACACTACTTTAGACCAGAGCCCTATTCCCTATATAGAACACTACTATAGACCAGAGCCCTATTCCCTATATAGAACACTACTTTAGACCAGAGCCCTATTCCCTATATAGAACACTACTTTAGACCAGAGCCCTATGGTTAAAGGGTGCCAATTTCCCACTGATCGCTGAACAACCTGTGTTCTTTAATACATACTGTATCCTGTGAAGCATGGCCTTGTATTCTTCTAATCTGCATCCCAAATGGCACCCTATTCCCTATATAGTGCACAAGTTTAGACCAGAGCCCTGCATTGTGTAAGGAATAGGGTGCCATTTTAAGTCGTTGCCTGTGAGTGAGCGTTAGTTTGCAATATTGTAGCTAATCTCTTTTCTTTTCCCGCAGGGCGAGGGGCCGCTCGTTCCCCTTGGTATAGAGAAGGATGAATGCCACTCTGTTCCAGCCTAACTGAGAACGAGGGAGCAACAGAGGAAGAGGAAGAGGTGAAGAACAAGATATTGAGATCCGTACTCTCGACAGGGATCCTCTTCACATCCGGACAATTATTTCTCTCTCTCTCTCTCTCTCTTTTCCTCCGTCGACATCGTTCACTGCAGCGGCGCTACCTCTCCTAGACTTTCAGCCGTGAAGGGGCTCTGACACACACACACACACACAAACACGTTTGGTCTGTGTCCTGTTGATCTGCTAATGCTGGTTAAGCCTGGCTGCCTGCCTGCTCGCTCCATCCCAATCTCCAGATCATGAAGAGGCCCAAGCAACAGACTCATCCCCTCAGCTTCCTCTCCTTCTTCAGCCGCAAGCCTAAATCCGATCCCAGGCTTGAGAGGCCTGCTGGGGCCCACAATAAGGAGGAGGTCTCCATCACTCTCACACCCAGCGAACATGTAGACCAGGTGAGAAAGGCTTATTCCTTTTATAGTGCACTACTTTTGACCAGAGCCCTATGGGGAAAAGGCACCCTATTCCCTTTATAGTGCACTACTTTTGACCAGAGCCCTATGGGGAAAAGGCACCCTATTCCCTTTATAGTGCACTACTTTTGACCAGAGCCCTATGGGGAAAAGGCACCCTATTCCCTTTATAGTGCACTACTTTTGACCAGAGCCCTATGGGGAAAAGGCACCCTATTCCCTAAGTAACATACTTGTATTTTTTATATTTTAACCAATACCCTGTAAAAGGAATAGGGTGACATTTGGGATGCATCCAGGGTCTCTCCTATTCCCTGTGTAACGGATGTAAAACGGCTAGCTTAGTTAGCGGTGGTTTGCGCTAAATAGCGTTTCAATCGGTGACGTCACTCGCTCTGAGACCTTGAAGTAGTAGTTCCCCTTTGCTCTGCAAGGGCCGCAGCTTTTGTGGAGCAATGCTTCGTGGGTGACTGTTGTTGAT